>NW_027518684.1:15000-397500 GCF_043159265.1 Tasmannia lanceolata | reverse complement strand
TGCTCCTACCACGAACAAACCATCTTCAGTACACCACTGGTTTCTATCTTCCGCAGGCCACCTATGAAATTCTCTATCGAGAACATGGAGGCTGGTCTCAGAGAAAGGAAAATAGGCCTCGAGGTTGAGATGGAAGCAAGGAGAACATAGGGAAATGGACATTAGGGTTTTCTGATTTTGCCTTCTTCAAAACTAACAATTATGGGGCCAAGCTGGACAGCAAAAAAGGTAAAATATGGGAGAGAGGTCAGAGACTTTTCTCTCAGGTTTTGCAATGATGAGGGGACAACTGCCACTAATATTAAATTAAGAGTTTTAAAGAAATGGGACAGTTGCGGGTTTTGCTTTTTTTAATGCCTTGGTTTCTGCTTATTTTAAAGCACATTACAGCTGGAAAGCCTTGCGTAAAGAAAAGATTACGGGATTTGTGAAAATTTTCAAATTAGTTGTTCGGGTAGTCGGGTTTCCAATGAGTCAACCCGAACCCAACCCGATTTCATCTCGGGTCAGCCATTCTCAACCCTAACCCAACCTGACCCTAGCAAATCTAAACCCAACCTGACGGGTTCGGGTTAAACCTGACCCAAGTTGCACCCCTACTTATTTTTCCATGGTGGTCCCTTTACAATTAGAAATAAATAGTATATAACCCCACTCTAATTTAAGATCCGGGGGAGGGGGGTCTTAAGAAAAGGCTAAGGGGAAATAGTTTGGGCCTTCGCAGGTCTTATTGGGGTGGCGGATGCATTAGAAGCTGAGGTTCGAGCAGCTCATCAAGGCATGAAATTTTTGGCCTTTAATTGTGAAGAGAATGTGGTTGTTGAAGGGGATTCCTTAAATGTCATTAAGTGGCTAAATGGGGCCCAAAAACATCCATGGAGATTTCATAGTTTCTTTGATGAGGTATTCGATTGCACGAGATCCATGTCAGTTACCTTTAGGCATGTACGGTGTTCGGCAAATGAGGTGGGCTGTAGAATGGCAAGATTAGGAGTGTCGAGAGAGACTTTAGCTTTTTTGGACTATATTCCACCATGACTTTATTTTGTTACTTCTGTATTTTGCTTTTGCTTTGTTACTGTTTTCTTGTGTATCTCGACCATCTCGGTCTCTTTTCAATAAAATTGGCGATCATTCAAAAAAAAATCTGCTCTAACTTATAGCCTAAAAACAAGTAACGAAAATCCTAAAACCCATAATCGTATTTTACCTTGCACCTGCTAGTGGTTTCTACACCCTTTTCTGCTGGTGGTTTGTTCTTCCGGGCGGAAGAGGAGGAGGAGAAAAACCATTGTTCATATGAAATTAGCTCATTAAGACATGACACTTTTGAAGAAGGAAAACCGATGTTGTTTTCAATGATTCAGGTTATGTTTGTTTTGGATTTCGAGAACTAATTGTGATTTCAATGATTTAGGCCTGTTTCTTTTGGATTTTGAGAGTTGTTTATGATTTCAATATGGAAATCATTTCAAAATACTTTGTCTACTACTGGCAATTCTTTGTATGATGATTAATTGTATGATGATTATTATAGATTTGAATGTGTGATTATTACAGTTGGCATAAATTATATGATGATTTATTGTATGATGAATATAGTTTGTGCTTTTTTTAAAACCAGAATTTATCAAGGAACTAATCATAGAATTTTATATTTAATTTTATGGTTTTGAACGAAGAATAGATAATTACTCATTTATTCTTATTTTTTACCTTCTTATATTTTTAATATTTTCTCATTTATATATATAAATCTAAAAAAATCTTACGATTTACGATCCAGGACGATTCAAACTCTCTTATGATTTACAATTAGATTCCGATTTTCAGAACCTTGATTAGCACAACCATGTTTTGATGATTGCACAAATGCAATAGGCCTTTTCATTTTTAATTGGCTTGTCAAAGCCTTTTGAGAATAGTAATGACCTTTGACAACTCTTTAAATAATAAAAGAGACGACGTATTTGTGCAAATAGACACACACACACACACATGTATATAATATAAATATAAATATACATACATGTGTGTATGAAGGCGTCTAAGCCACTTTGCAAGGGCGCGAAGTAGCTTCCTCTGTTGCAAATTAAGCGAGCCCCGTATCCCACTTGCAAGTTGCAACTTGGAAAGTGGTTGCTTCATTTCTACAATTAGCAGGTGAATTATTATTTTAGTACGATTACACCCACTTGTAGCACATGGGAGGCGAGCTCACAGGACTCCAGGCATTTTTTGGGGTCATGGAAGAGATGGGAAGAAAAAAAAGGGGGGAATTGCAGCAGAGAAGAGAGAGGTTAGAATAGGCTGGCAACCGAAACACAGAAGATGAGGGAAAGGGGAAAGAAAGAGTCTTGGTCCTTGACCTTGCAGATGGGTTTGACCTTTGATCAGGCCAACTTGAGTTTGTTTGGGTTTGATGACAATGGTGGTGGCCACTGTGACATCGAAAGCCTCTTCTTCTTGAAGAAGTATAAGCAAAGAAGGCCGAGGAAGAGCTTCTAGGTTCTGTAAATGAGTTGAAGGCAACCCAAGAACAGCTGAAAGCACTTCTAGCTGTTGCCGAGGAATCAAAGCTCGCTGTTCTGAGAAGAACAGAGTAAATGGAAACTGCCATCGAAATATTAGAATAATAACACAGTTTCTTACCATAGAAATAACACTACCAATTTCCCAGTTGCAAGTGGAGTACATGGCTCACCTAATTTGCAACAGAGGAAGCTACTTTGCATCCCTGCAATGTGGCTTAGAGCCTTAGACACTCTATATACATATTGCAGAAGAATATGGGGCCCACCATATGCCACAAGTTGCAAGGTTTGGAGTTCTTGGTTCATCTCTTTTATTGTATCTACATGACTGAAAGGTTACGAGTATATTTCCTACTAAGTCTCATAAGTGGTGTTTGTAACTTAAGCGAGTGTGCCTCTTGGTTTGCACACAACCAACACCCCCCCCCCCCTTCCCCTTTCTCTCTCTCTCTCTGAAAAAAAGACCACATGAAAACCATTCATACTTCTAATCCTTCTGTTCACCATTGCTTCTTTTTTCTTTCTTACATTTTTTAGTTGTGTCATACCCTATCATGGGTCAGACTATAATATGAGTCCAGATCATATATCAGATGCATAAAAAATTAAGATTTGGGTTTTCCTTTCCTCTTGGGTAGTTGTGATGACAATGGACATCAAGTGGAAGTATCCTTCAACAGTCAAAGTTGTGTTCTAGCTCATTGATTATTGGTCGTCTATGATATATTTTTTTGTAGTTAAGCTTGGATTGAACCTCCAACCTATTGGTTGCGGGGGTTGTCTATGATATTATTTACGTGATATCTTCGAATATTACCTATTGAAGCATAATCGAATTGGATGGTTGAGGTTAAACAACCATGAATCACATCCATGGAAAACAGGCATAATGACCAGCCAAGAATGATAATTACAATGGTTAGACAACAAAAAAAACTATTTGGAACAGGCTCAATCGGCTTGGATGTTTATTGGTAGCCCAAGAAAGTGAAGGTTAAAGAACACAGAAGAAGATCCATCCTATGATAATTGACAGTGATAACATCACAATTATGGATTGGCTCTCGCATTCGATGGAGCCAAGCATTAGTAGAAGCCTTCTTTTTTTAAGGCAACAAAGGATATATGGGACACAATAGCATGAACACATTCACAACGGAAAAATCTAGCCCGGATTTATCAACTGCATAGGGAGGTTCCGAATATGTAGTAAGGAAACTTATCTCTAGAAGATTATTTCAGACTTCTTAGACAAAAATGGGAAGAACTCAGACCATTATCAGCCTCCAACCCCTACCCCTGAAGATATAAATAAGCAAATGGAGCAGTGGGGATCTTCGAGTCTCTGGTCGGCTGAATCAAGATTTTGAATTTCAATGGGTTAAAGTACTTGGTAAAGATGAGATACGTTCCCATGAATCCATCTACAACTACATTCAAGGAGAGAGTCTCCCAAAATAAACTCTTATGGGTGTTGATTCAGCTTCAAACATATAGTATTCAGGCCTAGCTGCAGAGATAAAAACAACTGAAGCAGCGGAAATGATTATGGGAGAAGCCAACCTAGGCCATGGACATCATCAGTTGATAAATATAACATGAAGTATACCCATCTTGAAAAAAAAAAACAGATACTCAAGATATGCATTTATGTTCTCATATTCGCCCAAAGATGAGACCAATCTGCCAAAACCGCACCAATTGAGGGGAAGCGTACGAACATAATTAAACAACCGAAGGAAGCTCAAAGATATAACCAAGTGATCAGGCCATCAAGGAACTGAGTCAACAACTTGCTGCCCTCAAAGTTCCTATTAATACCTTATCCACCAAGGATATGCAGCCTATATCTGTGCATGCCTCTACTTACCATGGTGTGGCTAAGAGAAAGAAGCGACACATTCTGGAAGAAACTCGATCTGTTGTCATCAGGATGGAGATAGCTAAAATCTATTGGGATGAAGCATTTTTAACTGTCGCATATATGATTAATAGGATGCCTACTCCAGTCTTGAAGATAGACAACATTTGAAGCTAGTGTTTTTCCAAGGAGCGGCATGAAAACTCTATCGTGGTTGGCTTTTGCAGCGCTAATGTGATGGCTTCTTGAAATAGGAACAAGTGGTTCACCTTAAAAGTTTTTTCAACAGAAAAATGCTGATAACTAAGCAGCTGGTCTGGGGAGATTTTTGGAAGAACAGAAGTTATGAGAGAAGAAAAGTTGCAAGTCATTTATCCTTATTGAATGAAGAATGCATTCTTAAAAGAATGCTGTAAGCAATGCTTTGGTTGACTTTAGTTGGTTAGCATTATTGGATTCATTCTGATTAATATTTTTATCCCACTATTAATGAGACTAAATTAAAGCATTATTCACCTAATTGCTGTCATTCATGTTTAAACATTGACGTTTTCAATTTCCCTGTGGAAAGAAAAAATAATAATACAGGATATCAGTTACAACCATTAACTCGTTTTTTGAACCGTTCATTGGAAATTTCTCCACATAACCTGTATTATTCTGTGGCGTAGATACACCATACCTTTGTCTCGTGATACAATCTTTTCTCTCAAAATGGTGCAGCAATGCATCATTGAAAACTTTACTAAAAGGGGCATGCTTGGCAATGTTTTTCATGCGTAAAAGTGGGAATGGAAATCTCATTTGTGATGATTACCAATATTTTCATTCTTTGGTTTCATCTTAGAGAAATCGTGATTGAGACAATCAATTGAACAGGAGTGCCATTTTTATGAGTCTCATCTTTCTTCATGATTTAAGAAGCAACAAACATGTCTTGAATGAAGATTATAGCACCATAAAGGAAATAAATGGACTAGGTTGGGCTCATTAAACCGTACCGAATAATTATGTATTTGCTGAATGCTTACACCAGGTTTGCAGAGTTTCACACAATCTTTATTTGTCCTTAGAATGAGATCATAAAGCTCTTCCTGAAATCCACAGATCATGGGAAAAAAATCATTAGACTCCATCAGCTATGCCAACCAACATATGAGCTCTCTAATGGTGTAAATCTAACAGAAAATTACAGGCTTGCTCGGAAACGCTTCTCATTCTCCTTTCTGAGCAGACAAAACGGGCAAAGCTGAAGAATGAGAATCGCTAGAAGAAGCGACTTCGTTTTGCTCGAAAAAATAATGCATTTTACTGCTCGAAAGGTGGATTTCGGAGAAACGGGCTCCGCGAGTCAGGTTTGCCTAATGTAATCTTTCTTTTCTTTCATTCTCTGGACGGGAAAAAAAATGCAAAAGTGCCTCAGAGAATGGATTCCGAATGTCACCCACATGGGTAGGGAATCCCTCTAAATTATGACTAGGGGAAAACATGCACATTCCACAATTGCATATATTAAACACATGACATTAAAGAATTGGTACACTTCCACATGCTCGAAAATTAAGATGATGATAAAGGACAAACCTGAATGAATGGCTTTATAAATTAGAGTATAAAAATCAGTGAATAATTCAAAAGAATAAATCTAATAAGCGACTTCATTTTGAATTTTGAAAGATAGAGGGAAGTCAATATGTAAATGTCCGGCAGTAACAAACTAACAAAGAGATCTTTATGCCTGGTCATCCGAAAAACAGAAATAATAGAGTTCAGCAAATCAAGAAAAGGATCTGGATGACTAGGACAGAAACAGAAATGTTCTGGCTGAATGGAAAGAATTTGTTCGAGGAAAAGGATATACAGTTGGAGAAAAGAAACATCAAATAGAAAGTTTAACAAGTCAATAGACAAATTACAAGTTGTCAGCTAATTGTCTATGCTTATGTAATGAAGTAGGAGAGGAACTTTGACCTTGAGAAAGAAGGTAGATATACCTGGAATTGTTCAGTGTAGCCAGGAACAACAAAAGTACAAGCAGGAAACGTTTGCTTACATCTACTTATTGGGAAACTAGTGATTAATTTTAGTTATTGTAGTATCAGTACAAAGCAGTGACCTCAAGTTCATGACATGTTTTCAGAAAGAAAACGATAGTGAAATGAATGTAGATTTTTTTAATAAATTGATAACAGCACTCCTCTCTTTCGATAATGTCTCTCATCACTTTGTTAATCACTTCTTTGGTTGGCTGTTAGAGCATCTTAGGAATTATATCAACCTTTAAAAGCTAATTAGAAAAGTGTGAAGTAAAGAGTGGACTGCCATTATTGAGACAAGGAGTGTGATCTTTATTATTAGAGAATGCTCTATGAAAACTAAAAGCGGGACTGAGATAGAAGATAGAAATGATAATGAAGGATTCGTTAGGAAACAATGTGCACGACAAAGTAATTCGTTTCGATAGAAAATCATGAAACAATACTTTAAAGAAATTATAATAGTGTGAGACAAGACAATAAGGTTCATGCTTGTGATTGATGAATTGGTAGCAAAATTAAAAGTGAGAACAAAGCAGATTACATACCTGAGCAGAGGAGAAACTACCACAAGGTGGCCAAGTACGAGTCAGGTCACTAAGATAACCATGCAACTCACATCCGACATCCATCAATACAAGATCCCCAGCTTTGATCTATCAAATGTTACACCATCATTTTTTCTGTGAAATTTGCTGTTTTGTACTCAAAGGTAAGTAGATAATACTATATTAGCACATAATAAATGTCCTTACTTTTTTATCATTTCGAGAATAGTGTATAACGCTACCATTTGCCCCACTGCCGACCACAGGATTGAACCTAGACAAATTGAATGAAGCATATTTATATTTGATTACAAAATTCTTGCATAAATACATTCTAAAGACCAAAACAGCTAAAACTATATAGGGGGAGATGTTCTATACTGCATATCAGCATTGATGTGCCTCTCCTTCTGCAGGACAAAGCCACAGGCTATCACCACCTGCAAGTGTATGATCAGTTGCGGTGTTGCGGCCAACACTCTTTCTTGCCAAAAAACAGAGGCAAAACAATGCTGACAGGTAGTTCCCTCGAAAGCCTCAACTATATAATATCATTTGTGGTCTTTAGTGGGCTATTTGTATAGAGAAGCCACTAGACTAAAACCACCTTATAGTTCACCATCACCACCTGCTTCACTTTCTTAGTAACCATGCTGCATTCTTTATGGTAAAGGTATTGCATAAAAAAGATTGGTCTTTATCAGGATCCCTCCATAGAGAGGATTCAGTAATATATCAAGTATAGAAGATCCATTAACATAAAGTCGAAAACCCAACCCCCGTAGAGAGGATCCATTAATATCTCAATTCTCAAGTATAGAAGATCCATTAACATAAAGTCGAACAACCATCTTCAAATTCATTATTGTACCAAGTTCACCACTTGGCAAACATGACCTTTTATTCTTATTTATTTATTTATTTATTTACTTATTATTATTATCGTTCTCTTGAGTAGCACTTGACAAACATGTTATCCTCATGTGTTTCTACAAGCTTCTTTCTAACCACAACACACATTGCAGAAATTGATAGGCACAAAGAGAAGATCTTTCAATGATGCTAATGATAGAATTAAAACTATTATAATTTTTTATAATCTTCTTCTCATAAAACATTTTTGGACTCGTCACAAGCTTCTGTTCGTCTATATTCTTCTTTAGGTTATTCAGTATTCGTGTGTCCTCAACACCTCGGGGCACCTTTGCACAAAGACTCGTCACAGGCCTCAACAAGTTGCTTCTTTCACATCTAACAAACTACCAACAATAAAAAGTCAAAGACAAATATTCACACGGCATCCAAACTCTTCTTGAGGGGTTTAAGATTTTGATAGCAATACCGGGAAAGAGAGCGAAGGGACATTGATTTGAGAAAGAGAGCAGTTGATAATCAAAATTGTTCAGATTATGAAATTATCAAAGCCTTTACTATGATTTAGTTCATGATAAAACTGCTGGCCATGATAGTTCGAGTCCAATTAAGATAGAGGTCATGCTTGCTTTGGGTAGAGACATCAAGTCAAACCTACAGCGATGGGCCATGTAAAATAATGCCATTAGAAATTTTTTGAATTTTTTTTACCAAATCAAATAAATTATTATGATCACATCTCCTGCACTGCTTTGCCCATCATTTTTTTGTTTTCTTAAAAGAAAACAAATCCAAAGCTATTTAATTAACTACCCTTCAATTTCAGATGACATGTTCAGAAGAGCCATGACAAACATAATAAAAAATATCAAATATTGTATACAAAATACACTAGAATCGTCAGAGTTTCACTCATGGTTTTAAATTTCGGCCGAAATATTTCGGTTTTGGCCGCAACTGAAACGAAATTTACCTGAAGTCGTGTTTCTTTATAAGATTTCGGCGACATTTTTAGCCTTTTTTACAAAATTTTCACCGAAATTTTAAATAGATCCACCGAAATTTATGAAATATTCACCGAAATAGCCGAAATTTCCTCTGAAACCACCGAAATTTTAGACATTTCGGTCGAAGTTTAAAAAAAAAAAAACGAAATCATACTCATATTTTTACATGATTTCGGCCAAAATTTTGGCCCGAAACCGAAACCGACACCGAAACTGAAATTTAAAACCTTGGTTTCGCGTCAACCCACATTTCCATGTGAAAGATTGTAACTCAAGAAAATGTATTTATCAGCTGGATGCTGGATGCCAGCGTTAGGAAATGACAATATTCTGCCTAAAATGGCAGGACAAATAATTCCCGGTCTATAAAAAGATAAAAAGTACTTACGCCATTCTTTGGGCTCCTCTCATTTTGCATTCATATTCAAACCTAGCTGACAGCATATTCTCATCAGGTATTGTCTTTGAAATCGACATTGTTTGTAAAAGAGCCTATTCAAGACATGCAAATAAAATGTGACAGTAGTTAAGTGGTGAACCATCAATTAAGAAATTTTAACCAATTTAAATGAAAGAGCTCACCAATGAACAAACCGATCTTGTAGAGGAACTGAATATTGTATTTCCAAAAAATATGATGCAACACACCAATCAATGAAAATGTCTAGTAATACAAGGCTGTAAATTGTATTGATGCATTAAAAGCCAAGATGCCAAATCAAGACTTTTCGGCTAAAGAAATATAATGCTAGATATCAATTTATAGATATTATAACAGTTGATAGGAGAGGCATTTAGCCTTCTTTTCTAAGGATTTTGTTTCTCTTGCTTTTTAAGGCATCTTTAAGTCGCTATCTATGAACCTATCAGTCACTGCCAAAAGATCATTTTATACAAAAACAATATAGAAATTTATATGGTTACAAAGCAGGTATTTTCTGCTGACATCTTGTTGCTTATAGGAGTTTGTTCACAATTACCATGAATGCTAAAATTTTGTTAATAGTTATGTTCCATAGTAGGGTGCATTTTTGCATCAGGATTATCTCTTTGGATCTTCATTTAGTTTCTCTAAGAATTATGTCATTTTGTACAACTTGCTAGTTTCTTTTTTCCATTATTTACAACTGTTTATTATATAAATGGGCATTATCTATCATGACACACATAATGTTTGTTAGTAGGGCATTTTAGTGACGTCCCTTCCCTCACTGTGAAGTGTCTTCCCATGTGGAAGACTCTACCCCCAAGTCCCTAATCAAATCCATGGCAACTCGTAAACTCTAAGTGCTCATCAGTCACGAGTACCTTGTTAGTGCTAACCAACACCTATCTTGTGCTGACTTTACCTCTTTCGCCTTACCAGCACTCTTGTGCTCCTGGGAAGCAAGCCAGCAGCACATAAGCTGGCTACAACTCCGCCTCCTCTGTCCAACTGCTAGAGTACAACTCACTCATTTGCACGAAAATTTAATGGTTTGGCGACGCTTCTTGACTAAGTTGTGAGACAGCAGGTCTATGATGCATTCAACATGTACACTTCACATGCCTCATATATTTGTGTGTGTGTGTGTGTGTGCGCGCGCGTGCGTGTGCGTGTGTATATAGACACACAAGGAAAATGATAAAAATATCGCGAGACACCAGGTCTATGATGCAGCCAACATGCACACTTCACATGCCTCATTTGAATGTGTGTGCATGCGTATGAATGTACACACAAGGAAAATGCGAACAGACACCCTCTAGGCCCCACTTTTGCCACATGTGTGATAGGATACCTTTAGTTTGATCCAACTGGCGACCACAAGTACAGCTAAATGCAGTTGATAACACCTTGATCGGATGATCAAAGTTCCTGATCCATCAAGCTTCTTTTAGGGTTCCACTAACAAAGTTGAACCATTGATTTTTGTAGTTCTTTATCTTATGCATGGGATGTAGTGTACATTCGGGATGGGACCAATACCATGTGGGTCGCCACATGATGTTCTACAAGATCAAAAGTCATGATTGCACGTACATGTCCCCATGTGGGACCCTGGAAATGATCGTCACTGTTGATCCCAGCAATACTGTCGCGGGCCTAGGGCCATAGATGGAGTTATATTCCTCGGTCGATCTTGACTTCTTCCACACCGAGAGAACCCAACCCCTATGGTACAAGTGATTTCTCTCCTCGGTCCTCCCCTCCTTCGATCATGGCATTGTTAACATTATAGATGGACTTTCTTTTGCAATATTAATCGGAAGCCTTGATCTTGAGATTGTATCTCTTTTTGAAATTGGGTCCATCAAGGTTTGGGCTTCATTAGGAATAGAAGTAGTTCTTCGGGATATGCATTTGCAGAACTAATTGGTTGTCAATACTCTAGTGAACAGGAAACATGGACACCATTGGAGTGAATTCAGACTTTCTCATCATCTAAAAATCATGGTTTTAAATTTCCACCGAAACCGATACGAAACGACTGAAATATTTCTGTTTCCATCTCCACTGAAATGCATACCAAAATTGAAATGCATATTGAAACCAAAGTTGTAAGTGTATTAGTGTTATATAGTACAAGTGTGTTAAATAATAATATTCATATGAATTGCGTGTGAAATGTGGTGTGTGCATAGTTGTCAACCCTTGACTCGACTCATGACTCGATTTCTTAATTTTATGACTCGTGACTCGACTTGTGACTCGTAAGAGTTTTTGACAAGAAAAGAAATTTAGTTGAAAAAATATATAATTATATATCAAACGATAAAGCATGTAAAACAATATAACCTAATACCACATAGATAAAGCACTAAGCCAAAAATATAAATAATTATATGCTTGTAACTTGCAGGCACAAAAATAATTAAGTTCTAAGTTTCAACTTCCAAGTTTTCAATCATCAAAACAAGAAAGCCCAGGCCCAGCAACTCGACTTGACTTGTAAGAGTCTTATTTTTTTTAGTCGACTCGCAGAGACCCGTAAGTGTCACTAGACGACTCGTAAAGCCCAACGACTTGACTCAACTTGAGAGTTGACTCATACGACTTGTAAAAGTTTGACAACTATGGGTGTAAGTATTGTGTATAAATATTAATATGAAATACATGTGAAATGCGGTATGCATTGAATTATCAGACATGTGTGACAATGCATGTCATTATATGTTTTTAGTTGTTAAAGCATTATGGGTTGCCATTTTCAAAATAAAAAAAAACATTATGGGTTGCTCTTTTTTTTCCTTATGTGATGGTTTTTTAGTGTATTTGTGCTTTTTCTAACACTTCATTAAGTTTCATCTTAAATGTTCACTTGATTCACATGGTCGTAGAGGCAATTCTCCAGCATTGTCCCCTCCCATGAGGAGGCTCCACGGCAATTCTCCTCATATACATATGATAATCAATATCTGAGGGGTTCCTTACGTGAGAGGGGCCTCGGGCGACATATAATGGGTTTCATTCGCTATTTCATGCGTAGCCCTTTGAAGGTCTGGCATGTAGCTCATACAGAACTTCCCACAGAGCCTGCACCCCCACAATACTTGAGATAGTCTTTTTCGAGAAGGCGGGCGAAGCCGCTCCTAATCTGCCTCCGGATTCGCCAAAATATTTTAACCAATTCTTAAATTTTAATTATAAAAAGTAATCTATTGAAATTTTTAATAGGTTAAGTAAATATAATGATTTATTTTCATATGAGAAACTTATTACTTTTTTTTTTAATGCTATGAGATACTTTCTGTTAGGATGGGTAAAACTCAAAACATGCGGTAATTGTAAAGTTTTTTTTTTTTTGATGGGTAATTGTAAAGTTGCGGTAATAGTATTTAGAAAAAAACAAATAAAAGAGACTAAAAAGTGTTGCCATTAATCCTGAAGTATTGGAATCTGAGACGTGTCCGACGCAGATAATTCGCCCCTTCAGAAGAATTTGTGTAACATAGGGAAAAACCTATTCAAAGAGTTAATTGATATCTATGCTCCTTACCAAATTTCTTTTCCACCATGTCTAACAAATTCTCTTTCCAAGGGACACTATCAATAAGGAATTATATTCTTCTTTTGTAATTTGTTTGCTATCTATCTACATCAACATGTACATAATTCCATTTTTTGAATAAAATAATTTCCATAAGTGAGTAGACCATTTTTTGAAAAAAATAATCTCTTTTGAGCCGGGTAGATCCTTTCACCTTCTTCATGAAAACTCTCTAAAGGATTCCTTAGCCGACCCCAACTAGTTTGGGACAAATGCTTAGTTGAGTTGAGCTTAGTGTAAGTGAATTAGTGCAGGTTGGTAGAGAGTTAAAAGAGAAATTGGCTTCAATTAACTCATATGCTTTTAAGAATACAATTCTGTTGAGGAAGAGAATGAGAGAAAGAAATTGTGAGTTAGGGAGTCTCCCCCTCACTTATGTATTTATATATAATGAGAAATGTACAAAAGACGGATATGCCCATAGGCATATACCATATACATACACTAACACCCCCCCTCAAGCTGGAATGTATATGTCAAAAATTCCTAGCTTGCTACAATTATCACTCAATTTAGCTTTGTTCAATGGCTTGGTAAACATATCCGCTAATTGGTCCACCGATCTAGTGAACATTGTGCATATTTCTCCTTTTTGAATAAGGTGCCGAATGAAGTGGCAATCAACCTCGATATATTTAGTTCTCTCATGAAAGACTGGATTTGTGGCAACGTGAATCGCTGGCTTGTTGTCGCAATATAACTGAGAAGGAGATGATGGGGAGAAACCGATCTCTAACAAGAGAAAACGTAACCAAATGAGCTCTCCACTTGTGTGTGACATACCTCTACACTCCGCCTCTGCACTAGATTTGGAGATAAGATCATGTTTCTTACTCCGCCATGACACAAGGTTACCTCCCACAAATGTGCAGTATCCTGTGGTAGATCTCCTATCAACTGGAGATCCTGCCCAATCTGCATATGTGTACCCTTCTATCTTCTGATGTCCATGTTTCTTGAATAGCAACCCTCTACCTGGAGCACCTTTTAAATACCGAAGAATCTGAAGAACTGCTGCCCAGTGTGAAGTACGAGGTGAACTCATATGTTAGCTGACAACACCAACAACAAAGGAGATATCTGAGCATGTGACTGTAAGGTAGATAAGTTTACCAACCAGCCTCCTGTATCCGCCTCGGTCATCTACAAGTCTCCCTCTTCAGGTAGTAACTTCACATTTGCGTCCATGGGAACTGAGGCAAGTTTCACTCCAAGACAACCTGTCTCCTCAAGCAGGTCTAAGACATATTTCCTCTATGAGAGAGAAATCCCATTTGTCGAATATGCAACTTCAATAACCAAGAAGTATCTAAGACGACCCAAATCCTTGGTAGAGAACTCATTTTGCAAGAATGTCTTCAATTTCTGGATCCCAGTTGTATCACTGCCAGTGATGATGTTGTCATTGACATAGACTATCAAGAGTACACACCCAACTGTAGACTGACAGCTGAAGACAGAATGATCAACTGCACACTGCTTCATACCAAAGTGCATAATGGCATCACTGAACCTTCCAAATCATGCTCTAGGAGACTGGCTTTCTTTAATCGATACACAGAGGATGACATCTCCCCCTGAGCAACATACCAAGGAGGTTGCTCCATGTAAACTTCCTCTGTGAGCTCACCATGAAGAAAAATATTTTTGACATCCAACTAATGTAGAGGCCAGCCCTGATTAACAGTAAGAGAAAGTAGAACACGCACTGAAGGAATCTTCACCACAAGAGAAAATATCTCGCCATAGTCTACCCCAAATGTCTGAGTGTACCCTTTGGCAACCAAATGATAGCTTTGAGTTTTGACAGTATTTACCATTTACCATTTAGAAAATGAGTCCCTTAATGATGGTTAAATGAAGTTATTGTTTTAAAATGGTGACTTCAAGTGGAAGTTAACTCCAAATGATAGTTGGAAGTAGTTAGATGACTTAAGCCACTATTATCAACTTGGTACACTACCACATCGGGACACCACATAATGAAAAGTAAACATAACAATCCAACATCTCTGGCCTCCCCAAATTCTAGTACAAGGTTGTATGACCCATTCCTAAAGCGAAGGAATACATAGATTAGAATGTGTTCTACGTCAATAATTAACAAAGGGAGTTTCTTCTAGCCACATTTCTTGCATGCATTATCATTACCCAGTTGCATTGCTCCACAACAGAATTAAAAAGGCCGCAAATCTTCTTGTCTTCTGTGACATGCTGCTCTGGCCACACAGTAGTTATATATTGTAAAAACTCAAGGTCTCCCACAAGTTCTGGAAATCAATCCAGGCTGTTTTGTGATCCACAATCAATAGTTATTGTCTTATAGATCATCAACAGTAGTTGTTGACTTGTTAACAAGCCTCACGATCTGCTATAAGTCAGATTTTATTGAAATGAAAGCAACAGCTGCTGTCTATCAACTTGCCTGTAACAGTAACCAAGCTATAGGCTTGTCTATGTCCATCAACATGATAAAGATAATGAATCTTTTCTTTTTTGAACAATATGATAATGAATCTTCTGTTATAAAAAATCAAGTAGGAAGAATATCTATATAATATATATCATGCACATAAGCTTCCATGCCAGTAATAGAATTGTAGATTTTTCAATAGGAAATAATGGTAACGGTAAAGTTAATGAATGCTGTAGCAACGAGCGAATGCGCATAGCATCTCCTACATGCTCTAGTGGTGTGAGGCAACAAGTGCCATGAGGTGTAGGGTTCAAGATTGGTACAAGAGAGAGAGAGAGAGAGAGAGAGAGAGAGAGAGAGAGAGAGAGAGGGAAGAGTGAGATAAAAAAAAGGTATTCTAAAATCCCTCAATCATTTCTTTAAAAAAGAAAAAAACGAAAAGAAAATCAGCAGATGCGCATAATGATAAGTTGAAAACTGAATGAAACAAACTTTAAACGCCGGCGTTTATCTATTCATGATATAAGTTCAAAATTTACAAGATGGACACATCAATAACAGCAACAATGTTCATAATTTCTATTTCCAAATCTTGAACAACAGTTCATAATTTTGTTCACAATTAATTCAAAAAATTAGGGAGGTGGAATGTCATCTTAGACATGTAAGCACACCTGGCAAGCAATTGATGCTGATTGTCTCATCAAGTTTAGTTCAGATGGTGACTTTATCCATCGGATTTCATGAGTATATCGAGAAAGATCTTTAACTTTGTCATTGCAAATTGCCCTGCGGAAGGCCTCCATATCAGTATAGGCTGGTAAAGCTGTCTTCACATTGTGGAACAATTTGGATGCTCTTCCAATCATTTCGGGGAGGATCTGCACAAAGGGACATAACGATAGCACAGCCAAATAAAAAATGCCAACATTCTAATGGAAGGTATAACTGAAGACCTTTATCATGAATGAGTGAGTTTAACAAGAAACGAACAAGCACATGGCCATTATTAGACCATTATTAAATCTGCAGAACTTTTACACACCAAAGAGAAGAGCTATAAAGACAAAATAAAAACAATAACGAACAGGTGTTTATGCTCACGTCTTTTGTGAGACTGAGACCCATAATGTCAGAAGAAAATATAGAGATTAACATGTTCAAACACACTAACCGCATCCATTCTATGTAAGGGAAACGCCTTATCAGCCTTGAATGTTCCCAAAGCAGCATTAACTCCAGCAATTGGACCTTGCCAAGTCACTTCCTGCAAGGTGAATCAAATTATCTGCTGTGTAGATTGTATATTGAGTACATACAGGAATGTTGTTCACGGCATGGGTATGGAGCAATGGACATGACAAATACAAAGAAAAAAAAAAGTAAAATGAAGGGAACAGATCACACAAAACATGGCTAGCCCAGAATAAGGATAGATCTATATTTCCACATGCAGGTATTCATTTGTATGTGTAGTTTAGGAAAATTTCACAAAATAATTGTACAATACCATCATAGTCACAATTGTCTACGACTTCTTCAAAATATCGCAATTTTATCGCGTCATTTTGATAAAATGAGAAAATCCTGAAATAATCCCGAGATTTTTAAAAAACATATTGTGATATTTTATTTTTATAATTTATCATGAAAATATTGCAATAATACCATGATAATTTAACTATATTTTTTATTTTTTCTTAAACTATATATCTTTACATATTCTATTTTTTCCGATATAAACCCAAAAGTAACAGAAATTTTTAAAATCTCCCAATATATACAGTGCCCAAGAAATTTCTGAGGCAAATATTTCTGATTGTGGATACCACCACAGTAATTTGACTTCCCCCAAGCTGTTTGCTTATTTTGTTTCTTTCTGTTACGCTACTGACTTGTTGGTCTATTCCCATGGAAAAGGGTGTGCTCCTTTCTCCTTTACGAATGATGAGTAACAATGGAACTATGATGATCATTTATCATGTGAAAGGTCAAACTCTGATATAAGTCGGCAATTTTTGTCTTCTTTAGGGATAATAACGAGTCTGTTATGATCATCATAATATCAATCTCATGTCCTCATGCTTAACCATTTCTAATCATGAATACCACTAACATAGAAATGTTTTGATGTCTCGGTGAGTAGCATTAGAGACCGTGGGAAAGTGAAGTGATGAGAAAATTTGCTTCTAAAACAAAATACGAGAGCTTACTTGAGGATTTGGATCTGGCATAAACATGCACAAGCCACACTCGCCACTTAGAACCGCTATTCCACCAGGTTGTTGGCAACCTGTAATGTATAGGTAATCGGCATCCTGTCTAAATGGGTA
Organism: Tasmannia lanceolata; assembly: GCF_043159265.1. Lineage (NCBI taxonomy): Eukaryota > Viridiplantae > Streptophyta > Magnoliopsida > Canellales > Winteraceae > Tasmannia > Tasmannia lanceolata. The sequence continues at coordinate 379,861 of NW_027518684.1, read as the reverse complement.
AGGAACCACATCGGTCATCATTTTTACGGAGGCAGAGGCAATGATGGCTAAACTTCTTTCTGGAAGAAGCTCCAACAACTTTTTCCTTCTTGACAGATATTCATCACTTGTGATGCCAGGTGTGATCTCCCCTTCCTTTAGTAACTACAAAAGGGAATGAAAAAGAACAAAGTTGGCATTTTAAGAGAGCAAAGCGGAACACATAATTTTGACTATCCATCAAAGCAATCCATTAGGTACAGGTTTCAGCTGGAGTCAGTACATATAACTAGCTTTCATCACTTCATAAATTTCATTTAAATCAGGTTCCATTCCATCTTCATCTATTAACAACAACAAGAAACATAAATTACAAATTAGGAAATTGGCAAAGATAGGTCTTAAAGCGTGGAAGCCATTATCATCCACTTCATATGAAAGGATAAAATGAAAAAGAAGAATAAGAGAAAGAAGAAGAATTCTGTGGAGGTCGTCTACCAACCCCACAACCTCAACCTTTACAATATTTCTTCATGGTTGAATTACATAGACAGCCATTAGGTTCATTTATGATGGCCCTAATCCCAGTAATGTAAAATAAATACAAGTTAATTTCATAGATGTCATCCATGCCCAGCTTGAAACAAAATAACAAATACTATCAAATTGATTGCACATAAGTGCCTTAGTGAATAAGCCTGATAATTGATCTTTAGACCTTACATGGAGTAGATATCAATTTGCTATTGGCACAAAATGACAATCTGCTTCAATGTGCAAAGTCATCTCATGAAACATTGGATTAGCAATCTGATTATCACAGAACATCTTTATCGTCTTGCAGACTTCAATGGTCGACTCTTCCACAAGTGTCTTCAACCATATCAATTCACAAGCTATGTAGACCATTGAACAATACTCTGCTTCTGCAGTGCAACTATATTATGTTTCTTGCTGCGCCAGGTAACTAGATTGTTTCTGTTAACTGAGAGTTTAGAGAGAGAATTGAATGAGTTACGGTAATCTCCCCCTGACTCATATCTTTATACTAAAACATAAAGGAATGTACAACGTCCTAAATGCCCTAAGGCAAGTTACATATTCCAACACTCCTCCTCAAGCTGGAATGTAGATATCATACATTCCTAGCTTGTTACATATATCATTCACTTTTGACTTATTTAAGGACTTTGTAAACATATCAGCTAATTGGTCCCCTGACCGAGTAAACACAGTACAAATCTCTCTTTTCTGGATTCTTTGACGGATAAAATGACAATCCACTTTAATATGTTTGGTGCGCTCATGGAAGACTGGATTGTTGGCAATGTATATTGCTGCTTTGTTGTCACGATAAAGCTGCGAAGGAGAAGATGAAATGAAGCCAATTTCAGAGAGAAGTGAACGTAGCCAAATAAGTTCCGTGCTTGTCTGTGCCATTGCCCTGTATTCAGCCTCTGCACTGGACTTAGCTATAACATCCTGCTTCTTACTCTTCCATGAAATAAGATTGCCACCTACAAATGTACAATACCCAGTGGTGGACCGTCTATCTGCTAGGGATCCAGCCCAATCTGCATCAGAGAAGCCTTCAACTTTCATATGGCCATGTCTTTTGAGCATCAATCCCTTCCCTAGAGCCCCTTTCAAATACTTGAGAATCTGTATCACCGCAGCCCAGTGAGAAGTACGTGGAGAGCTCATATACTGACTGACAACTCCAACAGCATATGAAATATCTGGCTGAGTAACCGTGAGATATATATATAAGTTTACCGACAAGCCTGCGATACCTGCCAGGATCCTCCAACAACTCTCCTTCTTCTGGAACGAGTTTCACATTCGGATCCATGGGTACAAAAGCTGGTTTAACTCCAAGATTGCATGTTTCATTTAGCAAGTCCAAGACATACTTTCTCAGAACAAGCCTCTAGAAGAACGAGCAACCTCTATCCCCAAGAAATACCTGAGCTGACCCAAATACTTAATAGAGAATTCCTTTTGCAAAAAGGTTTTCAAACGCTGTATACCGTGTGAATTGATCCCTGTAATGATTATGTCATCCACATAAACTATCAACAAAATACACCCAGCTGAAGAGTGATAACTGAAGACTGAGTGATCTACTGCGCATTGTTTCAGGCCAAAGCACATGACTACCTCACTAAATCTCCCAAGCCACGCACACGGAGATTGTTTGAGGCCATAGAGTAACTTGCGTACGCGACACACGTAGGAGGAAGTCTCCCCCTGAGCAACAAACCCTAGTGGTTGCTCCATATACACCTCCTCAGTCAGCTAGCCATGGAGGAAGGCATTCTTCACATCCAGCTGATGAAGGGGCCAGCCATAATTAACAGCAAGAGACAGGAGCACACGTACAGAGGGAATTTTCGCAACTGGACTGAAGGTCTCTGTGTAGTCAATACCAAAAGTTTGAGTGTACCATTTCGCGACTAACCGTGCTTTTAAGCGCTCGACAGTACCATCAGGAAGGTATTTGATGGAGAAAACCCACCGACAACCAAAAGGACGGGCACCAGGGGGAAGGGAAACCAGATCCCATGTATCATTACTATGAAGAGCGCCCATTTCATAGCATCGCGCCAGCCAGGATGTTCAAGAGCCTCAGCCACTGACTGTAGTAAAGACATAGAAGACAGGGAGGAAACAAAGCTCTGGAAGGTACTGGTGAGCTTATCATAAGAAACAAAATTCGAAATAGGATGTGCAGTGGAATGAGATCTCGTACGAGATGCAATAGGAGAATCAGAAACAACAGAGGAAGGCGGAAGAGAAGATACCTGAGAGCGGGAGAGAGGGATCATCGGCTCAGAAGATGATGGTGCGAGAGGAGGTAGACGAGACTTATCTGTAACTTGGCGCCGCTGATACTGTTGTGTAATTTTTGGTGGCGTTGGCTTCTCCAACGTGGCAGAAGAAGTAGAATCTGCAGAAGCTGGCTACACGAAAACAAGAGGTGACGGAAGAGAAGCAGATAGATCTGGTAAGGGAAGCGAGACCTCGGACTCAAGAGAAGGGGTGAAAGATGCCGCGCCATGTTGGAAGAATGCCTCAAACTCAAAGAACGTAACATCGGCCGAGAAAAACCAGCGACGCAGACGATAGCTATAGCAATGATAGCCTTTCTGCGTACGGGAATACCCCAGAAAGACACAACGCTCAGACCGGGGATCGAGTTTGTCACGGCCGGGTCCAAGGTGATGAACAAAACAAACGCATCCAAATACACGAGGTGTCAGAGGAAAATGTTCATTCCCAGGAGATAAAATCTCGAAAAAGAAGCACCCTCTAAGACGGAGGAAGGAAGGCGATTTGCTAAGAAACACGCCGTGAGAAGGGCATCACTCCAGTATGCCTTAGGAAGACTCATCTGAAAAAGAAGAGTGTGACCTACTTCAAGCAAATAACGAAGTTTCCTCTCAGCAACACCATTCTGTTGAGAGATGTACGCACATGAAAACTGATGTAGAATCCCATGTTGGGAGAGATAGGATTGAAAGGCATTAATATCAGAAAAGTATTCTCTAGCATTGTCAGTACGAAGACATTTAATATTGCAATTATATTGATTCTTAATTTCAGAATAAAATGTGCGAAAAGCAAAGAACACGTCAGATCGACTCTTCAGTAAATATAACCAGGTCATGCGTGAGAAGTCATCAATAAACACAATAAAATACCGAAAGCCAGTACTAGACGCGACCCTAGAGGGTCCCCATACATCAGAATGGACTAATTCAAATGGACTAGACACTCGACTAATGACCCGGGACGAAAACGACACACGACGGTGTTTCCCGAGTTCACAGGACTCGCACTGAAAACTAGAAAAAGGGCCGGGAATCAGAGAAGTCTGCTGCAGCCGTTGAAGTGAAGGATGCTCCAGGCGACAATGCCACTGAAATGTATCCACAGAGCTATGTACGACAGTAGGCGACCGGCAGTCAAGATGATAGAGTCCATCTACCTCACGACCCGTTCCAATTGTCTTCCCAGTCAAGAGATCCTGAAACAAGCAGTAAGAGGGGAAAATGAGACAGAACAGTGAAGAGATTTAGTAATTTGGCTAACTGAAAGTAAACTAAATGGTGATTTTGGTACAGATAAACCAAAGATAAGGTAAGAGCAGGATGAGGGGAGATATGACCAACACCAGTGATAGGTGTAGTGGACCCATCAGCAAGGGTGATAGACTGAGAGGGAGACGAGAAAGAGCGAAAAGAATGAAGCTGAGAAGAGTTACCAGTCAGGTGGTTGGATGCGCCAGAGTCAATGATCCATGACCCTGAGCTAGATAGAAGGGTAGTGGGTGAACTACCTGGCTGGGCGAAACCTGCAGAGGGAAGACGAGAACTGAGCCTCAGACGCTGGAACTCCTCATAATCGGCACGGGATAATGTATAGGCGGAATCCGCTGCTGCAGGAACAGAAGCAGAGGGAGCGGAATCTGAAGCAGAAGCAGTAGTAGCACCCATGTGAGCCGAGCGTATCTGACGAAGCTCGGGATGCAGGGTATAGCAATAGTCAATATAATTCCCCGAGCGCTGACAGTAAGTGCAAAAAGAACGGCCACGGCCAGCACCAGAACGACCACCACCACGGCCGGCACGGCCACGACCACAGGAGGCCCCACCACGAGGCGGACGAGTACTGCCATCATAGGTTGCGAGAGCAGAACCATCAATAGAAACAGATATCACTGGATCACCAGGAGAGCACTGCTGGACGCGGGAGTAAACTGCAGTAAGGGAAGGAATATCGCCAGAACCGATAATCTGCTGACGAAGATGCATGTACTCTGGACCCAAACTCTTAAGGTACTGCACAACACGGATCTGATCCCTCTGACGGGCAGCCTATGTGAGATCTGTGGTAAGCAGCATGTAAACATCAAGCTGCTGACATAGGCCAACGAAGTGGCTGATATGGGTGGCAAGGGGGAGATCACCACGGCGGAAACGCACCCACTCAGAATAGGTAGAGCAGATCCGACTAATGTTTGTCACGCCAGAGTAAAGAAGAGTAACCTAATCCCAGATCCGTTTCGCAGTAGGCAGAAGCATCAATGGCCCAGAGACGTGAGGGGTCATACTCTGCCACAGAAGGGTACAAACAAAGCATCCTCATGTTCCCATCGATCGAAGGTGGGATCCGTCGTAAGAGGAGGATCACGACGAATGACGTGGGCTTTCCCACGGGCAATAAGATACTTCTCGACGGCTGCTTTCCAAGTAACGTAGTTTGCCCCATCCAACTTAACAGTAGTGATCTGTGGGAATGATCCATCCACAGAGAGAGATGATGACGAAGAAAACGCCAAAGAGGGTGTCAGACGAACACCAGGAGCTACTCCTGTGGAAGGATTGTCAAGCACCTCCTCCATACCAACAAGCAAGAAAGAAACACAAATCAAGACGAATAACGGTAGATAACTGAATAGGTGGGCAAACTAGGACACGCCAAGAAAGCTAGATGCGGCTCCAAGAATGATGGTCATCGACGAAGCTTGACAAGAGGGAAGACATGGGGCACACGGAAGAGCCGCAACGACAAACAAGAATAAAAGTAGGATAGGAGATGAAGATCTAACACATAGTAAGAGGGAGAAAAGAGTTTTAGGCTTTACCGAGGGATGAGAAAGAGGACGAAAAATGATGTGGGTGGAAAAACTTGGGGTGGGGGGCTTACCTTCAAACCAAAGAATTGGGGGCTGGAAAAAAAAAAATTCAGGGGCGGGGCGGGGCGGATTGCAGCAGTGGAAACTATTTTCTAGGAAAGTGAATTTGGGGGGGGGGGGCAAATCCTCGTTCCTGGAAAAAAAATTTCCAGTCTGGGCGGAAAAAATTTTCCTGGAAAATTTTTGGGGCCGAAATCCTCGTTCCTGGAAAAACTTTTCCGGCCAGGAGGTGCGGGTGGCTGCAACGGGGCGAGCAAAGGGAGAACCGGAGGGGTATGCGCGGGGAAGGAGAAGATGGTAGCGAGGGAGGGCTGATATCGTCGGGTCGATGGAGACGGCTCCTTCTCGAAAGGAAAAAGACAGCGTACCGTTGTGCCTTTGATGAAGGTTTGCCCGGAGTTGGGGTTAGGGTTTCGCGACGAGAGGGAAGGGGGGGTTCGGTTGTGTGAGGGTGGCAGAGAAGGTGGAGGCTGAAAGAGAACCCTAGGGATCAGAAAACCCTAAGGCTCTGATACCATATTAACCGAGAGTTTAGAGAGAGAATTGAATGAGTTAGGGTAATCTCCCCCTGACTCATATCTTTATACTAAAACATAAAGGAATGTACAAAGTCCTAAATGCCCTTAGGCAAGTTACATATTCCAACAGTTTCCAATAGAAGAACAATAACATGTTGTCGAACATCTATCAGAAGGTGATCCAGCCCAATCTTCATCTAAAACACATGTCAACTTCTTCTTCTTCTTTTTTTGAATGGTCTAAAAAGACATGTCAACTTAAGATATTATCTTTCTTGAAAATAATTAATCTACTCAGAGCACCTTCTAAATTTCTCAATCATGGTACCAATTTTCGGCTGAAACCAGCAATTTTCGGCTGAAACATGCTGGTTTCAGCCGAACAGTTTCGGTATCAATGGTAGCCAATGCAAAATCCAGAAGGATTTGTTTCATTACAATATTTCGTTCGACATTTCGTAGGCTTTGATCTGATTTCAGTTTTATTTGGTAGAAAAATCAATGTGCTGCAATAGTAAATATCATTCATTTTTTGTTGATAGGAAAGGAAGCTTGAACCCCTGACTTGCACATTAGACTCTTGAGGTCCTCACAAATTTGAGAAACGGCTCGATTTCTCAAGAAAATATCATGAAAGAATGAATCTTAAGGACACCAAATTTTATGTGTCTGTTGCTGAAAGTATGGTCTGCAAAAGGTTAAATAACAATAATGATGAGCACATTTATGTGTGAATAGTAGTGATAGGAAACATGCATGTTTTATCATTTAAAGCGGTACTACTAAGGTATTCGCTTGTTTTTTGTGTTTCAGAATTGAAGGTAAAAGATGAAATATTGAAGAGAAATAACCAATTTCCAATGTTGGCTGAATTTAACAAGAGATCAAGGTGGCTGAATTATACGCAACCCAAATTATCTTGTGGCACAAAAAATTGATGGTCTGGATCGTCCTATGAGACTTATTAAGGGCCCGTGATCAATTCACCTTATGGTCCATTTTTGGATTGAGATAGAGGGTGGAAATTTTGATTACAAATGATGATCCGGACCATTCGTTGGGCAACCTAACCGTTGGATTTTTGCATCACCTATCGTGGCTTATCAATTGGGGAGTTTGGATCGTCCTATGGCTGTGATATAAAAGCAATTTGTGGGGGTACAACCAGTTCGACCAAATACTTGTCATTTGAACGGTTCATATCAGCCCATGAGAACGGTTCTTGAGGGCAACCCATTTACATTGTGGCCACCATTTGGACGGTCTAGATTATCTAACGGACGGCCAAGTTCAGTTTATGGAGATGAATTAGAGGGACAATCCATTTATGTTGAAGCCCATCGTTTGAATGGATTGGATCATTCCGTGGAATTCCATTAATGGGCATAATCAAGTAGCAATAAGACCACTAAAATGGACGGTTCAGATCAGCTTGTGGGAATGATTTATAAGACACGCCCCTTTATATAGTGGCTCAAACAAGTGAACGATTTGGATTAGTCCTATGATGCCCCAACTCTAACACTCTTTCTTTCTTATTTATTTTTTAAGTAGGGCCCACTCATATTTTTCCCTTTTTCGGTTTTGCAGTTGGGTCTCAATTTCGGTTTTGCATGAAAAAAATATGATTAAAAAGAAAAGGGGGCATTTACGTATAATAAAGCATGCATGTGCATGGCAATTGATAGCAAGAATTTTTCACATCTAGCTCTATTCGGTTTTTGGTATTTTGGGCAATATATGAGGGCCCCACCCATTACATTTTGGTTTCATACACAACTTGTATAAAATGCAAAGGATGTTCGGTTGATTTTAGATGAGGTGGTTGACACACATGTCATACATAACACATCCACATGCACCTTAGCAATACAACCGACACTCTCTCCTTGCTATTTTGGATGATGATTACAAATAGAAATTTTCTATTGGTAGAGAGAAGAGGCCAAAACAGCCCCCACTTTTGGCATCATGTGAAACGAATGGAAAGCTTTTTGGCATCTTGTGATCCTTCCTAATTTGGTGCAACACTCTTTTTTGCATTGTATCTTGGATTCGGTCATTCTATTGGGGCCTACTCTATGAATGCATGTTTATTTCTTTCTTAGAAAAAGGCATGATTCGGGGGAAATTTTAGTAGGGTTACTCTCTCTCTCCTCCACTTTCTAAATTCGTTTCTTTCTTTCCTAATATAGAGGGAAGTGATATTTTTAATGGGGCTGATATTATTTGTTAATAGCATTTGCTTGTGAGAGGCAAGTTTCCACCGAACTCACTATCCAATTGGTAGTGTGTGCACTTGATACGATCTGTAGAGGCAAGTTTCTGTTTTATTTTTTTAAGGGGTGGATGATATGTAAGGAAGGGAAGCTATTAGGAAATTTGGACTGCTGTGTTGCACCTTCTTTAGATATTTTGGAATTCGGTAATTTACCTATAAGAAGTGGATGGAATGGCAACGTTTTTAGAAAATTGAGGAGGAACTGCCAATTTCATAACCAACTCATCCAACACATTGCTAAATTTGTAGGGGTGCAATGGAAGAAAGCAACAACGTTTCCTAAGATCGTCATTCAAGGGGGGAGTAAAATAGCAACACATGCATTGCTAGTGGGATATATACATACCATAAAATCTCTTTTGAGATAGACTTTTTTTTGGCTTTTTCTTTCTCTCTTCCTCTCTCACTCTCTCTGGGTAATTTCGGTCCTCTCTCTTCTCTTGCTTTTGTTTGTTCTCTTTTGATTTCTCTAAAAATTTTAGTTTTTATTTGCAGCCCATTGTTTTGCTATTTCTTCATTTTCCTACAAATTCTATGCTCTCTTGATTTCATATTTCTAATTTTCTTGTTCTCTTTTTCTTGACCAATTGCGGCGAGGGGTATTGGTGCACTCTTTCATTCAAGCTAATAGTACAAGATTCAAACCAAGGGTGAGAAGCAAAGCATTAAAGAAAGTGACCGAGACAATCAACAGTTGGAAGGAGGGAGATCAAAGCTTCAACCATTGTTTAAAGGAGAAGAAAAAGAATAAGTTTTCTTTTTATTTTGTTATATTTTCTAGTTCCAAAGTGATGTATTTTTTGTTTAATTTAAACTAGTAGAGAGTTTATTTTTCTTTTAGTTTTTCTTTCAAGTAATCATATGGCATCTCTTCTCTTTTTTATCTCCTTTATTTTTGTTTTTCTTACCTTTTCCATGAACAACTAAATCCTAATTACTTAGGGTTTAGTTGAAGCCATGGGGAAGGAGAAATATTTATAATTAAATCAATCTACTCAATTGAAAAATGGTGTAGGATTTTGTGTTTGGAAAATCCCAATCATTCATGCCATTGGCTTTCCCCTTTCGTATGAATGATTGTTGATTAACAAATATAAAGTTCTATATAATCAATGTAAATTAGAGAGTGGATTTGATTATTTACTTATAAGGAATGACATCCCTTTGATCTTATTCCTTATTGACTAGTTAATCGAATTTTAAACCCAATTCAAGAGTTGTTTTAATTAATCAATCTAATCCAAACCCATGGTGGATTCTAACCCTAAGTAATCTTTTATATTGAATTAAGGTTTTTACACTATTCCAAATTACTTTTGCAATTTTTCAATTACTTAGGCCCATAGAATTTTGGTTTTCTACTTAAATTAGATAAGTAGTTAAAAGATATCATTAGAACTTTGGTACACTTTGCCTAAATTAGGATTTTAAATCAAAAAATCTTAGTTGAATTTGATTGTTAGATTGAATAGAATATACGCTTGTATATAGTGTTGGCTCCGAGGTCAAGTCCATGGAAATCCTAAAATTTTGCCAGGCAACATTATATCATAGCTAGTATTCTAATCGGTACAAGAATAGGATTTACAAACAAGATTTCTCTTCCCTGAGTTCGACCCGTGACTACACACGATCCGTGCACTTGCGGTTACTTTTTAAATCACAATCAAATAACTTATTTGAATTTTAGCAGTGTAAGAGTTTTTTTCTTTCTTGATAGAGATGAGTACAGCTTAGCGTGACAAATTAGGAGGATAACAAATATAAAATGGGTATATCAGAATAGCTCAAAAAAGCAGGCGTACACAGGAAATTAACAATCATAAGTAGACAGCAACAGAAAGCAAGTTACGCTCCAGCTATCCAGGCTGTTCAAATATATTGTATCTTGCCATTGCATAGGCATTGTATGTATTTTTCTTCTTCCTCACTTTGGTTCTGCTTTTGTTTTCCTAAAGGGTCCCATATTCCTTTTTTCCATTTTTTTTCTCTATATAAAAGTGCTTGCATAAATAGGAAAAAATGCATCTTTCAGTGATAACTAAGAGATAGAAACACATGGAGGTCTAATTTAGCACCTGTGGGTGAGTTACAGAGGTTGGCTGCCCGATATCGAAATGATTCATGGTAGAATAAGCACAAAAACCAATGCATCCATGCAAAGAAGCAGAAACTCGAGAGCCAATCTACAAAAAACAAATGTTAGAAAATATCAACAAAGTCACGGCAATATCATTGACTTCCAAACAAAATTATGATGAGCTACAAAGACATCCACCATGGCTAGTTGTAACTATTGTATGGAAAAAGACAAAACAGAAGAACAACTGCAAATTGATAGAGGTAGAAGATGAGGTCTTTGAGAGGAAATAGCCATTAAGTAATTTAGTAAAATTACAACGCAGTTAGTACCATTTACTAAGACTAACTAGACTAAGAAAACAATGAAACATGAGAGATAACTCATGAGATTCAATATTGATCAATTCAAATCAGAAACAGTAGAATCTTAAGCCAAAAGAATCCCTAAATTTTCATGCACAGTAAATCATATTCCCTATTTCCCAAATATTGGGTACGAAAAATCAGCCAATGAAGCCACAGGGAACTGCCATCTTCAGCAGAACGTATGCCCACAATAAGGATCAGTTTGGTTACAGGTAGTTAGCTTGTAGAGTAGTTGTGAATTAAAACTTTAAGTAGTTAACAGGGAGGAGACAGCCTAAGTAGTCTCCTTGTAGAGTAGTGGTGAGTAGTGTTTGGTTGTCAACCTCATAAGAGTAGTGGTAGGAGGTGTCATTACCAATATAGAGGGAGGAGAGAGAGAGAGAGGCATCAATCCCGAGATTCTACTAGTAAAAAACTACTTTTTTTGGTGGTTTTTTGCTTAGATTTTGCTAGTAGTTTGCTGGTATGCCACATCAGCAGACAACGAGGAGACAAGCCAAATAGTCTCCTCGTACTTTGAAACTCTACATACAACCAAACACGGTATTTTGCTTGCCAAAAATGAAGCAAAACTGCTACAAAACCCGGGATATTGTGCAACCAAACACACCCAAGTGATTACACCTCTTAGAATTATTTAAATATACAGAGACATAAAACCGCAAGATATCTACTAATCTGAAACGAAAGCCCAAGTTGCCAAAACAACATCTCAGTCCATTAATTCAAACAATCCTCCCAAACCAAGATTCAACTTTCAACCCAAGTCGTTAACAGTTCAACGCCACTGTAAGCAAACACAAAAGCCAACCCTTGATTTCAAAAACCTCATTAAAGTGGCGTTAAATTGTTAATCCAATCCAAAACCATGATCTTCCAGCCAACCCCATTATACAAACAAAAAAATTTAAGATTTTGATCGAAACACGTCAAAGCCTTGGACTTTTTCCCTTTTCCAGTTACAACAAGCTCAGTCAAAATTGGTTAAATTTTCACATAAAATGGAAATTTTTTCCAGATTTTAAGAGAGACTCACTTACGAATTCATGTTTTCTGCAATTACCATCAGCCGATAAAGCGAATGCCTACCCATTTAGCAATTCGACTTGAAGCATCACAAAATCAATAAGGAAAAAAAAAAGATAAGAAAAGAAATAAAATGAAGGGAGGTGGAAGGTTTTAAGGTGTGTATACTTGGTGGGATGAGAGTTTTTCCATGAATTTTCTTCTCACTGTCAACATTGCTCACCCTCTCCAGCTTCCCGCCCCTCTGTCGACTCGACAAGGAAATCTTTTGGCTGCTGATATTGGCACTGCCCTTGTTTTGACAAAGGGTCAACAATAGGGCTATTTCACTTTAAACAGTCATTAAGAGGAGTGTGCCCATATCATTTTCCCTCCTTCCAATCTTAGCCTAAAAGGCGAGTTTTATAGTCCATTTTTCCATTATTTTCCAAGAGTTAGGATCATCCTATGGAAACGATTTTGGGCGCATCTCCTGTTCAGGTTGTTGCCCAACAAATGATCAGTTTAGATCATCCTATTGAGTGTGTCATACAGTATATTTTGAAAAAAAATTGAACTATATAGTCCAGTACTTTTCAAAAGCTACTGTACGTTCCTCTCCCATCGGATGATCTAAACCGTTCATTAGTTGGGCCGCAAGGTAAATAGGGTGTGCCCAAAAATTATTTCTGTACGATGGATCTGTAGTATTTTTATATGGCTGCATCTAATCTAGTATTTTTCAAAAAAGTACTGTACAGCTTACTCCATATGATGATCCAGACCGTTCATTAGTTGGGTCACTACCTAAATAGGGTGTGCCGTAAAAATCATTTCCATAGGATGATTCTAACCCTCGCATCTATAGAGAGACTGCACATTGTGGAAACCCCTATGGACCCAAGGGCTATGGAAATGATTTTTTGGGCACACCTTGTTTAGGTTGTAACCCAACAAATGAACGGTATGGATCATCTATGGCCGTACAGTACTTTCTGAAAATTACTGGACTATACCGCGATACACACCATATAAAAGCTCTATAATTTCTCATAATAAATCTGAATATCCATTTTGAGCTTTCTATGCATTTCCATGGAGGTTCTCATACATACCTGTTTTTCTCCAAAGAGCTTCAGATTTCCGGAGGGAGAAAGGATTATCATCGAACAGAAGAATTATTCCTCGGCTTTTGCAAATGGGTTCTCTTCTCCACGGCCATTTTCCACACAAAAACTCTCCATCGATGCGAGGGAAAGAAAATCAGTGATTGCCAAAGCGAAAAAGAAGAAAACCGATTCTCATAGTTTCGTCTCGAGGCCTGATGAAGCTACAGGGCCGTTTCCCGAAGCCGTTTTGCTTAAAAAGGTGATTTTGAGAATAACCCTAATTTTTGTATTTGGATTTTCGGGTTATATGATGAGAGTTGGTACCAGGAAACAATGTTTTTTTTTTGGTAGCTGTATAACGTGAGTTAATCTTTTTCTTCTTCTGTTTACTTTGGCTTTTTGGGGATGATGTTTTCCTTTTTAAAATTTTTTTAGGTGGGTTGTGTGCCTTTAGATTTCGATATGGTCCTTTCTGGGTGTTTTTACTTACTAGTGTTTTTTGTTTCATTTTAGATATTAGGTCATTGTCGTTTCTGATTTTAGTTGTGTCATGGTTTCTCATTCCACTTGTTATAGATATGTCAGATGCAACAGGCCATCTGCGAAATGCCTTCTGCGATGGATGCTAATAAATCCCCTTCTTTTCTTTTTTTAAGAATTATGGTTTTTAATGTAAGAGTCAAATTTACTTAATTATCTATTAATTTGAGGATTGGGTTGGTTTCAATGTTGGGGCTTAATGGGATCTATGCTGATTGTGGGATTTATTTTTATTTTGATTTTCAGAGGAAAGTTCGCGAAGATGGTAGAGTACTCCCTGAGTTTGCTGATTCTGAAGAAGGTCAGTGTTTATTGTTAATCTCTCCACCAGTTTGCAGTTGGTAGGGTTCACTTCCTTCCTGAGAAATCCGGGTATCATTATTCAGAGGTTAACAAATAATAAAATTGGTTGTGATTTGCAGAAAAGCTTTTTGAGTTCCTGAATCTTCAGCTGGAGAGTGATTTGAATGTTGATCAAAGTAAGTATATTTTACCATTTATTTCTTCATACTAGGATAGGTTCATATGCTGCAATTACAAGTTAGCTTGACAATACATGAATCTTGTTACCAACTTCTCCAAAAGCTTAAGCTGTTGGAGAAAGGCGTTATTTATTTTTTATATTCTAACACTCCCCCGCACATGTGGCCCGTTATTTATTTTTTAGACTTTAACACTCCCCCACACATGTGGCCCACTTGGCAAACACGTGGCACATGTGGTCTCACTTTGGGCCGACTTTCGCATTTGGATTTTTGCTATTCGGGAGGTTTGAACTCGAGACCTTTGGCTCTGATACCATGTTAACTTACCAACTTCTCCAAAATCTTAAGCTGTTGGAGAAAGGCATTAACAAATCTATTCCTTCCTTAAAGTTGGGATTACTTTCATTTGTAAGCTACGAGAGACGAGAAATAAAACTCCCTCATAAAGCATTTTCCCTTTCTCTCCATTGTTGAGTTTGGGGAGCTTTCCACCATTAAGATCAGCAAAAGCGCTCGGCATTTGCCATCCATACCAATGGTTTCTTGATGTCTAACTGTCAAACAAAGTAACTGAAAAATAGTATTCAACTGAAGAATTTATCAATTATGAATCAAATATTGAGTACAAAACCATGGAAAAATGCATTAATGCAGTTATCAGTTTCACCTCATTAATAGAGAATATAAGTTTAAGTAGAATATCTGACAGAATAGAGAAAATGAAGCTTTTTCTCAAATAACTGAATAAAAAATTATGCTTTTTCTCATCCACACTCCATTGCTCCCCTTTTTTTCCCCTTTTTTTTTTGGTTTGAGAAAGACAACTATTTTATTGAGAAGACCAGACACTCAAAAACTGTTATATGTAGCACAAAGATTGCCTGCCCATCAATTAATGAATCTTACAGTACCACCTTTGGTAAATGTATCAGCAATGTCGTTGTCCTCCCTCTCTAAACATACGAGAAAAAGAAAAACCCTTCCCCTTGTCAGATTCACAATTTCAATTGCCTCTCAACTTCATCACATGCAGTGCCTATCTGTTTTCTTGTTTTCTCTTCATGGATTTATGAAGATCTTTATTCTCTATATCCTTTGTTGTCGAGAACTAATCACAATCTTTATTGTCTATCTCCTTTGTTGGACATTAGTTACTTGAGAACTAATCACACTAGAAGCATAGAAGAAAATATTATGAAATTTGTTATTCGCAAAGTCCTCATTAATTAAGATCAGTACATGAACATGCGCATCAGACTGTAATATTTTGATTAATCGGTTTAATAAATTTATTTGGTGCAACGGAAATTCATTGATGGTGTCTTTCTCTTCTTTTTTATTTTCTCTGCAGTGCGTCACTATGAAGTGGTTTATTTGGTTCATGAAGATCGTGTGGATGAGGTTGGAAGCATAATTTCAAAAGTTGAAGGTGGTATTTTGTCTCTTTTTTGTTTCCATCTCTATATGATGTTTATGACTTGTTAAATAATTCTGCTTGATAAAGTTAAACCTAAAATGTTACGAAGGTTCATCTCTTTTTGTTTCATCTTTGCTTATAACTGCATTTTAATTGGGTAGTCTTGTATGTCTTTATTTCTGCTCTTCCTAGAAAATAAAAATATGACTTTAGACCCTGACGTTACCTGAGCAATATCTCATACTGGGATTGGCATTTTTATAACTTACATGATTTCAGAAATCAGATCACAAGCCCCATCTTACTCGCAGCTCATTCACATAAATTTGTCCTTATTGAGGTCTCCTACAGTGGCGATCTCCTTTCTCAACATTTAATGGTTTGTAAAACCATCACTCAATCAATATGGCCTGAAGAGATTAGAGGTACTATTCAAGCACTTTGTAAAAGATTCCTGCTTCCACACTGAAGACTATATAGCAACCTGGCAAGCATGAGATTACAAACTCCGTGTTATCTTGAGGAACTCCACAGAAATTTATATTCTGTACCATATTCACAGTTATATTTATCTATCAGGAAGAAAGGATAAAAAGCACTAATATGTTCGTTTGGTGAGAAGAATTGTTGGTCAGAAAAGTAAATGTCCCCTATTATTATGCAAATATCTGACACACCCAATCTATGGAGTCAAAATCAATGGTAGAATTGGATTGGCGGAGAAAGAGTATATGCATCTCTGGTCATGGCCTATGATCTTGGCAAACAATTCCTTTTGTTTTGCTTTGACCAATAACAGATGAAGATTAACTATAAACAAATAGGATTCCAGAGCAAATAAATAAGAAACATCAGGATCTTGATTACTGCTACAGGGGAGTTGTTTTCGGTTTTTTCTATTTGCTGCACTGTGTGTGCAGACATCGTCTCTGCCCCTCTGCACTGCTTTTCAGATGTGTTTTTGTGTAGAATTTGGGTTTTTTTGTGTGTGTGGACATTAGTTGCTGCTATATTCAGTGTTGTTGTTGCTAGCTAGATATAGCGTGGATAGGAGATGCATTTCTGCTAGTGGGACTGTATTTTGTAGTGCTTGCCTGTGTTTGTAGCTTGCGATTCTATTACAAAATGTGGCTTCTTTAGTTTTTTTTTTTCAGTGCTGTACCTAGTCCTTCTAGCCGACCCCAACTAGTTTGGGACAAAGGCTTAGTTGAGTTGAGTTGAGCTGCACCTAGTCCTTCCATAGTTCCTCAATAAAGTTACCACCTTTATCTTCCCGGAAAAAAAACAAAAACAAAAACAAATGAAACAAAACAAGGCTTTATTTGAAGAAAAGAAAGAAAATTACCCAAGGGGCAGAAATTGTCCAGGACATAAAACTAAACAGCCCACACCCTACTTATTTAGAATTCACTATTGGGGCAGAAATTGTTCAGTTCATAAAACTAAACAGCCCACACCCTCGCTTAGTAGAACTCACTAGCCTCATGCATACCATGAGCAGAATACGCTTTCTACGCAAATCCCGAATTTTCTCTAAATTGTCTGCCAACATCTAATATCTGGACTTTTTCCTGTTAAGATACACAAGTTGATGGGTAGGTTGCCCAGCGGGACTGAATGTTTGGTAATTATGAATTTTGAGATCATGGGGTTTGAGGAAATAGAGATTAATATGCATCCACATGCTGATTGCATTAGTTTCTCTTATTGCAATCTAAACCTATACTATAATTATTTAATTGTGACGTGTTTATATTCTAGCTAAGTCATCTTCCTCTATAAATCATGTTGTAGTATTGCTCGTGGTGCGTTTTTAATTTTGTTCATCATCTGGGATGTATCAGTAGTATTTTCTGGACAGTCAGTGACTGTACTCGCAACTTTCTCTTTTGCAGATTTTATGAGGGAGAAAAATGGGAAAATTTGGAGGCTGAACAATTGGGGTCTTCGGAGACTGGCATACAAAATAAGAAAAGCGAAGAATGCCAGCTACATATTGATGAACTTTGAGCTAGGAGCAAAATGGATCAATGATTTCAAGAGCATGCTAGACAAGGATGAGAGGATCATTCGACATCTAGTCATCAAACGTGATGAAGCGATTACTGAGGATTGCCCACCTCCTCCAGAATTCCACACCTTGCGTGCGGATGGTATGGAAGACGACGATCTAGATGACTATGATGAAGATGATGATGAGCAGGGTTGGGATGATGAGAGTGATGATAAAGATGTTGAAAATGGTGTTATTTTTGTTGGTGAGGATGATGATGAAGAGGAAATGAATGATGGGACTGATGGTGTCCGCAAAGGAGCTAGAAGAACTTTGAGTGCTGAGAAAATAGCAAGGTAGTCGATCTTCTTTGTTTTTTTTTGGGTGGGTAAAAGAAATAGCAATGTAGTTGCATGTGTCTTTTGTTGTATGCTTATTGAGGGCTGAGAAAATAGAAAGGTAGTCGATCTTTTTTTTTTGGGGTTGGTAAAAGAAATAGCAATGTAGTTGCATGTGTCTTTTGTTGTATGCTTATCCATGCTATCAAATTGAACAGATTTTGCTCTGATGATAATCTATAGCAGAATCACTAATTTCTGAAGCTGATCTAGCTATCAGACCTAAATTACAGTGTTGGGTCTTACCAGACAAGTTCTTTTACTATCTTGAGAGTCTCAGGAGGCTTGTATACTCAAAACAAATAGGATGAAATAAAGAGGAGAAGCTTGCTTAGGGTGATGAATTTATTTTGCAGGAGGGTTCAATTAGAAACAGTAGCAAAAAAACAGGTTTAATAACCAAACCAGTTCTATAAGAAAGAGTTGTTGGAATTAATTCATGGATGGCCCATGGATCCAACAATCATTTAACGCTACTGATATTGGCACTACCATGTTTTGATAATTGCACAAACCCAGCTAGTCTTTTTTTTTTTGAAAGATGACATATTCATTGATACCATGAAAGTTACATTGGGGACCAGGAGTCCCAACTGTTGTTACATAGTATCAAACAAGACAATTCAGGGTAACCAGAGCCATATAGGCCTTTGAAACCTGGACATACCATGAGCATATCAAACCTGGACATACCATGAGCATATCATACTCTACAGTTTAACCAACATAGATTCACCCCAAACACACCCAAAAGTCTATTTTGTACTCCTACTTCCACTCCTTATCTTCATCTTCTTCCAGATCATCACCTCCTTACGTCTTTAAACACAACCAGGAAAAAGGTTTATCAGGCAACCATGCCTCCAAAAGTGAAAGACCATGGTCTCTCAAGCTTTGGAGGAACTACTTCTTTCTTCTAGCACACCTGAAGTTGACATTATATGGCCCAGTTCTATCTACTATTACCCCGGCATATCTACAATACCATTTTCTATAATCAAACCTAGAATGTTACTAATATATACTATAAATTCGACCACTATCCATAACATTCCAAAGTCCCGTTTTTCCAAAACTTCAAAACTAAACTACTCCAAAAAGTAACTGCTTCCATGAACCATCTTGTCAAATCTGAGCACACTTCCTTAGTTTATCAAGGAGAAATTCCACACTATGCTGCAGCCTCTTTTCCTTTGAGAAGAAAACAATCTCAAACTCTGGAGTAGGGACTTCCTCCATTGGATCCTCTAGGGTAGCTATTAGTTCCTCCAACTTAGTGATACAGAGAGAACGATCTGCCTCCCACCCAAAACGGCGCATAAGGTCTTGATAGTGCAACTTGTCCTTGAAAAATTGAAGCTTGTAGACCGGTACACAAATATTCTCAATATTACGAAAGCCTCTTAAAGAAAATAATTCCTCTACATTCCGCTGAGCGTCCTCTTTACGCTGTTTCCATTCACTCTTCGCTTCCCGTTTTGCAAGCTCTCTTGGGGATGGATTTTCAGCGGAAGCTGTAGCTCTTTCATACCTAAGAGCTCTTACCTTCTCTAAAGTGTAAATCCAAGCAGAGCAATCGACCAACTCCGTCCTTCTTCGCCATATTGTTGAATTTCTGAGACTTTAGAGCCCATTATAGCCGCGCTGTTGATCGAATGCCGTATTATCTTAAACCAAAAGATGCCTTAACAACTTCCTGAATATCCTTTTGGAGGAAGGCGTACCAAGCAAGAAACAAGTCATAGCCAGTCTTTTAGGATGAAGGATGATGATGATCTCTCTCTCTCTCTCTCTCTCTCTCTCTCTCTCTCTCTCCCCCCCCCCCCCCCCCCACCCCCCACCAACATGCACACTCCCCTTTTAACCTATTTTGACATAAAGTTGCCCACTTTTCACGTCAAATCAAGTTAAAAGGGGAGCGTACATGTAATGCGGGGGGAGGGATATCATCTCCCGTCTTTTATTGCATAAACAGTTGTCAAAGGTTACCACAGTTCTCAAAAAACTGTGTCAATTAAAAAAGAAAAGACACGCTGACTTTGTGTAGCTATCAAAACAATGGTCCTATTTTTTTCTTTTTATTTGGTGGTAAGCTGGGATCGAAGTCCCAACCTCAGGGTGAAAAACAGTCTTTAACCAGCTGATGGAACCCCCAGACAGACAGTACTGTCAGGATCAATGATCAATGGTGACTATCAATTCTAGGGTCCTACGCGGGATGTGCGTGTGAAATCAGGGCCGTTGATCTTGTAGAAAATCATGAGCCAACCCATTTGGCCCCCATCCCATACCGAACGGATGTAATGATGCAAATAGGAACGGATACTTGGATGATAATGAGAAGCCTCGCCGGAGATTGTCCTATGTCTGATTATCATCTTTATATATACAAAAAGACCACATTCAGAGAAAATGAGTTTAACAAATAGGAGGGGAAAAAACTCTTATTCATCTATATGATGTCACTTATCCATTGTTTGACTTAATTATCAAATGTATTAGGGGGCGTGCCTTTTAAGCTCAAGCTCAAATAGCTTATCAAAATGCCATCTCCCATGTTGTTTCAGTCATTCAACCCATTCATTCCAGAAATCCTAACATAGATAGGGTGCTCCTAAGAAACCATCTACATACAATCATCCTAACCATTCAATCTGAGAGGGACAAAATGAACCCAATTTCTAACTGTCCATTTTAAACCTCCACAAATCAACTCTTAGAATGATCCTATGAATATGATTTCTTAGAGACACCCTATCTATGTTAGGTCCTCTAAACTCAATATCTAACATAATCAAAACAACATAAGCACCCGCTCTATTTATGAGCTCTAGCTCAGATAAGCTATTTGAGCTTGAGCACTGAAACCATTTCCTAAATGTAGGATTATCTATCCAATAACATTTAAACATCTTATCCTAAAAAATGAGGATAAGTCTATTTACAATTATCACTTCAAAGCAGCCACAGCTTGTCAATTTAGACACTTCCAATCACATTTTTTTACTCATTGATATCCGCACTGCTATAGTTTGATAATGACACTATCAACATCAAAGAAGAACAGTGAAGCTGGATAAACACGAAGGATAACATGATCTCGGCCTAGAAATTTTGTGGCAGTTAAGCCGTAAAGCGCCATGCTTAGGTTTAAATCCGCCCCTCTGACTCCTCATCATAATTTTTATAGAAGAAATGGCTTTAGCAGCATTTCCGCACTTTCCTCTGAATATTTGAATGCCATGATCAACGGGTATGCTAAAAACGGGCGTTTGTTCGAGGCCCGGAAAATGCTCGACGAAAACTCTCAATGCAGAAACGTCGTCTCTTGGAATACGATGATGGCAGGATATGTCCGAAACGATCAAATCCAAAGTGCACGTCAACTGTTTGATGAAATGCCTGTTAGAGATGTCGTCTCTTGGAACACCCTGTTGGGAGGTTACCGACGAATTGGCAATTCTGAAACGGTTTTTAGACATTTCCTGCGAATGGAAAGGATCGGGTTGAAACCCACGGAATTCACTTTGACAACAGTAATTAGTGCAATTTCGGATGCGGGTTTTGTAAGTATGGTTCCTCAGGTTCATGGCCGCATAATTTGTTTAGCATTTGATTCGAATGAATTTGTTGGGACGGCGTTGATTCGAGGTTACACGAAATCGGGCGATCAGACCGCTTTACAACGTGTGTTTGATGAGATCCCAACAAAAAATGTCGCATTGCGAAATGCTGTGATTTCGGGTTATATGGATTTGGGGTGCGTTTATGAGGCCCATATCGTTTTTGAGAATATGCCTGAGAGAAATGTAGTTTCTTGGACTAGTTTGCTTAATGGGTATGTTTGTAACAAGAAGCTCCATGAAGCACATCGCATCTTTCATCAAATGCCTGAGAAGAATGTGATCTCGTGGACTGTATTGATCAGTGGGTATGAGCAAAATGGGCGCTTTGTGGAAGCTTTAAAGCTCTATGCCTCAATGCAAAAATCGCGCGTTCTGCCAAACCAATCTACATTTTCTAGTGTACTAAGTGCTTGTGCCGGATGCGCGTCTCTTGTCATTGGAAAGCAAGTCCATTTGAGCATCTTGAAATCCAGTCTGAAGATCGATGTGATATTGTCGAGCTCCCTCGTCGATATGTATGCAAAATGCGGGCACCTTCATACAGCGGTCTGCGTCTTTGAGTCCATGCCAGAGAAGAACTTGATCTCATGGAATTCAATTATTGGTGGTTATGCTAGACATGGTCTTGCTAAGAGAGCATTGGAGCAATTTGAGAGAATGAAGAAAGATGGCTTTAGACCTGATCACATTACATTCATCAGCGTATTATCAGCATGTGCGCATGGGGGGTTGGTAGAAGAAGGCGAAAGGTATTTCTCCTCGATGGAGAGGGAATTTCTTCTCAAAGCAGGAATGGAGCATTATGCGTGTATGGTTGACCTATTTGGACGAGCGGGTCGGCTAGAGAAGGCAGAGAAGTTGATTAGAGGAATGCCGTTCGAGCCTGATGTTGTTGTATGGGGTGCATTGCTTGGAGCTTGTACTGTACATTCAAGCTTGGAAGTTGGTTTATATGCTGCGGAATCAATGTATAAGTTACAACGAGATCATCCGGCGATCTATTCAATGTTATCGAAGATTCATGGCGTTATGGGAGTGTGGAACAGAGTAAGTGAATTGAAGGAGATGATGGATGAGATGGGAGCTAAGAAACAGAAAGGGAGGAGTTGGATTGAATCTTCCTTTGCCATACGGTGAGAGAGAAAATACATGGAAGACTAGCCAAATGCTATTAACAAAACCAAACCCTTCATTTCTAGGGTCAATCTCTCCGAAAAAAAAAAGTACTCTGGCTCGTATTGAACAATGCAATGGCATCTGAACAACTACTCTCCCTGTGGACATGAGAAAACCCAACAGAAGCAAACTCAGACAATAAACTTTGCTTTCCTTTGATAAGGAAGCATTTGAGAATCTCTACTCCTTCATTCTCTGACAGGTTTAACACACTTGGGCTGAAGAGGCAGCTCTTAGCCCAACTATGAAGGCCTCATCATGTGTAATCACTGTGACTAACCCAACACTCCCCCCAAGTATCATTCAGGCATTCTATCCTTGTCTAATCGGAACCAACCACCACTGCACTATGCTCAAACCATAGTTTTAAATCTCCCCACATCACTGTGGACTCCCCCGAGTCAACTTCCTTTTTCCTTGGCCGCGTTCCGCATTTTGCCTTACAAAGTCAATAGAAACTCCTTTGACTCTTCCAAGTTATGACCGCGTCAACTGCATTTTTGGCCGCGTCCGTGCCCAGCCCACAAGGATTTTTCTTGCCCGCATCTTGACCTGCATCCGCTTTTTTAAACACTGGCTGAAACAGTTGAGCGACCGCTGGCCAGCAACTCCCATGCACAGACAAATATTCATTCTTTGTATCTGGTCCAGCCTCACAGCCCTTCACGGGTTGGTAAGAAGTCAATCTTGTTTCTTGAACTCGGATGAAGTTTCAACATAGCTTGGAGGGGAGAATAGTGGAACTAAGTATTGGGAGAATGGTATAAAGACTGGACATTTCTATTATTGAATTAAAAGGTTTCATGAATTGAAAGACCGAAGAAGGAATTAAAAGACCTGACTGAAGGAATTTAGGGAGAATGGACATAACAGTTTTCTGAGGGAGATTGTGCAGAAATGACTGGGAATTATAATAGTTTGTAATTAATTAGTAAGGTTTTTACATGAAAAACCATTTAGAAGTAACAATATTAGAATCTCTTCCTAAAAATCACCTTTCTAATAGTTGTTGCCGAAGATATTTGATCTTGTTGAGCCAAGGGGAGAGTCGGGTGGGATCATTTAGCGCCCACCCCCACCCCCCTCCCCCCGGCGGCGATCCTTGGGAAGCCATGAGGATTTGGACACGATGATAAGACGATTTGAGTTCGGAACTGAAAAACCTCGTGGAAGAAGAAATACGAACCAAAGTGGAAGTGATTGGATGTGCTTGAAATGTAATTACAAAAATTTTGGTCCGCGTAGTGTCTGTAGAAAATGCTCTGGATAAATTTAAAAAAAAAAAAAAGTTGAGGTAGCAAAATCTTGGGTCCCTAAGGTTGTTCCAAAAGAAGTTCTCATGGAAGGAGCTCCATTGATTACTATCCCAATAAATCTGATATCTGATAGGAAGAGGACCCTCAAAAGCTGCTTGGTGGGTACTTTAAGAAATAATTCCCTGTTGGAAGAGGCTTGGAGCTGGGTTAGAAAACATTGGGCTCTCCGCCTTCTTAATAAGCCGTTTTATATTAGTCCTTTAATGGTGTTATTATGCTTTGAGTCGCAAGGTCAGGCCACGTCTATCATAAGGCGAGGTGGTGATGCTTTGGGAGGATACCTTGTCTCCCTTCAACCATGGTTTCCTGCTCTTAATACTGGTGCGAGAACGGTGAGACTTAGATTTTATGATATACCGCTTCATGCCTGGTCAGTTTCCACTGTGGCGGCCTTGGGCTATCATTTTGGACTAGTCTTGGGAGCTCAAATGTCTGGTAGTCATAATCAATGTCTGGAATTTGCATCTGCGAAGGTTTTTACATCAATGTGGAAATGTCTACCATCATTCATAAATCTTATGGTAGATTCCATTATCTACCCGATGGGAGTAAAGATGGTAACTGAGGAGTTAACTTCCTTAAGGGATTTGTCGGCGGTAGGGGACTCTTTGGCTCATGAGTTTTCCTCTTCCCATAAAGGCCCTGAAATCAATGCCGCCGATGTAAAATCGCCGGAGAAATAAATTTCCATGGAAGGACTTCTTCCAGAAAATTTTTAGGGTAAATATGTCATTTCTGTTGTTAGGGAGCCGTTGGATGGGCCTCTATCAAATTTTGAATTACCCTCTATCTTGGGAAGGGAAGAGCCGTCATAAAAAATTAAATGAAAGAAATCATCATTGAAAGGGAAGAATGTCAGGCATGGGAAGGTACGAGTCAACAACCTTTAAAGGCTAAATCATGTGCCATTTCGGGAAAAGCCATCCGGAAAGATTTCAATGACAGTCTAATCTGCAGTCGGTGGTTGAAGAAAATGTGGTTAAACTTAAAAAACATTTTTTTAATAGTAGCAAAAAGAACAAAGGAAGGTCAAGAGTTCTGAAAAATAAAAAACGTCACGTCAGTGGGATTCGTGTCAACTCCCCTAAGAGAAGTACCTTAAATAGGGTCGAAAGAGTCGATCAATCTGGCAGAGGTGCACAAATCGAACCTCATTTATTAACAACTAGGGGAGGTATTTCCCTCTTTAAAAGGACGCTTTTGGCTTGCCTTAAAAAAGAAGAAACCATCGATCCCACAGTTAGGAAGAGGAAGGCCACCTCTTGTGACGTAGATGACCTTAAACTTCTTAAGGAGCTGGAGTATGACGAGAAGCTGGCATCAGAGGAATGCCCCTCTCCAAGAGAAATCTCTATGGGGATTTGGAAGAAGCACCAGAAGCAATTCAAAAAGGACGCTAAGGAAAATAAGGAGGAACTCAAAAAAGTCTCTGGGTTAACTGATCCAAAAGACGTATTTGTCCGGATCTATAAGCTCCATTTTTTTTAGGAAGCTTTAGAAGCAGAGAGAAGGGCTCGTCGTCAGCGTTGGGGGGAGGAGAAAGCAGCAGAAATAGAGAGGTTAGAAAAACTGGTAGGGGTCTCATTAGAAGAATCTCAAGACTCTTGGGACACGTTAGACAAGGAAGTTAGTATGGAGATTCGGAAACTGATGGTTTCTCTTGCCCACAGAAGGTTGAGATGTTAATTTTAAGGATGAATCTAGAGGGTGTTAGAAGTATAAGATTGGGGAAATCTTTGGGAGATTGTTTATAACATTTTGCGATCATCTAGGGTGAAGTTGCCACCGTTACATAGCAAAGACACAAACTTGTCCGAATCCAGATGGGCAACAATTCTGACCATATTGGGTTTGAGAGATTATGTCTTTTGCCTTGACTGGATTTTTGTATGGATCTTCCTGCTTTGCTATTCTATCTCTTGGAGGTGTGGCGATTTTATCAGAGGTTTGAATACTGGGTTTTGTTAATATCGGTGCTAATAGGACTAACAGGGTTTGATTTGTAAAAAGGACTGAGATATAGAGAGTTGCTCTCTTTAAAATACATTTGCCAATGGCATGATGAAGGAAAAGACAAAGATTGTTGCTGTAGTTTGCTTTGTTTTGCTTGTTTTACTATCTTCTGTTTCTGGGTATGCCCGATCCAGCTCTTGTTGATATTTTGTAACTCCTGGTCCCCAATGTTATTCTAATATCAATGAAATATCTCAATTTTCAAAAGAAAAAAAATGAGGGACATGGATGGAATTGGATTTGTCGACCCATTTGGCGAATGCAAGTAAGGCCAATTGTCATTGATCCCACCTTGATCAGGTGATCCTAGCCTCTTGATCTATTAGGCCCCGCCTAGGGTTCTATTGAGAGAAGCTAAAGTGTCGATCTTTTAGCCCTTAATCTTACAAATAGCCTCTCGATCTATTAGGCCCCGCCTAGGGTTCTATTGAGAGAAGCTAAAGTGTCGATCGTTTAGCCCTTAATCTTACAGACGGCATGTCTGTCCCACATAGGACCAGGATCATGTAGGTCACCTCATGATAACCCACCAGATTGATGGTTCCGAGGCTAATAAGAATCTCAGTGAGCTTCAGGTTTTTCCGCACAACATAATAAATAGATAAATGAATAATCAGTTTTTCACAAACAGAGCTTCATGTTTTTCAATAAGCTCTTTACCTGTAACTGAAAGACAATTTCCATAAATAGAAATATCATACCAGCTTCTAAAACAGGTGCCATGATCCAAAAGCTTGCAGAAACCTTACATGATACACTGAATTGTAACAGAAGATTCGGAAGGTAAGGTAAGAACTCATATGCTTGCCAATACATCATTCAATCAAAGGACTCAGATTCGCCTTGAAAAGTACATAACCAAAAGTAAAAGGCCTACAATGTTGAATTGCCTGAGACGCTTCCAAAGATCCCAACATGTTCCCAATCAAACTGGCAGATTATGTAATTCAAGAGTATTGAGTAGATTGAACTCATAAGTTTAGTTTTATGGTTTTTGTCGATCTTGATATTTTTTATCTCCCTCCCATGTGTTCCAAGTTAGGGATGGTGTCTTGTGCCCATAAATTTCGCATCTTTCTCTTTATCTAATAAACCAGTACGAGTCCCGCCAAACCTCAAATTACCTCCATCACGAGGCAACTTATGAGTTAGACAAAATAACCCGCCCCTGCATGGGAAATTGTACCAACCCAAAACAATTTATCTTTATTTACGTTGTAGTCCTACAGATGCGTGGTTTGGATCATCCTCTGAAGTGGGCCTCACTTGACTTTTTGAAAAACACTGGACGTTAGGCCTACACACTATATGGAATCTCATAAATACATTACATTTTAAGATGTAGCCCTAATTTCATATTAATTTAGTCGTGAAAGGTCGTACTTTTGTTTTTTGCATGAATAGTTCTTGCATGCAAGGCCATGCTTGGGCGTCATGGAATTTAAATTTTACAATTGGTGAGGTGAGTAGGGTGGGTGGAAGAAGGAGATAGTAAATAGGGCAGGAGCGGAGGAGAGAGGATGAGAAAAAGCGTGAAAAAGGAGGAAAAAATACTTACCTTTTAGCCACTTCTTAGTTCTTACCCTCACCTCGGTCGCTCGATCTCAAGTTTCTTCATCACCCACCTTCCTTATCCCTCTACCACATGATAGACTAATATTTAATGGAGAATATATTCATGGTTGCCAGACAAGGCTCAATTATTTTTTGTAATTACTGCTAAATTTTGTCTCCTGACTCACTTTTTGAGAAGCTGAGATCAAATTTCATCCTCCCAACTTTACGTGTTTGTACGCCCACCCATCTTATAATTTCTCTACTTTCAATAATGACAAGTTAAAGGAAAGAAGAGGGTGTGGATGACATGTTGCACTTGTGTATGCGGTTGGTAAGGGTCACGTACACCGACAGGGTTAAAGTCTTGGTGTTAAATAGATTTGATAGGAGAGAAGAGTCACCTCAGATGAATAAGTCAAAATGGGATAATATCTCTCCCCCAAAACTGAGCTGTGAAATGGCTTTCCGCAAATTGCCCTTGTGTAAATGCATTTCATAATTTTGCAAGACTATAAGGAAAGGGTAATTTCGTAAATGCGTAAATGAGACTCGAAAGAACCCGAGATTCTTAAGACAAAGGACCTCCAACCTAAATCCAGATCTTAAACTAATGTCATCTCATCTCGTCTCATAAACAAAGGCAGGCAGAGACCGCATCATTTTAAATACCGTGACAGTTTTCTTAGACGCTCTCACCGTAAAAGAAAGAAAGAAAGAAAAATGAGTGTCATTTTTCCCCCTAAAAACCCAGAGAAAAGGATTTACATTCTTCTTCTTCAAAACACCGTCACCTCCATTTATGTCTCTATCTCTCCACTGAAAATCTAGGGTTTTATCTGCTTCTTTCGCAAGAAACCTATATTCCGATCATCAGATCTGTTTTTACACTCACAGATCTTCATCTTCTTGAGAAATGCCCTTCAATTCACAGGTTTTCTTTCTGTGAATCGCTCCCTCCCTCTCTCTCCATTTGTTCATTTCATTGAGATGGAGATCTCGGGACCTATTACTCCTGGTCAGGTACGCAATATCAAGAAAACTGAAATTTCCTTTTACTTGAATGTTATTTTTCTTACTCCGCTCTTCGTTTTTTTCGGCACTAGTATTAAATCTTGCTTGCTAGTGAATTTAAGGTGGAAGATTGATGAAGTAGATTAGTTGTTAGTGCATGTCATGATCCTTTTTCATGGAATCATGGAAGCTTCTATGATTCGATTTCTTAGGTTTACAAGTGTGAGACATTTGATTAAGAGGTGTTGTTGGATCTCATCTTTATTTTGTGGTGGAATTTGAAATTTGGTTTCTAATGCTTCATTTTTTTATTTTTTTTTGGAATTATTCTCAAATCTCGGTTGCTAGTGAATGTATGGTGGAAGATTGATGAAGTAGATCAGTTGTTAGTGGATTTCATGATCTTTTTTCGGGGGTTCATGGATAATTCTATGATTCTATTTGTTAGTTTTACAAGTGTTGAACATGTTTTTGGATGTGATGTTGATTTTGTGGCGGAATCTGAAATGTGGTTAGCGGACGAGTGTAGAGAGGCAATTATTGTTTTTTTAATGTCCACTTTATAATGAGTGTCTTTTTAGTTCGTTTGTGCTGACAATGAACCAGTGATAGATCAACATAATTCAGTTTTCCTTGTATTAATTCTTTTCTATTTATCGAATGCAATCTTGATTTATTTATAATCATTATTTGCTTTTTTCTATAATGTTTAAGTCCTATGTAAAGATTTTTCTGAAATTCGAGTGACTCTATGTATAGTTGGGACTATTGTTTACTATGACCATAACAATTGTATTGCCATTCTCTCAAGTCACTGCAATATATATTCAATGAACCTTGACATTTTCTGATTGGGTTTATATTCACCAGCTGAGAACCTGCATCTCCCTTTTGGTCTTTTTTGCTCATCTTTACTACTTGAAAAGTCTAGTTAGAGAATTAGGACCCTTGTTCTCTTTTAAACAGCTTCATGTATTTCAATGTCTTACAAAACTTGAATTTGATTACTTCTTGCACAAGGTAAAACATTGAGTTAGCTTTGCTGGAACATTTTAATTGGTTTAGAATTAGTTTTATATTAGCTGATTTTATGCCAAAACTGCATCATGTTTCTCATGGTAATATCTATTTCTTAAGTGACCAACTTCCTATGAATAGTTTTCACTTTTTCTTTGGATTTTGTGTCGTAATTGTTATTATTAGAGGAATATATTTGAGATCAGCCAATTCTGCTATTTGTTTTGGAGATATGTGATCGAGCTAGTTCAGAAGATAGGATTCTGTAGGATAATTTGACATTGTTCCAAAGGTACATGTCTTGTTGGTTGAACTGCGGAGCTTATTCACATTTGGAAGGGTACTAAAGTTTTTTTGCAGATGTAATTGCAGACATGCCGTCTGTTCTTTTCTCTCCTGTAATGATACTATTGAATATTGATATGGCTATCCAAGGTTTGGGAAGATGTGTTCACAATACAGAGACAGGTTTAGTTTAGATGAATTAATGTCCTCATCTTGTTCTTTTTTGAATTCCGTATAATTAATGCACATACCACTGCTGATGCATCATTGCATTGCTGAGTTAGAGAGTTACACTGGACTTGTTCTTTATGGATTTTCTTTCAAATGCCAATGCATTTCAATAAATTTTGGTGCATCCCTAACATTATTCTGATATTTATTTTTTGCAGGCATCGTTTTTCATTGGAATCATCCCAATATTTACAGCATGGATATATTCTGAGTTGTTAGAATATAGAAAAAATTCAATTGCATCTAAGGCGTGAGTTATAATTTTCTAAACTCAAAGTTCATTTTATCCCTGTATATGTGAAAACTAGTATCCTGAGTCACTCCTTTGTCATTTGTATTATAACCGTCCTCAACAGAATAGGGTTGTGCTCTTGTACTGGATAAATCATTTGCATGCATTTCATGCCTTCAAAGGGCTTTCTTTTTTTTCCTTTTACCCTCCTGCTCTATTTTTCCCTCTGTAGTATCTTTACTGGATGATAAACACTAATTATCCTCCCTCGAGGAATTTGGTTTAGCATCCCCTCAAGATTTTATAGATCATAAGTGTTTTCATGACGTTCCATTCATATAGCTAGTTTTAATGAATAGATTACACTTAAGATGGTGACTGTCTTGTTATGTCGTTAATGGAGAATATAGACCAGTTTTAATGGAGAGATTCAACATTGGATGTTGCTATTGTTAGTAATCGATTTCACTAATATTACAATAAGCCCTTTATAAGTGCTTATATGTAGCACTTGAGAAATACACATAGAAAAGATAAGTATGGAAGAAGATTATCCTAATCTAACTTAGTTTCATAATCTAGCTTGACACTTCGTCTAGACTTGGTTGCTTAATCTAGCACCTTGATGATCCAACGCTGAGATATTGTGATCTGATATACTCTAACGTGCAACGGTGATATCTCATATATTACAGCATGCCCCCTCATGCTTGCATGGATTGTAAATCGACGGACTTTTGATTACAATAAATGCCATGTTAGTAGAAGCGTTGTAATTACATACCCAATTAGGGATATTTTAGACATTGTACACGTAACCCTGGCTACAAACATCCACGCGCGGGCGGGCACTCACATACATATATAATACATGTTATGAGAGGGAGAGCTTTTTCACTCTCTCTTCTCTTCTTTCCATATCGTCTCTCTCCTTTTTTCTTCTTTCTCTCCTCTCCAATCGAGCTTAGGTTACAGCATACATGATATCAGCTATAGGATCTGATTAGGTTTTTCGGAAAAGTAAAAAGAAAAAGAAAAACATAACACCCTAGTTGGGTTTTTTTTTATTTGGACCCTCTCCCCTCTTTCAGTTTTGCCACTGCTTCCCTACCCTTACACCTCCCTTCGCTTTTACCATTTCGGTTGAATTCAGAAATTTTTTGGAAATAATGGCGTGGAAGGACTTCATGTAGATTTTGTTTCGGTGGGGATGGAATGGAAACATATCAGTCATTTCGGGGAAATTTAAAACCATGGCCCCATATGCTATCATGTGCTCCGTTTAGAATGAGAGAAACAACAAGATTTTCAACAACATGACCTCGTCAAATTGTCATTAAACCATTAATGATTCAATTGGAAAAGGAATATGGATTTCTTTTATGTCTTATGATGATCAAATTTAGTCATTGTAGGAAAACCTATTTCCATTAATGATAATGATGTCGAAGTAGGAAATTCTTGAAACCATTTTCCATGAGGTTACATCTTGCTTTCTCCTGGTCATTAATAACTTGATTATTTTTAGATAATAGTAGATAAAAGCAACTCTCGTAAGGAGTCCTGTTGAAACCAAGAAATTTGGGTGATGCATGCACACTCACCATTTTATACTTCTAGGAATATTTATGCTTTATCGACTCACCTTATGAAAAGGTTCAACCATGCATAGCTTGTGCAAAATGTGACTTGGGGTCCTTGGACCTTGCGGCTCTTGTTGATGAAATTAAGGGCAGATGTAGCAACAAAACCATCAACTTTATGCATATTCCTCAGACTGCGAATGAACTTGTGGACGGGCTAGCGAAAACTGGTGTAAATAGAATCAATCTCGTCTTTGGGCAGCGTCTGCCCGATGACTTTTAGTTTGAATCCTTGTTTTTCCTTTGAATAAAAGTTCTCTGTTTCAAATAAAAAATCAAAGATATGAGAGCTGCTAATATGTTATCAGCCATGGTTTTTGTCCTGTTTCCTTGCGTGCTTAATGCTCATTATCTAGTCTAGACTCTAGAATATAGTCTTGTTTGGAGATCTGAGGTTCAAATTTGGACAGTTGACTGTGGCTATTTTATTTGTAGGTCTATTTTCCTATGGATTGCTTGGGTTTGCTAGAACTTAGCTTCCATCTGTACTGTACAGGGTGTGCTGTGTCTGTTTTGAGTTTAAACCGATTTGACTAATGGCCTCGATTGGCTCCTTATCTAGTGGCAGGCATTCTGATATAAATCTGGCTGAGTTGGGCAATGAAACAGTTAAGGAAGATGATAGAGCCATTTTGTTGGAGGGAGGTCTTAAACCAGCTTCTCCTAGAGTTCATATCTCATCTGTAACATCACAGCTCACCAGGTTTGCGACATGCGCCTTTCTTAAAACCCTATTTAGATTCCAATTATGTTATTGATGCTGGTCTAAGTGGCATCTGCTTATATATTCTGGATCTGTTCAGATTCTTGCTGATGGATGAACCATTCTTGCTTGAAAACCGACTGATATTGAGAGCCATGTAAGTGATGCCATCTTCAAAATCTGGGATTATAAAAATTAGGAAAAATTACATATACACCCCCTGTGGTTTGGCCATTTTCCGCTTTAAACCCTGTGGTTTGGAAGTTACCAACGACGCCCAACTTTCCTTGGGTTTTTTTAACGTGACGGAGTGGACGGAAAAGGAGAAATGACTGTTATGCCCTCATCTTCCCCAACTGAAATTAGGGTTTTCATACTTTAAAACTGAAAATTAGGGTTTGATTCAAACCCTTGTTTATTTATCAACATAAACGCTCGATTTAGGAGTTCTATTTGTCTTCATTCACATCATTATCATGATTTGCACATAAACCCTAAAATTTTAGGGATTTTTGTTTTGTTTTTATCAATGTTTTTTTTCCTTGAAATGTGGGTTTGATGTAGCCATGGGCTGGGTTTCATTGTCTGTGGTGGAGGTGACGGCGGTTGTGGCTGGAGATGGCGGCGGCGGCTGTGGCCGGACGTGGCGGCGGGAAATGGCGTAACCCTAATCCCTTTGCAAATGGCTTAAAACCAGTGATAAAGGGTATTTTTGTCCTAAAAATATTAACCATGGTTAGTTTTAGTCATTCCGTCAGGTTAAACTAACGGACCTTCAACGAAGGGGCTCTACTTAAAAATGCCAGGAAGTTGAGGGGGTGTCTTTGGTAACTTCTAAACCACAGGGTTTAAAGCGGAAAATGGCCAAACCACAGGGGGCCTATTTGTAATTTTCCCTAAAAATTATAGAATTCACAATATTATGTTGACTAGTTTAAGTGTTTCCCCTTCAGGTCTGAATTTGGACTTTTTCTGGCCTACTATTACATATGTGATCGTACAAATCTCTTTGGAGAGTCAAAAAAGGTGCTTATATTTCTTTACCACCAACCACCCACCTTTGTTCTAGTACAATCCCTACACCTCATTTAGGCCATTGCCTCGGTGCCCTCGAGGGCCTTTTTTGTTATGCAGCATTGAGAATTTATTAAGCATAAGGCACTTAAAGAAAAATATGCAAGTATCATGTTGATACCAATTGCGAGTCTTTACTTATGGTTCTAGCTCTTTGAAAACAATTGCATTTCTTCGTTGAATCTAGCATAAGGTTCAGATAATTACTGTTCTGGTTGATGCATACTCCAGGACTCAAAACTAATCACTAGTGGCTAATCTGAACATCTGGATTAAATATGGGCAATAAATTGCATGATGCATGAAAAGATCACGAGGTTTTTGTCAAAATTTCAAATACTCATGGCATATTTGTCTCGTTTGAAAGTTGGACATCATTGATGTATCCCTCCAAGAATCAGGCAAAATGCACTGTTAGTTCCTTGTTGTTCTGTAAAAATTCTGTTTGAATCTATTAGGATCTGATATTCGTGTCAGATATGCAGAGCCATGGCAAAGAAATTAATGAAAATTTATGGGCACAATTTCAATGTGATCACTATACTGAAGTGGAAGCTTCGGTACTTAGCCAAGGAGTACTGCTATTGCCTTCCATGAGTGGTGTAATGTATATTGAAGGCGGCTCTCTCAATCTGATAAGATGGATTAGAGAGGGGGCAGGATTCCCTTGGAATCTTGCCGACGTATTCGTATTATATAGACTTGAAGGTTACTGCATCATTTTCTACCATGTGAGGAGGGAGGAGGCAAGCTTCCCTTGGAACCTTACCGACGTATTCGAAGATGTGCTAGATAGACTTGAATGTCACTAGAACCATTTCAACCATGTCAGGATGGAACTAATGCGCATGGTTTTAAATTTCGGCCAAAACGTTTCGTTTCGGCCGCGACCGAAATGAAATTTACATGAAGTCGTTTCTTTACAAGATTTCGGCAAAATTTCGAAATTCCGCTGAAATGTCATCGGTTGAAATTTCGTTTTTAGTCGTTTTTACAAAATATCCACTGAAATTTTAAATAGATCCACCGAAATTTTAAAAAATCCACTGAAATGTTATAATTCCCACCAAAATTTATGAAATATTCACCGAAATAGCCAAAATTTCCATTGAAATTGCCGAAATTTTAGACATTTCGGTCGAAATTAGAAAAAAAAAAACAAAATCATAATCATAATTTTAAATGATTTCGGCCGAAATTTCGGCCCGAAACCGAAACGTTTCTGTTTTGGTGGTGACTGAAACCGACACTGAAAGCAAAATTTAAAACCTTGCTAATCTGGTTGCTGATAGACAAGCAAACGGAGTATCTAGTAGAAGTATTATATAGACTTGAAGGTCACTGCATCCTTTTCTGCCATGTGAGGAGGGAGGCAAGATTCCCTTGGAAACTTACCGACGTATTCGAAGATGTGCTAGATAGACTTGAAGGTCACCAGAACCATTCCAACCATGTCAGGATGGAACTAATACGGATGCTGATAGACAAACAAACGAAGGAGTGTCTAGTACAAAACTTGTAATTAAATATCATATGCCTGATTTTCATAGATCTTAGCAGGTCTTGTAAGTTGTAACTAGTAGATCTTATGTATGTGCCTTTGTTCATACCGATTGGGTTGTGTTTTCATATCTTTTTGTGCTAATGAAGATTATGTTGCTACATACCAAAAAAAAAAAGATTATGTTGCTATTCAAAAAATAAAAAAATGTGATCACTCTGTAAACTTGATTATTTGAGATTAATCTCTGGGAATCTCAAGAGAGTATTGTTTTTTGTTAAATTTATGAAGGCATTCCAATTCAGTCACGATGCCTAGAAATTATAATAAATGTTAGATGTATTTGCACAAGCGATAGAATGCAGCTAGACATGTCGTGGACTTGCTTTTAATTGATGGCACGATTTAAGCCAGGTCATAACTTTTGCTAGATCCTGTTTTGTGCATGCGGGTAGTGTCATTACTGTTAGGTTGAAAGTCCAAATCTAAGAACTATAATATGTACACACACAGACAGAGACACACACACACATACACATGCAAGCACTGTGCTTGCATTTGTGTTCGGAGTGCATTTGATCTAAAACTTCTTGTAGAAAGAAATGTATTCTTGATCAAAAGAAAATTCCCCATCGTGATTCCATAGTTGTTGCAAATATGCAGTAGTTGCTAACTTCTTGATTTGAATCCCAATATTCACAACATTGATGTCCAAGCAAAGATGCTTTCCGGCCCCTCATCGATGTGCATATATTGAAATCACCATGATCCAAGCTTAATAGAAAAACATAACAATCCGAAATAAGTTGCAGGTATATTCTAAAGTCCAAGTAGGTTTTAATGATAAATAAGACCTTTCTATTGCAGCAAAAGATAAATATAGTAACTAGTGTACATGCACTAGTGATTTCACTGACAGGTGTTCTTTCTCTTCTAATAAAATTTTATGTTATCCTTATTAGAGGTATCCATCAGTTCATTTGTTTGCTTCGCTTCCATACATTCACTAATATGTTCTTTTTTTTTTCACTGATCATCTAGAGATTTTATTTGGGAATGGGGATGGGGTGTTTTGGTACATGGAATGGACTGTGCTTTATTAATGATTGTAACTTTCCTCGGCATCCGACTTGACTATTTATGATGACTATGATGTTTGTTTGCAGAGTTACAACCGGGACCTTTTCCTATTTCTTTACTTCCTTCTCATCATAATTTCGGCTATTACATCGTTTAAGCTCCACCATGATAAGTCATCTTTCTCAGGAAAATCCATACTCTATCTGAATAGACATCAAACTGAGGAATGGAAAGGGTGGATGCAGGTTAGTCATTCTATAATGTAAACTATCTCATGTGTGAAGCAGCTTATGTTGTGATGCTACAATGTCTTCCTATATTTTTCTGTCATAGTACTTTGTTCATCTGAGGCGCTTAACAAGATTTCTAAGGAACCATAAAGGCATTTCCCTGTTATTTTCTTTGCACATTGAATTATCTAAAGCACCAAACAGATTTATGCATCTAAGGCGCTGAACAGATTTATTCATTTATGCTCTTAACTATGAGAAAATGGCTTGTAAAAATTAATGGTCCAACACCTCGTATCCTTGTCGACACTCGACACACGAATCCATGTCTACAGATCATAATCATTTCCTGTTAAAACTTCATCTTTTAAAGTTCTTTTTTGGCTCATTTAACAGCACTTCCCTACTATCAGTGAGCAAGGAATTTGAATACATGAGTGGTAAAAGTATCTTGTTCACCCAGTTTCACAAGGTTAACATCGTGCACTTTCATCAACTGGAGATTAGTACCGCCTGTACTCAATCTGGAGAAGCTTCAGAGTGGAGAGATTAATACCGCCTTTACTCAATCTAGAGAACAGTTCGCGGGGTTCACTAAATCGTTAGCTAAGTCTAAATCGAGAGATATTTGTAACAAGTTGGGGTTGTATGTTATATACACTCCAGCTTGAGGGGGAGTGTTAGAAGGGTATTTTGGACTATGTTATATAGAAAAGTGACTATGAGTGGCCTCTCATATAAGCTTATATGAGGTGACGGCTAGAAACACAGTGGGCCCACATTTTTGGGGTGATCCAAACCATTCATTTGATAGGCCCTGACATAGATAGGGTGTGCCCAAAAAATCAGCTCCATAGGATCATCCAAACCCTTCTAGCTGTGGAGGTGAAAAATGGGCAAATTTGGACAAATTTATACCCACCCATTTTCACCTCCACTGTTCGAAGGGTTGGGATGATCCTATGGAGCTGATTTTTTGGGCACACCCTATCTATGTCAGGGCCTATCAAATGAATGCTTTAGATCACCCCAAAAATGTGGGCCCACATGAGTTTCTAGCCGTCACCTCATATAAGCTTATATGAGGGGCCACTCATACTATATATATATATATATATATATATATATATATATATATATATATATATATATATATATATATATATATATATATGGGAGCTCCCTATCCGTTTGGTTGCCAGTAAAAATTTTGTCCCATGAAATTTTAGTAAAATTTTGGTCCCATCCCATGTTTGGTTGCCTTTTAGCACTAGGTTTTTTTTAATCCCACTCTTGTAATGATTACTTGTGTGGTGAATTTTTTAATCCCACTTTTGTAATGATTGCCTTTTCATCCCATCCCAATAATCCCAGGAACAAAAATAAACCCAGGAACCAAAAATAAGCTTGAGAAGAATTTTTTTCTTCCCAACAGTTCAAGCAACCAAACAAAGTTTTTTTTTTTCCCACCATAGTCCGGTCAACCGAACATGGGATTTTTATTTTACCCGGATACTTCTAGGACTTTTTTTTCCCAACCAATCTCCTGGGATTTTTTTTCTCCCACATAAATCCCAGGAACCAAAAAAAACCCGGCAACCAAACAGAGCTGTTTTCTCCCTCACTTCTTCTTCACCTTTGTTAGAGGCCATGTTACATTGAACAGGGTGGAAAGAAATAAGTAAATCTCTGATGGTGAGAGAATCAATTGGAAAAATCATAATAGAGATCAAAGTATCCATTGTTAGGTGTGTATGAAGAAGAAACTCCAGGGTGTGTTAAGTATCCATTGTTGGGTGTGTATGAAGAAGAAACTCCAGGGTGTGTTGCTAGCTGATGTAATTCAAATTGGCAAGATGAATGTATGAATAGTATTTGCATTTTGCATAGATAGGATCAAGGCAGGGAAGATTCCTCTGCCTCCTACTACCATTAATCTTAATTTAATGGCAGATCATGTGCCAACCTGGGATCGTTCAGTGTTGAAGAGGTTTTTAAGAATGATTCAGGACAATTTGTATGAGCTTTTCCCAGACTTGTTAGGTTGACTGATTCTAATGAAGCGGAAATAAGAGTACTCCGTACTGGCTTTTGCATTTATAACCAGCTATCCCGAATGTTGTGGCTGGAAGGAAAACCAAAGAATGTAATAGCTTGGGTTAAGAGATTATCCCTGGGGCTCTGGGAATTGGCAAATTATATTTTTGAAGTATTTAATAATAGTTAGAAACATTTTTTTAAGGGCTTTCATCTCTTCCTGTACCATCTTGGACCCTACACCTCATGGCAATAGAGTACTTAGTGCCTCTACCCCTAGAGCATGTAGGAGATTGGTAGTTAGGGAACATCTCCAAACTTAAATCATATCCCAAGAGTGTCAATGATATGGTGGATGGCCTGGTGAGACCACGGCTAGACTGGACTAAGCCGCATTAGTCTGTATATCTTCTGTTCTTCTAGGGGACAGCTTGTCCCGATCCCTCTTGTTTTGTCTTCTTCTGTTCTAGTAAAGTTCCTTCAGTTAACACCCTCAAAAAAGGGGGGAGAGGAAAAAAGAATCAAGATGCTGAAATATTCTATGAGTATGACACCAGATGAGTAGTAACTCAGTTTTAAATCTCCCTAAATCAAATCAAGAGATAGAATGCACGAAACAAGCCGAATAATTTTGACAAGTATCTAGGCTCCAGCGGGAATGATACATCTAGCCCTCCCCAGACCCCACAATGGCGGGAGCCTCGTGCACTGGGCCGTCCTTTTTTTTATCTGGGCTCCAGTGGGAGTTTGTCCAAACTCAACCTCAATGCTGTGGGTTTGGTCCAATGGTAACCCTTATCCAAGAGCACCTCTGAGAAAGTTTGAAGTTGAGCCTTTGTCCTGGTAGTGATACATGTAATTTTTTGATAACCACTGATACCTTTACCTAATTCCTGGTAACATTATAAGCACCGATATGTCTCTTCACACTGTCATTTTATGGCTTGCATGGACAACAGTATGAAATGAGCCTAACTCTATTTTTTCTCTCATTTCCCAGGTATTGTTTTTGATGTACCATTACTTTGCTGCGACAGAAATTTATAATGCAATCCGCATTTTTATTGCTGCCTATGTGTGGATGACTGGATTTGGGAACTTCTCTTATTACTATGTTCGGAAGGATTTTAGCCCTGGGCGGTTTGCTCAGGTAACAAACGTTATTGGAGCAACAAAGCACCCATTCCTGCATATCATGGTTGTGTTTCTGACAACTAATTTACTTTTTTTTTTAACAGATGATGTGGCGGCTTAATTTCTTTGTGACATTTTGCTGCATTGTCCTTGATAACAACTACATGCTATACTACATCTGCCCCATGCACACTCTTTTCACTCTTATGGTTTATGGTGCACTTGGAATACTAAACAAGTACAATGAGATTGGATCAGTCATTGCTGCGAAAATCATCGCATGCTTTTTCGTGGTTATTCTGATTTGGGAAGTCCCTGGGGTATTTGATTTGGTTTGGAGTCCATTGACATTCCTTCTTAGTATGTGATGGAGTATTATTCTTAAGTGCCTTCACTTTCAATACTTGCTCATGTTCTTCCCAAATAATGCATGTTTTTCTTTACCCAAAAAAATACAGGATACAGCGATCCAGATCCTTCAAAACCGAAGCATCCCCTCTTGCATGAGTGGCATTTCCGCTCAGGACTTGATCGCTATATATGGATCATTGGGATGATATATGCTTACTATCACCCTACTGTAAGTTCTGATGCAGCTTTGTTTCTGTTTTACGATTTTTATTAGATAAGTATTAGTTTTCAATTTATAATCTTTTGTTCTTAGGGTGTTGTTTAGATGGAGTTGGTCCTACAATTTTTTCTTGATTGTAGGTTCTTTCTGTCTTGGGTCATGGCTAAATTGTTTACATGTTTACTAATATAGGTTGAAAAGTGGATGGAAAAACTGGAGGAATCTGAAGCAAGGCTTAGAATATCAATCAAAACAATTATTGTGACGATTTCCTTAGCGGTATCCTACAAATATTTGTTACATATCTGTCTGTTCAGCAAAAATTTTAATTTTAAGTTTTTCTTGTTTGGTTCATGTCGTGTAATTTCAGATGGGCTTTCTATGGTACGAGTACATATACAAGATGGACAAGGTCACCTATAATAAATTCCATCCTTATACATCATGGATCCCAATCACGTATGCATATTTTCCCTAAACGTGCCGAATGTTATTCAAGTCATTTTCCTGATTTTAATAGTGCTGTGCTTTCCCTTTTCATGTGAATCAGTGTCTACATTTGCTTGCGGAATTTCACTCAGCAGTTCAGAAGCTACTCCTTGACCCTCTTGGCGTAAGTGGCCTATGATTTCTTCTGACTCATCTGAATACCCTATGTTTCTGTTCCGTAAAAGTGTTGCATCTTCTTCAGATAGTCATTGTTATGAGCACACTTAATGGATTGCTGTAATTTTAGCTTGGGAATTCTGACTCCCAATTCAAAAGATGTTTTGAGTAAGTTTATCTTCTGTTCCTTAGATGGCTTGGAAAGATTACACTGGAGACTTACATCTCACAGATCCACATCTGGTTAAGGTACCATTTCTGATCTGATTTTATATTTTGTCTTTGCTTTAAGCCCACAAATCAGTCAATGGGTGGGGATCCTTTTACACCTGTACTTACAAACAAGCATTGATATACTTAAATGATTCGTGTAAGTATTGCGTAAATTTGATATACTTGAATGATTCATATCAGTATTCGGCAATTGTGACCGAAATTCAAAAATTCACCTGGTCTCAGAACACGGTCAACATGAACCTAGCCAAGCATCGAGTATATGTGGTTACTGAGTTGTAATAGATTTTCATTGATTTCTGATGAGATTGATTTTGGACTAACTGAGCACTAAGTACATTGGTACTTGCTTAGTTGTCAAGTCTCTGCAGGGTTAATGAAAACTTGCATACCCATATATTATGTCCTTGTTTTATTTTTTCAACATTTTCAGGATTTTCCATTTGACTCATTCTAGGTTGCTGACTTGATGAAGACTCATCCTATACTGAATATTAGTTTCATTTTGGCCCAATTTCCAGTCAATTCGTTCAGGTCTCAGAGAGTCCCAAGAGTTTTGAGTTTTTTAACATTAATTTAACTTCCAAACTGGTTTCCTTTTTCCTGAGACACCTAATATTTAAGTCTTCTATTGGTTTCCCTGGAAATGATGAATATATTATTGATTATCAGATATGATTCAATGACATGTTGGGCTTTATCAGTATTTTGCTGATTGATGTGTTACCTATACCTGCACCTCGTTTTTTTAATATTGAGAGGTGGCAGTCGTACCGGGCATTTCTAGTTAAAAATAAAAGAACTATGGTAAACTCATCCTGGCATGTTATAATATGCAATTATGCATATTAGAGGTTTTCAGCGGGTGCATGTGATGTGTATTTGAATATTTGTATAAATTGACAGAGATCTTTCTGGTGGTGCAATTTGGGTCGGGTCAGGTTGAGCTTTTGCTAAAATTGATTTGAAATCAACTCTAACCTGATCCGATTTTATGGTAAAAGCTCAACCCGAATTTCCCAAAATGATCTTTCTATAGGCATGATTTTAAATCTTCCTCTATGAACTTGCAGATCCGGCGTGCCTGATGGACAGCCTAAATGGTTGCTGTCGCTCATCCCCAACTATCCATTGCTGAATTTCATGCTCACTACTTCCATATATGTTGCGGTATGTAATTAATGAAGCCCGAAATCTCACAGTTATTGTGGATAACATCCTGAAAATGACAACTCATTTTGTCTCTGATTCCTTTGATGCAGATATCTTACAGGATCTTTGACCTGACAAACACATTGAAAACCGCATTTGTGCCGAGCAAAGACAACAAGCGCCTGATGCATAACATGGCTGTTGCAGCAGCAATTTCCATCACCTTGTACACCTTGTCCTTTATATTTCTTCGTATCCCACACATGCTGGTACGAGTTTAGCAGTTTCATTATCCAGTTAGGATAAGATGTAGGATTATATATCAAATACTGGGTTTTCATGTGGGGATTGTCTGCTAGTCTCTGATTTTGTCTGTTTCTTCTAATTATAATGACAGGCCTGAGAAAATTGCCATTGGAAAATGTTGGCATCTAGTCGCCGGATTTCTTGGCCTACGATTGGGGACAACAATAGCGAGGTTTGTACATGTACAATCAAAATGATGTGTCGGTCTGTTGCTGAGATAAGATGTTTACAGGGTATTCATGTTAGTGTATAGCAACTCGTGTATAGAAAATGGTGGTTATTGAATTCAGCCTCAAATTGGGGTTTGCAACTATTCCATTCTTGTAAGTTCTGTTCTTCCAAAGTGGATTCTTTCACATATAAAGCTTCTGCATTCATGCTTAGAATGTATGTCCATCTATATTATCTATCTATCTATTTGTTTCTGCAATCTCTTTACGATATCTGTTTTTGAGTCTTGGCCCGTCACATGCTCTACCGAAAGCAATCATTGTTTAGGCAGGAATGCAAAATGGTAAAGAGACCGGTCAACATCAAAAGGCTAAGGAAGCTAGAGCTAAACTTTGATGGCTACAGTTTAGGGAATTCGGATCCTATTGGGATTGGGGGACTGTTAAGTGATGACAGGGGAGCGACTTGCTGAGCCTTTTCAGGCCTCATTGGCAATTCTGGCTCGAATGAGGCAGATCTAAGAATTGTGCTACAAGGCATCAGGCTTTTATAAGTGCACATCCTTGATAGTGTGATAGTGGAAGGGGAATCTCTTGAGCTATTTTATTTCCTGCCTCGAGGATCCATTTTTCACCTTTTCTCATCCCAGTTGCTTTTTTACTGTAGTTTATTCGTTTTATCTTTTCCGTTGTTGCTCTTTTTCGTTTTATTTCCTCACCTTTGTTTCTTCTACTTTTAATGAAATTCCATTAAAAAAAAAAGGAAGTGACTTTGGACAAAAGGGTATGCCTTACCCCTGT
Organism: Tasmannia lanceolata; assembly: GCF_043159265.1. Lineage (NCBI taxonomy): Eukaryota > Viridiplantae > Streptophyta > Magnoliopsida > Canellales > Winteraceae > Tasmannia > Tasmannia lanceolata. The sequence continues at coordinate 336,281 of NW_027518684.1, read as the reverse complement.
CAAAACCAAAAAGCAAGGGAAAGCCCGAGAGAAGGTATTGACAGGGCATGATTCAGGGGAGTCAGCAAAACAGAAGATACTGAGGGGCGAGGGGTTTATACTACTAGTGCTGGGACAGAAGTCCATCGGAGTGGCATGAGCCAATGTACATTTGATGCACATTTAATGATCGGATCCGATGGTCATCACCCATGTTGAGGGGAGTAGATCATGGTCTGCAAAATTCATTGGTTTATACTGCTTGGCAGAATCCTGAATTTTGTCCAAAATGATACTGGAGCAATGACATCTGAGCTTTTCTTTGCTGTGCTTTAGTTTCCATTTTTTTGTTGGTAGACAATCAAGGACTACCAATTCTGACCACGCCCAAAACAGGGTGATTTCTAGGGCACCAGCCATTCAGAGTAGGACACATTAGAGTGCAAAAATATTCAATACATTTAGATCGAGTCCTGCGACCACCTTATTATGTAAGGTCCATCCGAGCTGCAACAAATCATTCCAATAATAAATCTGTATATTAATCCACCTTCCATGTACTTCGCCAAACTTAAACTTGCATGCAAACAAGATATTTGGATCAACTAAATCAAAACTTCTTCATCTCACACAATACTTGACTCGTACAATGTTGAACCTTATAGATACTCCATGAAAGACACAGTTCTATGATGCATGACTTTTTCTACCTTGCAAAAGCACGAGCATGCGGGGCCCACAAATACATCATATAACATCTGTTAAATAGGGCTTTGAGATGAATTAAAAAAACCCTGAAATAATTGGAGTACCATTTCACTAATAGGATTGAAGTTTAGTGTATACTGTTCATAAATAAGAAACCTTATGCTCCTACAATTAAGGACAACATATAGAAAAGGGATTGGGAAAATTAAAAAAAAATAAAAAACTTGGTCCAAAATAAGAAGAGAAGGCCCCTCTTCCTTACAAATCACAGACAATCTTCAGTAAAAAGGGGCTCGATGTGGGGAAGGGGTCAACAGCAATTGGGCAGATCACGCTGCCAAGCACACCCAACCGGAAGAAGCCCTTAATATCTCAGTGATGTACATGAATGAGGTGTAGGACTTTATTTGTTATTGTTTTTACTCTCCACCTTCTCTTTTGCACGCTTATTGTACAGCCTCTCAAGAACACGCTTGGCCTCGCATGAGGGGAAATTGGCAAGGTCGTAATAGTGAGGTGCAATGTCAATTAGCCTGTATGGATAACAAACAAACGGAATTGATACATTACTTCTAAAGAACAAAAGCATGACAGGACAATGTCTAGCAGTCAATATTGCACAATCTTACTTGCAACAATTGATATTCCAAGATCGATGGACAAATTTCATTCTATATTATAGATAATACAATTTATTTATTTTTTGAAAGTTTATATTCTACATAATACAAATTAATTCCAAGTTTCTGATCCCAAGCAATTAGTCAATGGAATAAGAGACTAATGAAACTACACATCAAGAATGACAGAAAACCACTTCAAAGGATTCTAGACGACCCAAGACTACTGAAGGAATGATTGTCTAAGAGTATGGGGGTCTGCAAATAACATCGCGGATAGACTTGCAAAGGATAGAGTGGAGCGAGACGCCATGCTCTCTTGACCGTTAGTGTGGACTGCGTTGCTCCGGATATTTTAGGATTGGAGTGCTCCTGTATTGCAAAGGCCAACCTTGCAAGGGCATCACGGCAGAGATGGATTGGGCCAAATCTACTTTGCCATGTTTGACAGGATCTACTCAGAACTGAGGCAAGTAAGTGCTATCAATATGGGTAGGCTTGTTATCTTTATTCAAAGGCAGGATCTGGTGCAGCAAAATCGTGATGGATATCAAGACTTGGGCTATTCTGGGCTGCTATTGGTTAGGAAACAGATTGTAGGGAGTTGAGGAATTCTGTGTTTATAGGTTGCCTATCGAAATGTATCAAGAACAGGTTTGAGCTGGGTATGGTGAATTGATGTAGCTTGGTGAGACTGCTAGTAGTTTTTAAGTACGTAATAGCTGAGGGTTGGAGGGCTTTCGGAGTCTTTGCTGTATGAGTTTTGCATAGGTGGGATGGCTCGTCCCCTTTGTTGTAATATTCTTACAGCAATTTTTTTAAACGAATATGCTTACAGCGATTAATTAAACTGTAACCTATTAAAAAAGTCGGCCGGGGGGGTGGGGGGAGGATTAAGAGGCTAGCTTTTGAGGGTTAGCTCTACCCAGGTCCCAACAATAACTACTAGCTTTCCCTGAAAGTTTTCCCTTCAAAAAAAAGAGTAGGGGGGTTACGAGTGATTGGTATGCTCAGAAAATTTCAGAGATAGCATTGCTGAAACTTTAGTCAGCATCTATTAATGTAGCGATCAGCAACCATTCAGGAAACAAGATTCTCAGGGTCTCAGAAGCAAAACTCTATTTCACTTCGTGATTTCTGCCTAAAATTCCACAGGGGAAGCAAGGACTCAGCTAAGTAGACAGAGTGGGTCACGTTGCCAAACACCGTCTCTCTCACTGTTTCAACAGCTTCTCTTCATCCCCAATCTCTTGCAACCCACACCACGATAAAAAAAGTGAACACAAACACACCCACAATAGTTCTAAAAGACTTTTTTTGGACAGTATATATATAAATATATATATAGAGAGAGAGAGAGAGCGGTATAACATAATAAATGAAATGGGTGTGGGGAAAACAAGCACATACTCATATTTTGAGAAACATTAACTTACCACTCCCCACGGACATCTGTAACTGTACGAATGAAATTCCTACTTGTCAAGACATACTCGTTGTAAATGACCCACTCCGGCTTGTGATCCAGGCAGTTAGAAGGATGCAAGTGGACCACCTGCAATACAGGAAAAAGAATAATATATGAAAACAAAGAGGAATAATAAGGATGTTCAGGGGCATTGTGCTGCAATCTATATCAAAGTCGGATGGAAATATGTAAAGTCCTCCCAAGATATGATAGATGGTAAGCAAGATGGATTGCTACCACCAAACTCAACTTTAATGGGAACTTTCTTGCCAACTAAACTCCTGCCAGCATAGGAGGAATTGTTAGAAATCATAAGAGGATAAGTTGTAAAATTATTTCACTCATATTTGAAAAATATTTTAAAAAAAATGAAAGCAAGAACCCTAGACTCATTAGAACCAAAGAATTATAAAAGGGCAAGGCTTGTACAAATTCTTACTAGGCTTCAGATCTTCCTCAATAAATTTACAGGAAAGCTATGGGTAGCAAGTGGCTCATCTGATGTGATAGGTTGGGCAATGAGTGGCTCATTTGGGTAGTAGTAACATACATGATCAGTCAATTTACAAAGTCTGGGGAAGCCAAGAAGTATATTTTAGCAAGAGAATTGTATATAGATAGGTTATGAGGACCGGTAAGATCAGCTTTTTTAACTTTCCCTGTCTTTTAAATAAAGTCTTTGTTGCTTATAAAAGAAAGAAAACTGATCCACTCCCTGCGCATCCTGCTAGCACTTTTCAAAAAGAATATAGAAGGACAAGGCGGAAAAGAAAGGGGTCAAAGCAGCACATATACCTGATTATCTTTCACTGTCAAGTAGTGGCCAGTGCGCTCAAGGTGAGCTACCTGCATAAAATATCCTGAAAGCATAGCCTTCCTTATGTTGATGTAATAGTCACGGCTGTTGAAATCTGTGCTGCATAGCTTGAGGTTGAACCTTGCCATGATGCGCACAAGCTGTCCCCGAACATTATCAGCAGCTTTCAGTGTCCTTTGATTGATAAAATTTTCATAACACCAACTTGGATCTTCATCTGCAATACCCCCCCATTCAGACAACATATTACATTATCAAAACAATGTGAAACATATCATCACTAAATGCCCATCAGAATTAAATACTTACTGTTCTGCTTGTAGGCATGATACACGTTCAACAGCGTGAGGTGATCCCCGTCGATGTGTCCAAACCGAGCTTTTGCTTCGTCTGCAGCTTTCTGAGCCTCCCTAGGCCGGAGAAAGCAATTGGGTACTAAAGAAAGAAATTTGTTATCACAGATGAGGCCCACGGTAGGTCAGCAGATGCATAGAGGCGAGACGACACCATTTTCTTCATGAGAGAATAACTGAGAAACTGCAACTATCCGCATCAGCACTTTAAAAAATTCTATGATGCATGCTGATCAGTGGCATCAGAGCCTGGTGACAAGACAGTTGCTGATGACAACCTAAATGGGGCACAACTCCAAACACATGCATGTGCATTTGGACACATGCAAGATCTAGGACGTGTTTTTCACCCATACATGCAGGCATGCGCATGCAAAAACACAAACAGGAACATGCTTGAACAGTTCAGCATGGACAATGTGTAATTGCATGTGGCTCAACATGAACATCCCAAAATACCCGCATCCATGCGGAAGATTTGTATTAGACTCGAAACATTTACACGCAGAGCAACAAGAATTTACACACGCACCTGAAAGCATGGCAGAGACTGAAAGGATTTCATTGGAACAATTGTACTCAGGACTAGCAACAAGCATCTTGGACATCTGAGGATCCAAGGGAAACTCACTCATGATTTCCCCCAGCTTGGTCAAGTTCCCTTCATCATCCAGGGCACCCAGATAGTTTAAGACTTCTAAGGCTCGCATCAGTGTTTCAGGAGCAGGTGGGTCCATAAAATCAAAATGGACCAGATCATCAATTCCAAGCTTCTTCAAGGTGAGAACGGTGTTTGCAAGATTCGACCGCAGTATTTCTGGATATGTCTGTGGCTGAAGATCATTATTGAAACTTTTTTCGGTATAAAGTCTGAAGCATTTCCCAGGCTGTGTTCTACCAGCACGACCAGATCTCTGGTGTGCGCTAGCCTTCGATATTGGCGAGACTAGCAAAGACTCCACACGCACCCTAGGGTTATAAACTTTTTGTTTAGAAAAACCCGGATCAATAACATACACAATCCCGTCAATGGTTAAAGAAGTTTCTGCAATATTGGTCGACACAACAATCTTCCTTCCAGATTTACCCCCCTCCTTAACCGGAGGTGGAGCAGGGTCAAATATCTTCTGCTGCATAGCAGGAGGCAATGTAGAATACAGCGGTACTACTTTCACAGGGCCCACCTGGTCAGCCAAATTAGTAATTTCTTTTGTTATTTTCTTACATGCATCTTCTATCTCCTCCTCTCCAGTAAGAAAAACAAGTATGTCACCAGGAGGTTCACATAAGTGTATCTGCACGACTGTCCGAATTGCTGCTTCCAAGTAGTCCCTCTCAGGTTCCTGTGTGTAGAAGATCTCCACCGGATGAAGTCTTCCAGGAACTTTCATTAGTGGTGCTTCATTGAAATAACCCCGAAACTTTTCAGCCTCAAGTGTTGCACTCATTACAACTAGTTTCAGATCAGGTCTATTCCTTAGTACCTCCTTCAGAAGCCCAAATAGAACATCTGTTGCCAGAGTCCGTTCATGAGCCTCATCAAGAATTATCACCCGATATCGTTCTAAAAGTGGGTCTGTCATTGCTTCTCTGAGAAGCATACCATCAGTTAAGTACCTGTAACCAATTTTAGCACACAAAGAGTGCAATCAATGATGGATAGACCTACGCAAGAAATAATGAAATATATGCCAAGAACAAAAAAGGACATTAAGAAACATTGTGGACACCCAACATTCAGCATCCCAAACAAAGAGTGCAATCAATGATGGATAGATGTAAGCAAGAAATAATGGATATACAAAAAAGGACATTAAGAAACATTGTGGACACCCAACATTCAGCATCAAACTGGAGAGTTTCATGCGTAGCATAAACACAAGCTTACTTCAAAATGGTTTTTGAACTGCTGCAATCTTCAAAACGGATACTGTATCCTACTTCCTCTCCTATGTTCACGTCCATCTCCTCTGCGACTCGACGGGAAACAGACATTGCAGCCACTCGACGGGGTTGGGTGCAAGCGATCATCTTGCGTTTGTTAAATTCGTCTTGCCTACCAGCTTCAAGAGCAAATTGAGGAATCTGTGAAACATCATTACTCCGGTCAAACAACCAAGCTCTCAACTATATAGCTAAAATAATAATCGAATAATATTGGTTCCCATACTTAAAACATATATAGAATGAGGCAATAGGAATGTGCAGTTCATCAATAATTTGAACCAATAAAAAAATGTGAATAACTAAAATATTTGGCATATGGATTGAAACTAATAGTAGCTACACTTGAAAGATTGCAATAAGAACTCAATCCTAGGAATATTAATGGGCTGATAAAAAGTTCATCTCCATGAAGGAGCCTCCTTGGATGGCTTTTTGGAGTGTAACAATAGTCTGCAGAAAAGGCTCCATGTCTTCAAGCTTTACACCGCAACTCTACTCTGTACAAGTGACTCAACAATCTAAGTTATTTTCTTTCCAAAAAACAAATAATTGAAGTTATTTATAAAAAAAAATACAAAATATAGAACATATTCAACGATGAATGTTCCCACGCTAATTAAAAATAGCGGTGGCATGGGGCCAGACCTACAGCCTAACTGGATCCAAACACCTTGTAATCGGACCAAACCAAGATTCGAGCCATGCATTTGGGCAAAAGTTAAGCCCCTTGACAGCCCTATGGAAAATCAACAACTCTTCTACTACTGTGGAATTTTTATTTTAAATATAAATTAGAGGTCAATGATTAAAAAAAAATGTATAACAGTTTTTACTTCTGGTTTACATAGAAAAGTGCCACCTAAAAAATACCCCTCTAATTTTGTTGCTTTGTGTAATAGAAGATATGATTATGGAAATTGCTCAATAAATATGTTTTTTTCAACGGTAAGCAGATCTCATTAAAACACTAATGTAAGTGGAACACCAAGACCAAGGTCTCAAAGAAGTAAAGCAACATACTAAACTAAAAAAGAAAAGACAAAACAAAGAATAACAAATAAAAACAAAAGTGCCTCGGGAAGGAAGGTAATCAAACGATGAGACCACAATTCTGTTGATTCCAATACAGGAAGGCTGATTAGATTCGCAATTGGCAGAATGCCAAACTTGACGAATCTCCGTTTATGACCTTCAATCACATCCAGGATCGCTTCAATAGCATCCTTGAACCTCCAATGATAACAATCCCTATCTCTCACCCATCTGACCTTTGTTGTTAAAATCTTACGATTCAAAGCGATTCGGGGGTTGAACGATTCAAATCGGATGAAGAATCATTTTTCGTAAAAATCTTACGATTCAAGTACGATTCAACTTTGAATCGTACGATTTTTACAATTCTTTTTACAATTTTTACGATTATGTCTGTTTTGGATTTTGAGAACTCATCGTGATTTTAAAATGAAAATCATTTCAAATGCTTTGATTATTGCTGACATTTCTTTGTATGATGGTTTATTGTAGATTTGAGTATGTGTTCTGTTTACTGTTGTAATAAATTATATAATGATTTATTATATTATGAATATAGTTTGTGCTTTGTTTAGTAATTTATTGTGCGATGAATATGGTTTGTGCTTCGGATTACTAATCATAGAATTTTATATTTAATTTAATAGTTTCAAATGGAAAATAGATAATTACTCATTTTAATCTTATTTTTTACCTTTTTATATTTTTTCTCATTTTTATATATAAATCTAAAAAAATCTTACAATTTACGGTCCGATTTACGATTCGATACAATTCGAACCATGTTACGATTTACGATTTGATTTCGATTTTCAGAACCTTGCATCTGACCATATTCAGAAAGTCGTCCTCGATGAGAAGATTTTGCTCCACCAGCCAAATACCAAAGAGGAGAGCCTGCACCTCAGCCTCATTAGAGTCCTTCTCACCAACAGGGCCCGATTAAGCCCATTTAATCTCCCTCATAGAACAACTTGAGAAGATCTCCAATGCTAGCTGGGCTCGAATTCCCAAGACTCAATCTATCAAAATACAGCTTCAGAAACCCAGGAGGATCCATCTAGGGTGAGGACAATCCTCACAACAGTTGCTCAGCTAAATTTTCTCCCAAGATCTACAGAAAAAAGTTACAGAAGCACCTCTAAAAATAAGGTGAACTGTCGCCCACTAAACAACCAGAGAGAAATTTTACCTTTGAAAACTATGAAAATCACTCTATATCCCTTTAAAGACTCTCATGTTCCTTTCCTTCCAAACTAACCAGAGGGAAACAACTAAGAAAAGAATCCAAAAAACTCTAACTCTTAGTGCTGATGAGTGAAGACCCAAGCCTCGAGGAAATCAGCTAATAACTAGGAAAAACGCATCTAACTTCGAAAAGACTAAGAACAAAATACCAAATCGAATGAGTAAGCCTACAATGAATCAGCAAATGGTCAACATACTCAGCATCTTTAAGACATAAACACACAATAATTTAACTAATATCCTTTATTTATGCTGGAGATAGTCAACAGTGAGGATCTTATCAATGTAACTTGTCCAACGAGAGGCTGCCGATCAAGGCTTGGGCAAGGCCAACAAAGATGTTAATAACATTTGTCTCACGAGAGGAATGCCCTACGAAATAAATATATGGAAATGATATCAGCACTTCAATGTTTTGATATCCACGCTCTCCTTGCTTGTCTTTTAGTATTTAATGGGTTTGTGAGAGCTTTTTGGGAACTGTAATAACCTGTTTACAGCCTTTTAAATACTAAAAGGCAAGCTAGTAGAGCGTGATATCAAAACATTGGAGTGTTGATATCATTTCCCTAAATATATCATTCAAGCACAGCCCTGCCCTATGATTAATTTGTGGATTATAGACTTTAATCCAGACACAATAACTAGCAATCAATAAATTTCTATGTGAATAGCCTCTGAAAGTACCATAGGCAATGCTTTGAAAATCGGAATCAATTCGTAAATCATAATAGGGGTCGAATCGCATCGGATCTTAAATCGCATCGTATATCATAAGATTCATTCATATTTATACGTTTTTATGTATAAATATTAAAAAATAATAAACAAATTAGAGAATAATAAAATAGCCAATCATTCATTTTTGCCCAAATCCATTAATATAAATAGAAACTACCATTATTAGTTATTCAATATCACAATACAATTTTTTTGCTAACAATATCATAATACGAATTGTTTGCTGACAAACTTGCACATACTAATCATCTATTTATCATCCAAACCTATGCATATTGAAAAATAATCTTAAAAATAATAAGACACAAGATCGTATAAATTCAAATAGTCTCAATCATCAAATGATAAATATCAATTATGAAAAACTGGCAAGTCGTCGGGTGTGGTCCTCATTATAGTCCCTTCCTCCTTGATTTAATGTCGTCAAGCATGTCTTCTTCCTTCCCTCAAGATGGTTTTTGAAGGCTTCTTCTAATGCAAAAAGGAAAGGGGGTCTTTCAAAAGGACCTTTTTTTTTATACAAAACTTAATAAATCACATAAATCATAAGATTTATGATGGAATCGTATTATTCAATAAAAAATCGCAAGATTAATATAAATTCAAATCGAAATCCTTAAGATTTGACTTGAATCGTAAATCGTAATATTTTCAAAACGACACATATAGGTGCCTAGGCTCTGGGTTTTAGAAGGGCATTGGTAAGATAGATCAAAATTTTTAAAACATTATGATGGGAAGAGGGTGCAAATTTAGATTCTGAAATGATACACGGAATGACAAAATCTTCCTTGGTTAAGAATATCCAGGTAGTACCTAGCGAGCTAGTATATAATATGGGTCAATGGTAGGGATCACTTCAACTTCAAGAAAATGAGAAGATACTACGGTTTCTCAACTCCTTGAATATCTGGTGCTAAAGTAACATATTGTTGATAGGCTTCTGGTAAGTTTAAAAGAGGTTATAATTCCTATGAGTGGGGGGTTGATTGAAAGATGGGCATGAAGAGAACTGAATTGAATTTCAATTTTTAAATAAAGTATCTCTAACCCTCTAAGTCTTAGAATTTAGAATTAAATCCCATATTAGTGTGTTCAAACGTGCAATTGATTATACAATGTAGTGGGCTGCTAGAAACCATTTCTCCAGTGACAAAAGCAGCTATTGACTGTGGCATAAAGTGGTTGATTTGATAATAGAAAGTTATGTGACACCATGTTTCCTCACATTGTTGGAGGATTGCATAATATTTTACATGTGTTAATCCATTGGAAATAATTGTGTTCATGTACACTAAACATGTGTTGTTATTGTAGTATCTTTTAAGCTAGATCCAAGGCAAGTACAACCTTCAGGGTTGCACAATAATATTCATGTATTGATTAATTGGAATAGTTGTGTTCATGCAGAATGTAGCTTATTGTAGCTTCCTTTAATCTGCATTCAAGCAGAGTAAAAATTTCAATGGCAAATACAATGATAAGCATCTAGAACTTGTGATGATGCCAGAAAACATGAACAGAAATGCAAACTTTAGAGTTCAGACCACATCAAACCCATACCATATATTATGCCTTCTAATTGAAACTACTGCTCCCAATAATTAGGGAATTACGGACCTGAGTAGTTTTCCCACTGCCAGTTTCACCGACCAAGATCAGGGTCTGGCTCTCCTTCAATACATGCAAGAATTCGTCTTTCTGCTGCCACACCGGAAGCGTCTTCCTCTTCTCCAGAATATCAAAGTAGCGCTGCGAATATGGTCGGCCGTTCCACGGATTCGCCGTGCCGCCGCCCATAAAAGATCCATTTACTTTGAGAAGTTTGGCGGAGATTGAAGTCTCATCCTTAACATCAAACAAGCTAACCTTTCTCTTCCTCTCTGTCGACATTCTGGAAAAACAACAAGCCTTAGAAAATCCCCAAAACGCCGAACAAAAAACAACTAGGCACGCAAAGAATGAGCTTAGCATTAATCAGAGATCTTAAATGGCATTAACGTAATATATATATATATATATATATATATATATATATATATATATATATATAGGGTTGTACGAATGATTGAAATCAAACCATAGAGAGAGAGAGAGAGAGAGAGAGAGAGAGAATTCCCAAACCCTGGGGAAAAAAACTAGGCAGGCGAAGAATGAGCTAAAACGGAATGAATTAGATATTTATTAGGCTTAAACAACATTAATCTAATATATGTTTGGGGTTCTGTAACTGACTGAAATCAAACCCTAGAAAGTTTCCGAAACTCTAGATGGAAAAGAAATCGAGGAGGGAAATAAGCCCTAAATGAAGCAGAAAAAACTTGGCAGGCAAAGAATGAGCTAAAACGGCATTAACGAGAGATATTTTACGCTTAAAGAGCATTAATCTAATATATCTTTAGGGTTTTACGAGTGATTGAAAGCAAACCTGAGAAAGTTGGCGAAACCCTAGCTGGAGATCCAATAGATCAATTTGGTGGTGCTTAAGGATACCAACCAATCCGAGGGTTTTGATGCCTGGATTTCCAACTGGAAATAGAAACCCTAGATGCTCGATCTCTATTACGCGGCGCCGGTCTTTTTTTCCCCCCTACTCTCTACGGAAGCGCAAAATCCTCGAGAGAGAGAGAGAGATCTACGCTAGGGTTCGCGCAATATATAGGTGGAGGGAGGCGATAAAACTTTTGATTGACTGAGATACCCCCAATTCTGTTGCTCAATTTACTAAAATACTACTTACTGTCGACCGTCCGATCAATCACTCCGCTGATCGTTTCAAATGAAAAACGCAGACGATCCAACCGCCCCTACGCTAAAGGCTAAAGGCTAAACACTTAAAACAGCTGCCTCCCCTCGTTCACATTGATATTAGGATTTTATGAGTAGTGTGATCTTTTGTCCAGACGGTCCAACGAATCCAAAGGATTTGCATGTTAATTTGCAGGATTTAGGCACAACAACCGGGTTCAAACTCTATCCTAAGATTTGAAATTATTTTGGATTATGACGACGACCTAAACATAGTCGCGTTCTAGATCCTGATGAAGGGTGTTAGTGTAGGGAGATACCCTTCAAATTATCCTTCATTTATGTCTACTCGGGAGGGACATTTTCATAATATTTTTTACCCTAATTAAAATGATAAATAACATTTTATTTTTCTGCTTTGCATTTCAATCACAATTCTCACCTCTCCACTTTCTCTCCTCTCCTCTCTCCTAATCCTAATCATTAAATTTGTACTACCTAAGTACAACAGGGTTGAGCCTCTAGCTTATTGGCAATAGAATTTGTTCTTCAACCAAGAGGTCGAGGTTCATTTACACCCCCACTTGAGTGAAAGTGCCACTGTTGAAGATTAAGTCTATGCAGTCTAATAATTTAAACCCTATATTTTAAATTAAATACAACGGTTACTAATACTCAGAAGGAACGGGGGAACCACGCTTTATTTCGGTCAATAACACCCATCTTTGTATTTAGGAGGGTTCTATGGTTGTGGTTCACTTCGTAGCTTGATACAATCCATTATTGGGAAGTATGACCGCCAACCATTTCATTTGAATCGGCAATTACTCAACCCACCTCGCCATGCCTCGCGCCCAAAAACTCGCAAAGCCGACGAAAACCCTTTGCCGTGCAGGTCTTCTTCTTCCTTGCTACCTCTCCTTTCTTCTCCGCTTACGTTTTTAACATGCAGTATTTCTTTTTCTTTTTTTCGCCCTTTTTACTTACTCGATGGATTCTGAAATTTTGGTGCAGCGATTTTGGGATGATAGTTTCTTTTGGAAGACAATGCTATTTTTAGTCTTGGCATTTGTCAAAAATCAAAGGTAGTTGGAGCAAGCGGGAGCAGTTAATGCATGCGAACTAAAACAATACCCACATATCATCCCAATGTGAACCCTATGCTCGAGTAAAACTACAAAAATACTCTTTGCTTTTTTCTTTCTTTTTTTATATTTCAGGTCCTTTCCAATCCCAAAACTATTGTAAAACAATTTCTTGAGTAAAACTTCGACGTGAAGTTTTTCACCTTAAAGTTTTCCTTTTTCATTAATGCTTTGCATGTAGTAAAAAGAGATGTAAATCAAATATAGTGCTTCAATGATCATTAGTTTTGCTGCTTAACACTCAAAGTTCTCTAAGTCTGCTTAGAATCCCTATCTTTTTTGCTTCATTTGGTTGCTAGTAAAAAACAAAAAGATTTTTGTGGAAAAAGGGAGGTGACATCAGCATTACCTTGGAAGTCTCCCATGTAATTTTCTAGGGAATGGTGCTCTCTCTCGTCCCTCTCTCCACTCATAATGACACCCATGTCTAATAAATGCTTATCCCCTCCCTTGTCTCCTCCCTTTTTCTACAAAAATTCAATGGATTTTTTTTTACTTGCAAGTTGCAACCAAACGAATTTAGGGCTTAAAATGTGCAAAAGTGAGGAAGATTTGTAATAGGGCTTGTGGTGGGTCGGGTGAGCCAAACACAATTTTAGGGATTCCGATTTTTTCTCATTCTTTACCCCTAAAAAAGTCGCGGAAGGCATTATGTAGATGGTTGTGGAACACACCCTACATTGGTGGGATAGGATCATCTTCTCTAGAAGATTTTTGGGTTGTGGCCTTTTTACAATGGAGACCACGTTACAATGCAAGAATATAAGGGTTGAAAGGATTGACCATTTATGGTGATTATACCATGGTCTGTCCTTCTATTCTTGCAGGCCAATGCCCGGTTGCAAAACGGTGTAAAAAGAGAATGAACAAGGGACCTTATATCACAAGTATACAATGATGAAAAAAGAAAAAAACACTCCAAAAGAACACTAATGATGGAATCATCAATGGATGAATATCCAATGCTTTCATTTTTTTTAATGGAAATATCAAATGTTTTCATTGCACAAAAAATACTTGCAATCTGCTAATCTTCAACAAATCCCATAACCAAAATTCAAATGCAAAATCAATAATAATTCGATATATGTTCAAGCAAGAAACACATATTGCCTTCTCTAACGGTGTAATTTGGGTGTAAATCCAAACGCACTCTAAGCCACTAACAGACAGAGAAACTTGCTAGTATCGTGCTCTTGTCAATGCTGATCAAGCACGGCTTTCTGTTGCAACATTCTATGCTCCTTCCAGAAACAAGAGGATATCTCCAGCTGCAGAGCTTGTTACCGACGCCTCCCCTCTTCGATATCGCGACGTAGTGTATGGAGACTATGTTTCTGCATGGTATAGTAAGGGTCCTGAGGCAAGCGCAACATTGATGCACTTTTAGTTCACCAGTAGAAGTGCTTATCATCCTTACTGCTGAAAATCAATGAAATGTCCAATCAACTCTCGATCATATCTGGAGCCACGATTGTCTACAATCCAATGTTAGAATTTCTTTTACAGTTCTCAGATCTGGTTGCATGCCTGTGCTCTAGGAGTTTCTGGATGAAGCTGTTTTCTGAATGTTCTTGAAACTAAAGTGTTCTTCAGATGATCAGATCTGTTGCACAAACATCTTTTAACATCTGAATTGAACTGCTTATTTTAAAAAATAAAGGTTAACAGCAAGAGTTTTATGCATTTGTTTAATTCCAGTTCATTGAATTCATGAAATCAAGAAAGAAAATCCTTGCATGGACCATTTAGTGTCGTTCTGTCGAAGAGTATTTTGTAGTTTGAGGTGGAACGGCTTTTTAGATTGGAGGTGCTTATACTGTAAATCAGTCCTGGAAATGTTTGCATGTCTTTGGTGTTTGATCGAGAAGGAAATTTTAACCCTCGGATTCTTTGTAAAAGCAAAACTGGGAGGTCTGTGCACTATAGGGACATTAGCTGTAGCTATGTATGCTCTTCCTGTCTGAAGCTATACCATCCAAGTATTTCAAGCTCTAAGAACGAAACTTGCATTGAAATCGATTCCAAGGCCATTCGTTTTGAAGAACTTAAAGCTAAACGTGAGCTTCTATACACTTGGAATCATAATTGAGACAACTCAATTACATTAGAGACAAGTGTCATTTGAGTAGCTTCTATACACTTGGGGGTTGGAACCATTATGGAGACAACTCGACTACATCAGAGACAAGTGCCATTTGAGTAGTATTCAGCCCCTAACACCTGCCAATATTGTCCTTACACATGGGAAAATTGGTTCCTATTCAAATGGCTTGATGTATGCAGGAGCAGAATATTGTCCGAGATGTGTCACTTGCATCTTGATTTTTTTTTTCCGTGGAATGTTGCATGTATTCCTCATGTATTTGACCTTGTTAGGGATAAAAATCTGGAAAGGTGCCTGCATTTTTTAGAGTATCAGAACCAAATCCTTGTTAGTGCTGAATTTCTCTGTAAAAGGGTTGGAAGCTTCATAATGGAGGTTGCTTGGATTGTTCCTAAAGGGATTTTTTCCCTCCATTGTACTTCTCCTAATCAGATATGTTCTATGCAAGACAAGGATCTTTACTTGAACCCACTTCAGTTATAAAGAGAGTTGGATTTTGATGAGGACAGATTAGAGAAACTATTTGAACAGAGAAATATATACCATAGTTCTGATCGGTGTTACAAAAGAGGACCATGCTGGATTTTTTCTTCCATCATCCATGCCAACCCAATAGCCTCATTCAATGTAGGGTGCAACTCGGGTCGGGTTCAACCCGAACCCGACAGGTTGAACCCGAATTTGGGTTGGGTTGGTTTTTTTTTTTGAATCGGGTTGGGACCCGAATTGGAAATCGGATTGGGGTGCCGAGCAACCCAACCTGACCCGAGACCTGATTTCCAATTCCGATATGTGCTTAAATGTGCTTAAAACCCGATTTCAACTGAACACATATTTTGCATGATAGCTGCTTGTCTAAGTTGGTGGGAAGATTTTCCAAAATATCTGTATTTCGACAGTATTGAAAGTGTGGTTGTAGATCTATTTTGTTCAGCAAGCTTAGACCATTAGATTTTCCAAATGACCTGAGAAGCTATCAATTGAAGATCCTTGTCCACTAGTTGGTTGCATCAAGTATGAACTCAATTGGATTGTGATAGTGTGACTGAGATCAATATTGAGCAGAAACTTATTGTTCTGGGCATCTGAAACAAGAGCATTCTGAGAACCAATCTACCATGATATATCTTACAATAGCTACATTTAAAGCATCTTTTTTTTTTCTGAAACAAGAGCATTCCGCCGCCACTTGCATTACCACCTCAAGATCAATGGTCTGGACTCTGGATTGCATATAAATGTTCCAACTTGAGATCCCATCCCATCTTTTAAGTTCTAACCAAATTACTAGATTTTCCATGATGTGGGCATCTGAATTCCAGTATTTTTCAGAAAGTGCAGAGGGGGCCACTTATTTAAGATGATCCAAACCTCGTACATTGTAGATATGTGTAGAAGTGTAGACGACTCTGGAAGTAAATGCATGTTTTGAGGCTTGAAAATATTCTAAAAGATGTTTGGATATTTTGTAGATAATGTACTTGGAATATCATTATAAAGAGAAAAGGTTGTGTTTGGATTGCCGGAAATAAGGTGCCCATTCCTTTCGGCAATCCAAACACACCAGAATTGTGTAGAAAGGGGTATGGAGAGTTCTCCAAAACCCCTCATTTATAGGGCACCTTAGAAAATTGTAAGTATTCTCCAAGTGAGAGAAGGTCTCACGTTCTAAACACTCTGGATCTGCCCCCCTTAGCAAGTGTTACACTAGTTCAATAAGAAGATCGAAGCTGAATTGTACTAAGCATTAGGATGCTAAATTAAGTGCTGCATGAGTTTAGCTAATGAAATTACTAAGCCTGCGACCTTGGCCTACCTATTTAGTTTTTGAGACCTAGCCCATTAACTCCTAGACTAAAGTTCCATTGGGTCTAAAAACCAAGCCTATGCCAAGCTTGTCATTTGGTGGATTTTTACATATAAATCTCTAAATTTAAGTTATATGTCAATTAATCCATTGCCATGATATGGTGAAAAAGTTGATTTTTTTTTTACTATCATAATTTATAAGTCCCTAAATATTCCTTATGAGTTATGATAACATATATTCTTTAGTTTCCATTTTTTTGTTGGTAGACAATCAAGGACTACCAATTCTGACCACGCCCAAAACAGGGTGATTTCTAGGGCACCAGCCATTCAGAGTAGGACACATTAGAGTGCAAAAATATTCAATACATTTAGATCGAGTCCTGCGACCACCTTATTATGTAAGGTCCATCCGAGCTGCAACAAATCATTCCAATAATAAATCTGTATATTAATCCACCTTCCATGTACTTCGCCAAACTTAAACTTGCATGCAAACAAGATATTTGGATCAACTAAATCAAAACTTCTTCATCTCACACAATACTTGACTCGTACAATGTTGAACCTTATAGATACTCCATGAAAGACACAGTTCTATGATGCATGACTTTTTCTACCTTGCAAAAGCACGAGCATGCGGGGCCCACAAATACATCATATAACATCTGTTAAATAGGGCTTTGAGATGAATTAAAAAAACCCTGAAATAATTGGAGTACCATTTCACTAATAGGATTGAAGTTTAGTGTATACTGTTCATAAATAAGAAACCTTATGCTCCTACAATTAAGGACAACATATAGAAAAGGGATTGGGAAAATTAAAAAAAAATAAAAAACTTGGTCCAAAATAAGAAGAGAAGGCCCCTCTTCCTTACAAATCACAGACAATCTTCAGTAAAAAGGGGCTCGATGTGGGGAAGGGGTCAACAGCAATTGGGCAGATCACGCTGCCAAGCACACCCAACCGGAAGAAGCCCTTAATATCTCAGTGATGTACATGAATGAGGTGTAGGACTTTATTTGTTATTGTTTTTACTCTCCACCTTCTCTTTTGCACGCTTATTGTACAGCCTCTCAAGAACACGCTTGGCCTCGCATGAGGGGAAATTGGCAAGGTCGTAATAGTGAGGTGCAATGTCAATTAGCCTGTATGGATAACAAACAAACGGAATTGATACATTACTTCTAAAGAACAAAAGCATGACAGGACAATGTCTAGCAGTCAATATTGCACAATCTTACTTGCAACAATTGATATTCCAAGATCGATGGACAAATTTCATTCTATATTATAGATAATACAATTTATTTATTTTTTGAAAGTTTATATTCTACATAATACAAATTAATTCCAAGTTTCTGATCCCAAGCAATTAGTCAATGGAATAAGAGACTAATGAAACTACACATCAAGAATGACAGAAAACCACTTCAAAGGATTCTAGACGACCCAAGACTACTGAAGGAATGATTGTCTAAGAGTATGGGGGTCTGCAAATAACATCGCGGATAGACTTGCAAAGGATAGAGTGGAGCGAGACGCCATGCTCTCTTGACCGTTAGTGTGGACTGCGTTGCTCCGGATATTTTAGGATTGGAGTGCTCCTGTATTGCAAAGGCCAACCTTGCAAGGGCATCACGGCAGAGATGGATTGGGCCAAATCTACTTTGCCATGTTTGACAGGATCTACTCAGAACTGAGGCAAGTAAGTGCTATCAATATGGGTAGGCTTGTTATCTTTATTCAAAGGCAGGATCTGGTGCAGCAAAATCGTGATGGATATCAAGACTTGGGCTATTCTGGGCTGCTATTGGTTAGGAAACAGATTGTAGGGAGTTGAGGAATTCTGTGTTTATAGGTTGCCTATCGAAATGTATCAAGAACAGGTTTGAGCTGGGTATGGTGAATTGATGTAGCTTGGTGAGACTGCTAGTAGTTTTTAAGTACGTAATAGCTGAGGGTTGGAGGGCTTTCGGAGTCTTTGCTGTATGAGTTTTGCATAGGTGGGATGGCTCGTCCCCTTTGTTGTAATATTCTTACAGCAATTTTTTTAAACGAATATGCTTACAGCGATTAATTAAACTGTAACCTATTAAAAAAGTCGGCCGGGGGGGTGGGGGGAGGATTAAGAGGCTAGCTTTTGAGGGTTAGCTCTACCCAGGTCCCAACAATAACTACTAGCTTTCCCTGAAAGTTTTCCCTTCAAAAAAAAGAGTAGGGGGGTTACGAGTGATTGGTATGCTCAGAAAATTTCAGAGATAGCATTGCTGAAACTTTAGTCAGCATCTATTAATGTAGCGATCAGCAACCATTCAGGAAACAAGATTCTCAGGGTCTCAGAAGCAAAACTCTATTTCACTTCGTGATTTCTGCCTAAAATTCCACAGGGGAAGCAAGGACTCAGCTAAGTAGACAGAGTGGGTCACGTTGCCAAACACCGTCTCTCTCACTGTTTCAACAGCTTCTCTTCATCCCCAATCTCTTGCAACCCACACCACGATAAAAAAAGTGAACACAAACACACCCACAATAGTTCTAAAAGACTTTTTTTGGACAGTATATATATAAATATATATATAGAGAGAGAGAGAGAGCGGTATAACATAATAAATGAAATGGGTGTGGGGAAAACAAGCACATACTCATATTTTGAGAAACATTAACTTACCACTCCCCACGGACATCTGTAACTGTACGAATGAAATTCCTACTTGTCAAGACATACTCGTTGTAAATGACCCACTCCGGCTTGTGATCCAGGCAGTTAGAAGGATGCAAGTGGACCACCTGCAATACAGGAAAAAGAATAATATATGAAAACAAAGAGGAATAATAAGGATGTTCAGGGGCATTGTGCTGCAATCTATATCAAAGTCGGATGGAAATATGTAAAGTCCTCCCAAGATATGATAGATGGTAAGCAAGATGGATTGCTACCACCAAACTCAACTTTAATGGGAACTTTCTTGCCAACTAAACTCCTGCCAGCATAGGAGGAATTGTTAGAAATCATAAGAGGATAAGTTGTAAAATTATTTCACTCATATTTGAAAAATATTTTAAAAAAAATGAAAGCAAGAACCCTGGACTCATTAGAACCAAAGAATTATAAAAGGGCAAGGCTTGTACAAATTCTTACTAGGCTTCAGATCTTCCTCAATAAATTTACAGGAAAGCTATGGGTAGCAAGTGGCTCATCTGATGTGATAGGTTGGGCAATGAGTGGCTCATTTGGGTAGTAGTAACATACATGATCAGTCAATTTACAAAGTCTGGGGAAGCCAAGAAGTATATTTTAGCAAGAGAATTGTATATAGATAGGTTATGAGGACCGGTAAGATCAGCTTTTTTAACTTTCCCTGTCTTTTAAATAAAGTCTTTGTTGCTTATAAAAGAAAGAAAACTGATCCACTCCCTGCGCATCCTGCTAGCACTTTTCAAAAAGAATATAGAAGGACAAGGCGGAAAAGAAAGGGGTCAAAGCAGCACATATACCTGATTATCTTTCACTGTCAAGTAGTGGCCAGTGCGCTCAAGGTGAGCTACCTGCATAAAATATCCTGAAAGCATAGCCTTCCTTATGTTGATGTAATAGTCACGGCTGTTGAAATCTGTGCTGCATAGCTTGAGGTTGAACCTTGCCATGATGCGCACAAGTTGTCCCCGAACATTATCAGCAGCTTTCAGTGTCCTTTGATTGATAAAATTTTCATAACACCAACTTGGATCTTCATCTGCAATACCCCCCCATTCAGACAACATATTACATTATCAAAACAATGTGAAACATATCATCACTAAATGCCCATCAGAATTAAATACTTACTGTTCTGCTTGTAGGCATGATACACGTTCAACAGCGTGAGGTGATCCCCGTCGATGTGTCCAAACCGAGCTTTTGCTTCGTCTGCAGCTTTCTGAGCCTCCCTAGGCCGGAGAAAGCAATTGGGTACTAAAGAAAGAAATTTGTTATCACAGATGAGGCCCACGGTAGGTCAGCAGATGCATAGAGGCGAGACGACACCATTTTCTTCATGAGAGAATAACTGAGAAACTGCAACTATCCGCATCAGCACTTTAAAAAATTCTATGATGCATGCTGATCAGTGGCATCAGAGCCTGGTGACAAGACAGTTGCTGATGACAACCTAAATGGGGCACAACTCCAAACACATGCATGTGCATTTGGACACATGCAAGATCTAGGACGTGTTTTTCACCCATACATGCAGGCATGCGCATGCAAAAACACAAACAGGAACATGCTTGAACAGTTCAGCATGGACAATGTGTAATTGCATGTGGCTCAACATGAACATCCCAAAATACCCGCATCCATGCGGAAGATTTGTATTAGACTCGAAACATTTACACGCAGAGCAACAAGAATTTACACACGCACCTGAAAGCATGGCAGAGACTGAAAGGATTTCATTGGAACAATTGTACTCAGGACTAGCAACAAGCATCTTGGACATCTGAGGATCCAAGGGAAACTCACTCATGATTTCCCCCAGCTTGGTCAAGTTCCCTTCATCATCCAGGGCACCCAGATAGTTTAAGACTTCTAAGGCTCGCATCAGTGTTTCAGGAGCAGGTGGGTCCATAAAATCAAAATGGACCAGATCATCAATTCCAAGCTTCTTCAAGGTGAGAACGGTGTTTGCAAGATTCGACCGCAGTATTTCTGGATATGTCTGTGGCTGAAGATCATTATTGAAACTTTTTTCGGTATAAAGTCTGAAGCATTTCCCAGGCTGTGTTCTACCAGCACGACCAGATCTCTGGTGTGCGCTAGCCTTCGATATTGGCGAGACTAGCAAAGACTCCACACGCACCCTAGGGTTATAAACTTTTTGTTTAGAAAAACCCGGATCAATAACATACACAATCCCGTCAATGGTTAAAGAAGTTTCTGCAATATTGGTCGACACAACAATCTTCCTTCCAGATTTACCCCCCTCCTTAACCGGAGGTGGAGCAGGGTCAAATATCTTCTGCTGCATAGCAGGAGGCAATGTAGAATACAGCGGTACTACTTTCACAGGGCCCACCTGGTCAGCCAAATTAGTAATTTCTTTTGTTATTTTCTTACATGCATCTTCTATCTCCTCCTCTCCAGTAAGAAAAACAAGTATGTCACCAGGAGGTTCACATAAGTGTATCTGCACGACTGTCCGAATTGCTGCTTCCAAGTAGTCCCTCTCAGGTTCCTGTGTGTAGAAGATCTCCACCGGATGAAGTCTTCCAGGAACTTTCATTAGTGGTGCTTCATTGAAATAACCCCGAAACTTTTCAGCCTCAAGTGTTGCACTCATTACAACTAGTTTCAGATCAGGTCTATTCCT
Organism: Tasmannia lanceolata; assembly: GCF_043159265.1. NCBI lineage: Eukaryota > Viridiplantae > Streptophyta > Magnoliopsida > Canellales > Winteraceae > Tasmannia > Tasmannia lanceolata. The sequence continues at coordinate 314,205 of NW_027518684.1, read as the reverse complement.
TAGTACCTCCTTCAGAAGCCCAAATAGAACATCTGTTGCCAGAGTCCGTTCATGAGCCTCATCAAGAATTATCACCCGATATCGTTCTAAAAGTGGGTCTGTCATTGCTTCTCTGAGAAGCATACCATCAGTTAAGTACCTGTAACCAATTTTAGCACACAAAGAGTGCAATCAATGATGGATAGACCTACGCAAGAAATAATGAAATATATGCCAAGAACAAAAAAGGACATTAAGAAACATTGTGGACACCCAACATTCAGCATCCCAAACAAAGAGTGCAATCAATGATGGATAGACGTAAGCAAGAAATAATGGATATACAAAAAAGGACATTAAGAAACATTGTGGACACCCAACATTCAGCATCAAACTGGAGAGTTTCATGCGTAGCATAAACACAAGCTTACTTCAAAATGGTTTTTGAACTGCTGCAATCTTCAAAACGGATACTGTATCCTACTTCCTCTCCTATGTTCACGTCCATCTCCTCTGCGACTCGACGGGAAACAGACATTGCAGCCACTCGACGGGGTTGGGTGCAAGCGATCATCTTGCGTTTGTTAAATTCGTCTTGCCTACCAGCTTCAAGAGCAAATTGAGGAATCTGTGAAACATCATTACTCCGGTCAAACAACCAAGCTCTCAACTATATAGCTAAAATAATAATCGAATAATATTGGTTCCCATACTTAAAACATATATAGAATGAGGCAATAGGAATGTGCAGTTCATCAATAATTTGAACCAATAAAAAAATGTGAATAACTAAAATATTTGGCATATGGATTGAAACTAATAGTAGCTACACTTGAAAGATTGCAATAAGAACTCAATCCTAGGAATATTAATGGGCTGATAAAAAGTTCATCTCCATGAAGGAGCCTCCTTGGATGGCTTTTTGGAGTGTAACAATAGTCTGCAGAAAAGGCTCCATGTCTTCAAGCTTTACACCGCAACTCTACTCTGTACAAGTGACTCAACAATCTAAGTTATTTTCTTTCCAAAAAACAAATAATTGAAGTTATTTATAAAAAAAAATACAAAATATAGAACATATTCAACGATGAATGTTCCCACGCTAATTAAAAATAGCGGTGGCATGGGGCCAGACCTACAGCCTAACTGGATCCAAACACCTTGTAATCGGACCAAACCAAGATTCGAGCCATGCATTTGGGCAAAAGTTAAGCCCCTTGACAGCCCTATGGAAAATCAACAACTCTTCTACTACTGTGGAATTTTTATTTTAAATATAAATTAGAGGTCAATGATTAAAAAAAAATGTATAACAGTTTTTACTTCTGGTTTACATAGAAAAGTGCCACCTAAAAAATACCCCTCTAATTTTGTTGCTTTGTGTAATAGAAGATATGATTATGGAAATTGCTCAATAAATATGTTTTTTTCAACGGTAAGCAGATCTCATTAAAACACTAATGTAAGTGGAACACCAAGACCAAGGTCTCAAAGAAGTAAAGCAACATACTAAACTAAAAAAGAAAAGACAAAACAAAGAATAACAAATAAAAACAAAAGTGCCTCGGGAAGGAAGGTAATCAAACGATGAGACCACAATTCTGTTGATTCCAATACAGGAAGGCTGATTAGATTCGCAATTGGCAGAATGCCAAACTTGACGAATCTCCGTTTATGACCTTCAATCACATCCAGGATCGCTTCAATAGCATCCTTGAACCTCCAATGATAACAATCCCTATCTCTCACCCATCTGACCTTTGTTGTTAAAATCTTACGATTCAAAGCGATTCGGGGGTTGAACGATTCAAATCGGATGAAGAATCATTTTTCGTAAAAATCTTACGATTCAAGTACGATTCAACTTTGAATCGTACGATTTTTACAATTCTTTTTACAATTTTTACGATTATGTCTGTTTTGGATTTTGAGAACTCATCGTGATTTTAAAATGAAAATCATTTCAAATGCTTTGATTATTGCTGACATTTCTTTGTATGATGGTTTATTGTAGATTTGAGTATGTGTTCTGTTTACTGTTGTAATAAATTATATAATGATTTATTATATTATGAATATAGTTTGTGCTTTGTTTAGTAATTTATTGTGCGATGAATATGGTTTGTGCTTCGGATTACTAATCATAGAATTTTATATTTAATTTAATAGTTTCAAATGGAAAATAGATAATTACTCATTTTAATCTTATTTTTTACCTTTTTATATTTTTTCTCATTTTTATATATAAATCTAAAAAAATCTTACAATTTACGGTCCGATTTACGATTCGATACAATTCGAACCATGTTACGATTTACGATTTGATTTCGATTTTCAGAACCTTGCATCTGACCATATTCAGAAAGTCGTCCTCGATGAGAAGATTTTGCTCCACCAGCCAAATACCAAAGAGGAGAGCCTGCACCTCAGCCTCATTAGAGTCCTTCTCACCAACAGGGCCCGATTAAGCCCATTTAATCTCCCTCATAGAACAACTTGAGAAGATCTCCAATGCTAGCTGGGCTCGAATTCCCAAGACTCAATCTATCAAAATACAGCTTCAGAAACCCAGGAGGATCCATCTAGGGTGAGGACAATCCTCACAACAGTTGCTCAGCTAAATTTTCTCCCAAGATCTACAGAAAAAAGTTACAGAAGCACCTCTAAAAATAAGGTGAACTGTCGCCCACTAAACAACCAGAGAGAAATTTTACCTTTGAAAACTATGAAAATCACTCTATATCCCTTTAAAGACTCTCATGTTCCTTTCCTTCCAAACTAACCAGAGGGAAACAACTAAGAAAAGAATCCAAAAAACTCTAACTCTTAGTGCTGATGAGTGAAGACCCAAGCCTCGAGGAAATCAGCTAATAACTAGGAAAAACGCATCTAACTTCGAAAAGACTAAGAACAAAATACCAAATCGAATGAGTAAGCCTACAATGAATCAGCAAATGGTCAACATACTCAGCATCTTTAAGACATAAACACACAATAATTTAACTAATATCCTTTATTTATGCTGGAGATAGTCAACAGTGAGGATCTTATCAATGTAACTTGTCCAACGAGAGGCTGCCGATCAAGGCTTGGGCAAGGCCAACAAAGATGTTAATAACATTTGTCTCACGAGAGGAATGCCCTACGAAATAAATATATGGAAATGATATCAGCACTTCAATGTTTTGATATCCACGCTCTCCTTGCTTGTCTTTTAGTATTTAATGGGTTTGTGAGAGCTTTTTGGGAACTGTAATAACCTGTTTACAGCCTTTTAAATACTAAAAGGCAAGCTAGTAGAGCGTGATATCAAAACATTGGAGTGTTGATATCATTTCCCTAAATATATCATTCAAGCACAGCCCTGCCCTATGATTAATTTGTGGATTATAGACTTTAATCCAGACACAATAACTAGCAATCAATAAATTTCTATGTGAATAGCCTCTGAAAGTACCATAGGCAATGCTTTGAAAATCGGAATCAATTCGTAAATCATAATAGGGGTCGAATCGCATCGGATCTTAAATCGCATCGTATATCATAAGATTCATTCATATTTATACGTTTTTATGTATAAATATTAAAAAATAATAAACAAATTAGAGAATAATAAAATAGCCAATCATTCATTTTTGCCCAAATCCATTAATATAAATAGAAACTACCATTATTAGTTATTCAATATCACAATACAATTTTTTTGCTAACAATATCATAATACGAATTGTTTGCTGACAAACTTGCACATACTAATCATCTATTTATCATCCAAACCTATGCATATTGAAAAATAATCTTAAAAATAATAAGACACAAGATCGTATAAATTCAAATAGTCTCAATCATCAAATGATAAATATCAATTATGAAAAACTGGCAAGTCGTCGGGTGTGGTCCTCATTATAGTCCCTTCCTCCTTGATTTAATGTCGTCAAGCATGTCTTCTTCCTTCCCTCAAGATGGTTTTTGAAGGCTTCTTCTAATGCAAAAAGGAAAGGGGGTCTTTCAAAAGGACCTTTTTTTTTATACAAAACTTAATAAATCACATAAATCATAAGATTTATGATGGAATCGTATTATTCAATAAAAAATCGCAAGATTAATATAAATTCAAATCGAAATCCTTAAGATTTGACTTGAATCGTAAATCGTAATATTTTCAAAACGACACATATAGGTGCCTAGGCTCTGGGTTTTAGAAGGGCATTGGTAAGATAGATCAAAATTTTTAAAACATTATGATGGGAAGAGGGTGCAAATTTAGATTCTGAAATGATACACGGAATGACAAAATCTTCCTTGGTTAAGAATATCCAGGTAGTACCTAGCGAGCTAGTATATAATATGGGTCAATGGTAGGGATCACTTCAACTTCAAGAAAATGAGAAGATACTACGGTTTCTCAACTCCTTGAATATCTGGTGCTAAAGTAACATATTGTTGATAGGCTTCTGGTAAGTTTAAAAGAGGTTATAATTCCTATGAGTGGGGGGTTGATTGAAAGATGGGCATGAAGAGAACTGAATTGAATTTCAATTTTTAAATAAAGTATCTCTAACCCTCTAAGTCTTAGAATTTAGAATTAAATCCCATATTAGTGTGTTCAAACGTGCAATTGATTATACAATGTAGTGGGCTGCTAGAAACCATTTCTCCAGTGACAAAAGCAGCTATTGACTGTGGCATAAAGTGGTTGATTTGATAATAGAAAGTTATGTGACACCATGTTTCCTCACATTGTTGGAGGATTGCATAATATTTTACATGTGTTAATCCATTGGAAATAATTGTGTTCATGTACACTAAACATGTGTTGTTATTGTAGTATCTTTTAAGCTAGATCCAAGGCAAGTACAACCTTCAGGGTTGCACAATAATATTCATGTATTGATTAATTGGAATAGTTGTGTTCATGCAGAATGTAGCTTATTGTAGCTTCCTTTAATCTGCATTCAAGCAGAGTAAAAATTTCAATGGCAAATACAATGATAAGCATCTAGAACTTGTGATGATGCCAGAAAACATGAACAGAAATGCAAACTTTAGAGTTCAGACCACATCAAACCCATACCATATATTATGCCTTCTAATTGAAACTATTGCTCCCAATAATTAGGGAATTACGGACCTGAGTAGTTTTCCCACTGCCAGTTTCACCGACCAAGATCAGGGTCTGGCTCTCCTTCAATACATGCAAGAATTCGTCTTTCTGCTGCCACACCGGAAGCGTCTTCCTCTTCTCCAGAATATCAAAGTAGCGCTGCGAATATGGTCGGCCGTTCCACGGATTCGTCGTGCCGCCGCCCATAAAAGATCCATTTACTTTGAGAAGTTTGGCGGAGATTGAAGTCTCATCCTTAACATCAAACAAGCTAACCTTTCTCTTCCTCTCTGTCGACATTCTGGAAAAACAACAAGCCTTAGAAAATCCCCAAAACGCCGAACAAAAAACAACTAGGCACGCAAAGAATGAGCTTAGCATTAATCAGAGATCTTAAATGGCATTAACGTAATATATATATATATATATATATATATATATATATATATATATATATATATATAGGGTTGTACGAATGATTGAAATCAAACCATAGAGAGAGAGAGAGAGAGAGAGAGAGAGAGAATTCCCAAACCCTGGGGAAAAAAACTAGGCAGGCGAAGAATGAGCTAAAACGGAATGAATTAGATATTTATTAGGCTTAAACAACATTAATCTAATATATGTTTGGGGTTCTGTAACTGACTGAAATCAAACCCTAGAAAGTTTCCGAAACTCTAGATGGAAAAGAAATCGAGGAGGGAAATAAGCCCTAAATGAAGCAGAAAAAACTTGGCAGGCAAAGAATGAGCTAAAACGGCATTAACGAGAGATATTTTACGCTTAAAGAGCATTAATCTAATATATCTTTAGGGTTTTACGAGTGATTGAAAGCAAACCTGAGAAAGTTGGCGAAACCCTAGCTGGAGATCCAATAGATCAATTTGGTGGTGCTTAAGGATACCAACCAATCCGAGGGTTTTGATGCCTGGATTTCCAACTGGAAATAGAAACCCTAGATGCTCGATCTCTATTACGCGGCGCCGGTCTTTTTTTCCCCCCTACTCTCTACGGAAGCGCAAAATCCTCGAGAGAGAGAGAGAGATCTACGCTAGGGTTCGCGCAATATATAGGTGGAGGGAGGCGATAAAACTTTTGATTGACTGAGATACCCCCAATTCTGTTGCTCAATTTACTAAAATACTACTTACTGTCGACCGTCCGATCAATCACTCCGCTGATCGTTTCAAATGAAAAACGCAGACGATCCAACCGCCCCTACGCTAAAGGCTAAAGGCTAAACACTTAAAACAGCTGCCTCCCCTCGTTCACATTGATATTAGGATTTTATGAGTAGTGTGATCTTTTGTCCAGACGGTCCAACGAATCCAAAGGATTTGCATGTTAATTTGCAGGATTTAGGCACAACAACCGGGTTCAAACTCTATCCTAAGATTTGAAATTATTTTGGATTATGACGACGACCTAAACATAGTCGCGTTCTAGATCCTGATGAAGGGTGTTAGTGTAGGGAGATACCCTTCAAATTATCCTTCATTTATGTCTACTCGGGAGGGACATTTTCATAATATTTTTTACCCTAATTAAAATGATAAATAACATTTTATTTTTCTGCTTTGCATTTCAATCACAATTCTCACCTCTCCACTTTCTCTCCTCTCCTCTCTCCTAATCCTAATCATTAAATTTGTACTACCTAAGTACAACAGGGTTGAGCCTCTAGCTTATTGGCAATAGAATTTGTTCTTCAACCAAGAGGTCGAGGTTCATTTACACCCCCACTTGAGTGAAAGTGCCACTGTTGAAGATTAAGTCTATGCAGTCTAATAATTTAAACCCTATATTTTAAATTAAATACAACGGTTACTAATACTCAGAAGGAACGGGGGAACCACGCTTTATTTCGGTCAATAACACCCATCTTTGTATTTAGGGGGGTTCTATGGTTGTGGTTCACTTCGTAGCTTGATACAATCCATTATTGGGAAGTATGACCGCCAACCATTTCATTTGAATCGGCAATTACTCAACCCACCTCGCCATGCCTCGCGCCCAAAAACTCGCAAAGCCGACGAAAACCCTTTGCCGTGCAGGTCTTCTTCTTCCTTGCTACCTCTCCTTTCTTCTCCGCTTACGTTTTTAACATGCAGTATTTCTTTTTCTTTTTTTCGCCCTTTTTACTTACTCGATGGATTCTGAAATTTTGGTGCAGCGATTTTGGGATGATAGTTTCTTTTGGAAGACAATGCTATTTTTAGTCTTGGCATTTGTCAAAAATCAAAGGTAGTTGGAGCAAGCGGGAGCAGTTAATGCATGCGAACTAAAACAATACCCACATATCATCCCAATGTGAACCCTATGCTCGAGTAAAACTACAAAAATACTCTTTGCTTTTTTCTTTCTTTTTTTATATTTCAGGTCCTTTCCAATCCCAAAACTATTGTAAAACAATTTCTTGAGTAAAACTTCGACGTGAAGTTTTTCACCTTAAAGTTTTCCTTTTTCATTAATGCTTTGCATGTAGTAAAAAGAGATGTAAATCAAATATAGTGCTTCAATGATCATTAGTTTTGCTGCTTAACACTCAAAGTTCTCTAAGTCTGCTTAGAATCCCTATCTTTTTTGCTTCATTTGGTTGCTAGTAAAAAACAAAAAGATTTTTGTGGAAAAAGGGAGGTGACATCAGCATTACCTTGGAAGTCTCCCATGTAATTTTCTAGGGAATGGTGCTCTCTCTCGTCCCTCTCTCCACTCATAATGACACCCATGTCTAATAAATGCTTATCCCCTCCCTTGTCTCCTCCCTTTTTCTACAAAAATTCAATGGATTTTTTTTTACTTGCAAGTTGCAACCAAACGAATTTAGGGCTTAAAATGTGCAAAAGTGAGGAAGATTTGTAATAGGGCTTGTGGTGGGTCGGGTGAGCCAAACACAATTTTAGGGATTCCGATTTTTTCTCATTCTTTACCCCTAAAAAAGTCGCGGAAGGCATTATGTAGATGGTTGTGGAACACACCCTACATTGGTGGGATAGGATCATCTTCTCTAGAAGATTTTTGGGTTGTGGCCTTTTTACAATGGAGACCACGTTACAATGCAAGAATATAAGGGTTGAAAGGATTGACCATTTATGGTGATTATACCATGGTCTGTCCTTCTATTCTTGCAGGCCAATGCCCGGTTGCAAAACGGTGTAAAAAGAGAATGAACAAGGGACCTTATATCACAAGTATACAATGATGAAAAAAGAAAAAAACACTCCAAAAGAACACTAATGATGGAATCATCAATGGATGAATATCCAATGCTTTCATTTTTTTTAATGGAAATATCAAATGTTTTCATTGCACAAAAAATACTTGCAATCTGCTAATCTTCAACAAATCCCATAACCAAAATTCAAATGCAAAATCAATAATAATTCGATATATGTTCAAGCAAGAAACACATATTGCCTTCTCTAACGGTGTAATTTGGGTGTAAATCCAAACGCACTCTAAGCCACTAACAGACAGAGAAACTTGCTAGTATCGTGCTCTTGTCAATGCTGATCAAGCACGGCTTTCTGTTGCAACATTCTATGCTCCTTCCAGAAACAAGAGGATATCTCCAGCTGCAGAGCTTGTTACCGACGCCTCCCCTCTTCGATATCGCGACGTAGTGTATGGAGACTATGTTTCTGCATGGTATAGTAAGGGTCCTGAGGCAAGCGCAACATTGATGCACTTTTAGTTCACCAGTAGAAGTGCTTATCATCCTTACTGCTGAAAATCAATGAAATGTCCAATCAACTCTCGATCATATCTGGAGCCACGATTGTCTACAATCCAATGTTAGAATTTCTTTTACAGTTCTCAGATCTGGTTGCATGCCTGTGCTCTAGGAGTTTCTGGATGAAGCTGTTTTCTGAATGTTCTTGAAACTAAAGTGTTCTTCAGATGATCAGATCTGTTGCACAAACATCTTTTAACATCTGAATTGAACTGCTTATTTTAAAAAATAAAGGTTAACAGCAAGAGTTTTATGCATTTGTTTAATTCCAGTTCATTGAATTCATGAAATCAAGAAAGAAAATCCTTGCATGGACCATTTAGTGTCGTTCTGTCGAAGAGTATTTTGTAGTTTGAGGTGGAACGGCTTTTTAGATTGGAGGTGCTTATACTGTAAATCAGTCCTGGAAATGTTTGCATGTCTTTGGTGTTTGATCGAGAAGGAAATTTTAACCCTCGGATTCTTTGTAAAAGCAAAACTGGGAGGTCTGTGCACTATAGGGACATTAGCTGTAGCTATGTATGCTCTTCCTGTCTGAAGCTATACCATCCAAGTATTTCAAGCTCTAAGAACGAAACTTGCATTGAAATCGATTCCAAGGCCATTCGTTTTGAAGAACTTAAAGCTAAACGTGAGCTTCTATACACTTGGAATCATAATTGAGACAACTCAATTACATTAGAGACAAGTGTCATTTGAGTAGCTTCTATACACTTGGGGGTTGGAACCATTATGGAGACAACTCGACTACATCAGAGACAAGTGCCATTTGAGTAGTATTCAGCCCCTAACACCTGCCAATATTGTCCTTACACATGGGAAAATTGGTTCCTATTCAAATGGCTTGATGTATGCAGGAGCAGAATATTGTCCGAGATGTGTCACTTGCATCTTGATTTTTTTTTTCCGTGGAATGTTGCATGTATTCCTCATGTATTTGACCTTGTTAGGGATAAAAATCTGGAAAGGTGCCTGCATTTTTTAGAGTATCAGAACCAAATCCTTGTTAGTGCTGAATTTCTCTGTAAAAGGGTTGGAAGCTTCATAATGGAGGTTGCTTGGATTGTTCCTAAAGGGATTTTTTCCCTCCATTGTACTTCTCCTAATCAGATATGTTCTATGCAAGACAAGGATCTTTACTTGAACCCACTTCAGTTATAAAGAGAGTTGGATTTTGATGAGGACAGATTAGAGAAACTATTTGAACAGAGAAATATATACCATAGTTCTGATCGGTGTTACAAAAGAGGACCATGCTGGATTTTTTCTTCCATCATCCATGCCAACCCAATAGCCTCATTCAATGTAGGGTGCAACTCGGGTCGGGTTCAACCCGAACCCGACAGGTTGAACCCGAATTTGGGTTGGGTTGGTTTTTTTTTTTGAATCGGGTTGGGACCCGAATTGGAAATCGGATTGGGGTGCCGAGCAACCCAACCTGACCCGAGACCTGATTTCCAATTCCGATATGTGCTTAAATGTGCTTAAAACCCGATTTCAACTGAACACATATTTTGCATGATAGCTGCTTGTCTAAGTTGGTGGGAAGATTTTCCAAAATATCTGTATTTCGACAGTATTGAAAGTGTGGTTGTAGATCTATTTTGTTCAGCAAGCTTAGACCATTAGATTTTCCAAATGACCTGAGAAGCTATCAATTGAAGATCCTTGTCCACTAGTTGGTTGCATCAAGTATGAACTCAATTGGATTGTGATAGTGTGACTGAGATCAATATTGAGCAGAAACTTATTGTTCTGGGCATCTGAAACAAGAGCATTCTGAGAACCAATCTACCATGATATATCTTACAATAGCTACATTTAAAGCATCTTTTTTTTTTCTGAAACAAGAGCATTCCGCCGCCACTTGCATTACCACCTCAAGATCAATGGTCTGGACTCTGGATTGCATATAAATGTTCCAACTTGAGATCCCATCCCATCTTTTAAGTTCTAACCAAATTACTAGATTTTCCATGATGTGGGCATCTGAATTCCAGTATTTTTCAGAAAGTGCAGAGGGGGCCACTTATTTAAGATGATCCAAACCTCGTACATTGTAGATATGTGTAGAAGTGTAGACGACTCTGGAAGTAAATGCATGTTTTGAGGCTTGAAAATATTCTAAAAGATGTTTGGATATTTTGTAGATAATGTACTTGGAATATCATTATAAAGAGAAAAGGTTGTGTTTGGATTGCCGGAAATAAGGTGCCCATTCCTTTCGGCAATCCAAACACACCAGAATTGTGTAGAAAGGGGTATGGAGAGTTCTCCAAAACCCCTCATTTATAGGGCACCTTAGAAAATTGTAAGTATTCTCCAAGTGAGAGAAGGTCTCACGTTCTAAACACTCTGGATCTGCCCCCCTTAGCAAGTGTTACACTAGTTCAATAAGAAGATCGAAGCTGAATTGTACTAAGCATTAGGATGCTAAATTAAGTGCTGCATGAGTTTAGCTAATGAAATTACTAAGCCTGCGACCTTGGCCTACCTATTTAGTTTTTGAGACCTAGCCCATTAACTCCTAGACTAAAGTTCCATTGGGTCTAAAAACCAAGCCTATGCCAAGCTTGTCATTTGGTGGATTTTTACATATAAATCTCTAAATTTAAGTTATATGTCAATTAATCCATTGCCATGATATGGTGAAAAAGTTGATTTTTTTTTTACTATCATAATTTATAAGTCCCTAAATATTCCTTATGAGTTATGATAACATATATTCTTTAGTTTCCATTTTTTTGTTGGTAGACAATCAAGGACTACCAATTCTGACCACGCCCAAAACAGGGTGATTTCTAGGGCACCAGCCATTCAGAGTAGGACACATTAGAGTGCAAAAATATTCAATACATTTAGATCGAGTCCTGCGACCACCTTATTATGTAAGGTCCATCCGAGCTGCAACAAATCATTCCAATAATAAATCTGTATATTAATCCACCTTCCATGTACTTCGCCAAACTTAAACTTGCATGCAAACAAGATATTTGGATCAACTAAATCAAAACTTCTTCATCTCACACAATACTTGACTCGTACAATGTTGAACCTTATAGATACTCCATGAAAGACACAGTTCTATGATGCATGACTTTTTCTACCTTGCAAAAGCACGAGCATGCGGGGCCCACAAATACATCATATAACATCTGTTAAATAGGGCTTTGAGATGAATTAAAAAAACCCTGAAATAATTGGAGTACCATTTCACTAATAGGATTGAAGTTTAGTGTATACTGTTCATAAATAAGAAACCTTATGCTCCTACAATTAAGGACAACATATAGAAAAGGGATTGGGAAAATTAAAAAAAAATAAAAAACTTGGTCCAAAATAAGAAGAGAAGGCCCCTCTTCCTTACAAATCACAGACAATCTTCAGTAAAAAGGGGCTCGATGTGGGGAAGGGGTCAACAGCAATTGGGCAGATCACGCTGCCAAGCACACCCAACCGGAAGAAGCCCTTAATATCTCAGTGATGTACATGAATGAGGTGTAGGACTTTATTTGTTATTGTTTTTACTCTCCACCTTCTCTTTTGCACGCTTATTGTACAGCCTCTCAAGAACACGCTTGGCCTCGCATGAGGGGAAATTGGCAAGGTCGTAATAGTGAGGTGCAATGTCAATTAGCCTGTATGGATAACAAACAAACGGAATTGATACATTACTTCTAAAGAACAAAAGCATGACAGGACAATGTCTAGCAGTCAATATTGCACAATCTTACTTGCAACAATTGATATTCCAAGATCGATGGACAAATTTCATTCTATATTATAGATAATACAATTTATTTATTTTTTGAAAGTTTATATTCTACATAATACAAATTAATTCCAAGTTTCTGATCCCAAGCAATTAGTCAATGGAATAAGAGACTAATGAAACTACACATCAAGAATGACAGAAAACCACTTCAAAGGATTCTAGACGACCCAAGACTACTGAAGGAATGATTGTCTAAGAGTATGGGGGTCTGCAAATAACATCGCGGATAGACTTGCAAAGGATAGAGTGGAGCGAGACGCCATGCTCTCTTGACCGTTAGTGTGGACTGCGTTGCTCCGGATATTTTAGGATTGGAGTGCTCCTGTATTGCAAAGGCCAACCTTGCAAGGGCATCACGGCAGAGATGGATTGGGCCAAATCTACTTTGCCATGTTTGACAGGATCTACTCAGAACTGAGGCAAGTAAGTGCTATCAATATGGGTAGGCTTGTTATCTTTATTCAAAGGCAGGATCTGGTGCAGCAAAATCGTGATGGATATCAAGACTTGGGCTATTCTGGGCTGCTATTGGTTAGGAAACAGATTGTAGGGAGTTGAGGAATTCTGTGTTTATAGGTTGCCTATCGAAATGTATCAAGAACAGGTTTGAGCTGGGTATGGTGAATTGATGTAGCTTGGTGAGACTGCTAGTAGTTTTTAAGTACGTAATAGCTGAGGGTTGGAGGGCTTTCGGAGTCTTTGCTGTATGAGTTTTGCATAGGTGGGATGGCTCGTCCCCTTTGTTGTAATATTCTTACAGCAATTTTTTTAAACGAATATGCTTACAGCGATTAATTAAACTGTAACCTATTAAAAAAGTCGGCCGGGGGGGTGGGGGGAGGATTAAGAGGCTAGCTTTTGAGGGTTAGCTCTACCCAGGTCCCAACAATAACTACTAGCTTTCCCTGAAAGTTTTCCCTTCAAAAAAAAGAGTAGGGGGGTTACGAGTGATTGTGGTATGCTCAGAAAATTTCAGAGATAGCATTGCTGAAACTTTAGTCAGCATCTATTAATGTAGCGATCAGCAACCATTCAGGAAACAAGATTCTCAGGGTCTCAGAAGCAAAACTCTATTTCACTTCGTGATTTCTGCCTAAAATTCCACAGGGGAAGCAAGGACTCAGCTAAGTAGACAGAGTGGGTCACGTTGCCAAACACCGTCTCTCTCACTGTTTCAACAGCTTCTCTTCATCCCCAATCTCTTGCAACCCACACCACGATAAAAAAAGTGAACACAAACACACCCACAATAGTTCTAAAAGACTTTTTTTGGACAGTATATATATAAATATATATATATAGAGAGAGAGAGAGCGGTATAACATAATAAATGAAATGGGTGTGGGGAAAACAAGCACATACTCATATTTTGAGAAACATTAACTTACCACTCCCCACGGACATCTGTAACTGTACGAATGAAATTCCTACTTGTCAAGACATACTCGTTGTAAATGACCCACTCCGGCTTGTGATCCAGGCAGTTAGAAGGATGCAAGTGGACCACCTGCAATACAGGAAAAAGAATAATATATGAAAACAAAGAGGAATAATAAGGATGTTCAGGGGCATTGTGCTGCAATCTATATCAAAGTCGGATGGAAATATGTAAAGTCCTCCCAAGATATGATAGATGGTAAGCAAGATGGATTGCTACCACCAAACTCAACTTTAATGGGAACTTTCTTGCCAACTAAACTCCTGCCAGCATAGGAGGAATTGTTAGAAATCATAAGAGGATAAGTTGTAAAATTATTTCACTCATATTTGAAAAATATTTTAAAAAAAATGAAAGCAAGAACCCTGGACTCATTAGAACCAAAGAATTATAAAAGGGCAAGGCTTGTACAAATTCTTACTAGGCTTCAGATCTTCCTCAATAAATTTACAGGAAAGCTATGGGTAGCAAGTGGCTCATCTGATGTGATAGGTTGGGCAATGAGTGGCTCATTTGGGTAGTAGTAACATACATGATCAGTCAATTTACAAAGTCTGGGGAAGCCAAGAAGTATATTTTAGCAAGAGAATTGTATATAGATAGGTTATGAGGACCGGTAAGATCAGCTTTTTTAACTTTCCCTGTCTTTTAAATAAAGTCTTTGTTGCTTATAAAAGAAAGAAAACTGATCCACTCCCTGCGCATCCTGCTAGCACTTTTCAAAAAGAATATAGAAGGACAAGGCGGAAAAGAAAGGGGTCAAAGCAGCACATATACCTGATTATCTTTCACTGTCAAGTAGTGGCCAGTGCGCTCAAGGTGAGCTACCTGCATAAAATATCCTGAAAGCATAGCCTTCCTTATGTTGATGTAATAGTCACGGCTGTTGAAATCTGTGCTGCATAGCTTGAGGTTGAACCTTGCCATGATGCGCACAAGTTGTCCCCGAACATTATCAGCAGCTTTCAGTGTCCTTTGATTGATAAAATTTTCATAACACCAACTTGGATCTTCATCTGCAATACCCCCCCATTCAGACAACATATTACATTATCAAAACAATGTGAAACATATCATCACTAAATGCCCATCAGAATTAAATACTTACTGTTCTGCTTGTAGGCATGATACACGTTCAACAGCGTGAGGTGATCCCCGTCGATGTGTCCAAACCGAGCTTTTGCTTCGTCTGCAGCTTTCTGAGCCTCCCTAGGCCGGAGAAAGCAATTGGGTACTAAAGAAAGAAATTTGTTATCACAGATGAGGCCCACGGTAGGTCAGCAGATGCATAGAGGCGAGACGACACCATTTTCTTCATGAGAGAATAACTGAGAAACTGCAACTATCCGCATCAGCACTTTAAAAAATTCTATGATGCATGCTGATCAGTGGCATCAGAGCCTGGTGACAAGACAGTTGCTGATGACAACCTAAATGGGGCACAACTCCAAACACATGCATGTGCATTTGGACACATGCAAGATCTAGGACGTGTTTTTCACCCATACATGCAGGCATGCGCATGCAAAAACACAAACAGGAACATGCTTGAACAGTTCAGCATGGACAATGTGTAATTGCATGTGGCTCAACATGAACATCCCAAAATACCCGCATCCATGCGGAAGATTTGTATTAGACTCGAAACATTTACACGCAGAGCAACAAGAATTTACACACGCACCTGAAAGCATGGCAGAGACTGAAAGGATTTCATTGGAACAATTGTACTCAGGACTAGCAACAAGCATCTTGGACATCTGAGGATCCAAGGGAAACTCACTCATGATTTCCCCCAGCTTGGTCAAGTTCCCTTCATCATCCAGGGCACCCAGATAGTTTAAGACTTCTAAGGCTCGCATCAGTGTTTCAGGAGCAGGTGGGTCCATAAAATCAAAATGGACCAGATCATCAATTCCAAGCTTCTTCAAGGTGAGAACGGTGTTTGCAAGATTCGACCGCAGTATTTCTGGATATGTCTGTGGCTGAAGATCATTATTGAAACTTTTTTCGGTATAAAGTCTGAAGCATTTCCCAGGCTGTGTTCTACCAGCACGACCAGATCTCTGGTGTGCGCTAGCCTTCGATATTGGCGAGACTAGCAAAGACTCCACACGCACCCTAGGGTTATAAACTTTTTGTTTAGAAAAACCCGGATCAATAACATACACAATCCCGTCAATGGTTAAAGAAGTTTCTGCAATATTGGTCGACACAACAATCTTCCTTCCAGATTTACCCCCCTCCTTAACCGGAGGTGGAGCAGGGTCAAATATCTTCTGCTGCATAGCAGGAGGCAATGTAGAATACAGCGGTACTACTTTCACAGGGCCCACCTGGTCAGCCAAATTAGTAATTTCTTTTGTTATTTTCTTACATGCATCTTCTATCTCCTCCTCTCCAGTAAGAAAAACAAGTATGTCACCAGGAGGTTCACATAAGTGTATCTGCACGACTGTCCGAATTGCTGCTTCCAAGTAGTCCCTCTCAGGTTCCTGTGTGTAGAAGATCTCCACCGGATGAAGTCTTCCAGGAACTTTCATTAGTGGTGCTTCATTGAAATAACCCCGAAACTTTTCAGCCTCAAGTGTTGCACTCATTACAACTAGTTTCAGATCAGGTCTATTCCTTAGTACCTCCTTCAGAAGCCCAAATAGAACATCTGTTGCCAGAGTCCGTTCATGAGCCTCATCAAGAATTATCACCCGATATCGTTCTAAAAGTGGGTCTGTCATTGCTTCTCTGAGAAGCATACCATCAGTTAAGTACCTGTAACCAATTTTAGCACACAAAGAGTGCAATCAATGATGGATAGACCTACGCAAGAAATAATGAAATATATGCCAAGAACAAAAAAGGACATTAAGAAACATTGTGGACACCCAACATTCAGCATCCCAAACAAAGAGTGCAATCAATGATGGATAGACGTAAGCAAGAAATAATGGATATACAAAAAAGGACATTAAGAAACATTGTGGACACCCAACATTCAGCATCAAACTGGAGAGTTTCATGCGTAGCATAAACACAAGCTTACTTCAAAATGGTTTTTGAACTGCTGCAATCTTCAAAACGGATACTGTATCCTACTTCCTCTCCTATGTTCACGTCCATCTCCTCTGCGACTCGACGGGAAACAGACATTGCAGCCACTCGACGGGGTTGGGTGCAAGCGATCATCTTGCGTTTGTTAAATTCGTCTTGCCTACCAGCTTCAAGAGCAAATTGAGGAATCTGTGAAACATCATTACTCCGGTCAAACAACCAAGCTCTCAACTATATAGCTAAAATAATAATCGAATAATATTGGTTCCCATACTTAAAACATATATAGAATGAGGCAATAGGAATGTGCAGTTCATCAATAATTTGAACCAATAAAAAAATGTGAATAACTAAAATATTTGGCATATGGATTGAAACTAATAGTAGCTACACTTGAAAGATTGCAATAAGAACTCAATCCTAGGAATATTAATGGGCTGATAAAAAGTTCATCTCCATGAAGGAGCCTCCTTGGATGGCTTTTTGGAGTGTAACAATAGTCTGCAGAAAAGGCTCCATGTCTTCAAGCTTTACACCGCAACTCTACTCTGTACAAGTGACTCAACAATCTAAGTTATTTTCTTTCCAAAAAACAAATAATTGAAGTTATTTATAAAAAAAAATACAAAATATAGAACATATTCAACGATGAATGTTCCCACGCTAATTAAAAATAGCGGTGGCATGGGGCCAGACCTACAGCCTAACTGGATCCAAACACCTTGTAATCGGACCAAACCAAGATTCGAGCCATGCATTTGGGCAAAAGTTAAGCCCCTTGACAGCCCTATGGAAAATCAACAACTCTTCTACTACTGTGGAATTTTTATTTTAAATATAAATTAGAGGTCAATGATTAAAAAAAAATGTATAACAGTTTTTACTTCTGGTTTACATAGAAAAGTGCCACCTAAAAAATACCCCTCTAATTTTGTTGCTTTGTGTAATAGAAGATATGATTATGGAAATTGCTCAATAAATATGTTTTTTTCAACGGTAAGCAGATCTCATTAAAACACTAATGTAAGTGGAACACCAAGACCAAGGTCTCAAAGAAGTAAAGCAACATACTAAACTAAAAAAGAAAAGACAAAACAAAGAATAACAAATAAAAACAAAAGTGCCTCGGGAAGGAAGGTAATCAAACGATGAGACCACAATTCTGTTGATTCCAATACAGGAAGGCTGATTAGATTCGCAATTGGCAGAATGCCAAACTTGACGAATCTCCGTTTATGACCTTCAATCACATCCAGGATCGCTTCAATAGCATCCTTGAACCTCCAATGATAACAATCCCTATCTCTCACCCATCTGACCTTTGTTGTTAAAATCTTACGATTCAAAGCGATTCGGGGGTTGAACGATTCAAATCGGATGAAGAATCATTTTTCGTAAAAATCTTACGATTCAAGTACGATTCAACTTTGAATCGTACGATTTTTACAATTCTTTTTACAATTTTTACGATTATGTCTGTTTTGGATTTTGAGAACTCATCGTGATTTTAAAATGAAAATCATTTCAAATGCTTTGATTATTGCTGACATTTCTTTGTATGATGGTTTATTGTAGATTTGAGTATGTGTTCTGTTTACTGTTGTAATAAATTATATAATGATTTATTATATTATGAATATAGTTTGTGCTTTGTTTAGTAATTTATTGTGCGATGAATATGGTTTGTGCTTCGGATTACTAATCATAGAATTTTATATTTAATTTAATAGTTTCAAATGGAAAATAGATAATTACTCATTTTAATCTTATTTTTACCTTTTTATATTTTTTCTCATTTTTATATATAAATCTAAAAAAATCTTACAATTTACGGTCCGATTTACGATTCGATACAATTCGAACCATGTTACGATTTACGATTTGATTTCGATTTTCAGAACCTTGCATCTGACCATATTCAGAAAGTCGTCCTCGATGAGAAGATTTTGCTCCACCAGCCAAATACCAAAGAGGAGAGCCTGCACCTCAGCCTCATTAGAGTCCTTCTCACCAACAGGGCCCGATTAAGCCCATTTAATCTCCCTCATAGAACAACTTGAGAAGATCTCCAATGCTAGCTGGGCTCGAATTCCCAAGACTCAATCTATCAAAATACAGCTTCAGAAACCCAGGAGGATCCATCTAGGGTGAGGACAATCCTCACAACAGTTGCTCAGCTAAATTTTCTCCCAAGATCTACAGAAAAAAGTTACAGAAGCACCTCTAAAAATAAGGTGAACTGTCGCCCACTAAACAACCAGAGAGAAATTTTACCTTTGAAAACTATGAAAATCACTCTATATCCCTTTAAAGACTCTCATGTTCCTTTCCTTCCAAACTAACCAGAGGGAAACAACTAAGAAAAGAATCCAAAAAACTCTAACTCTTAGTGCTGATGAGTGAAGACCCAAGCCTCGAGGAAATCAGCTAATAACTAGGAAAAACGCATCTAACTTCGAAAAGACTAAGAACAAAATACCAAATCGAATGAGTAAGCCTACAATGAATCAGCAAATGGTCAACATACTCAGCATCTTTAAGACATAAACACACAATAATTTAACTAATATCCTTTATTTATGCTGGAGATAGTCAACAGTGAGGATCTTATCAATGTAACTTGTCCAACGAGAGGCTGCCGATCAAGGCTTGGGCAAGGCCAACAAAGATGTTAATAACATTTGTCTCACGAGAGGAATGCCCTACGAAATAAATATATGGAAATGATATCAGCACTTCAATGTTTTGATATCCACGCTCTCCTTGCTTGTCTTTTAGTATTTAATGGGTTTGTGAGAGCTTTTTGGGAACTGTAATAACCTGTTTACAGCCTTTTAAATACTAAAAGGCAAGCTAGTAGAGCGTGATATCAAAACATTGGAGTGTTGATATCATTTCCCTAAATATATCATTCAAGCACAGCCCTGCCCTATGATTAATTTGTGGATTATAGACTTTAATCCAGACACAATAACTAGCAATCAATAAATTTCTATGTGAATAGCCTCTGAAAGTACCATAGGCAATGCTTTGAAAATCGGAATCAATTCGTAAATCATAATAGGGGTCGAATCGCATCGGATCTTAAATCGCATCGTATATCATAAGATTCATTCATATTTATACGTTTTTATGTATAAATATTAAAAAATAATAAACAAATTAGAGAATAATAAAATAGCCAATCATTCATTTTTGCCCAAATCCATTAATATAAATAGAAACTACCATTATTAGTTATTCAATATCACAATACAATTTTTTTGCTAACAATATCATAATACGAATTGTTTGCTGACAAACTTGCACATACTAATCATCTATTTATCATCCAAACCTATGCATATTGAAAAATAATCTTAAAAATAATAAGACACAAGATCGTATAAATTCAAATAGTCTCAATCATCAAATGATAAATATCAATTATGAAAAACTGGCAAGTCGTCGGGTGTGGTCCTCATTATAGTCCCTTCCTCCTTGATTTAATGTCGTCAAGCATGTCTTCTTCCTTCCCTCAAGATGGTTTTTGAAGGCTTCTTCTAATGCAAAAAGGAAAGGGGGTCTTTCAAAAGGACCTTTTTTTTTATACAAAACTTAATAAATCACATAAATCATAAGATTTATGATGGAATCGTAATATTCAATAAAAAATCGCAAGATTAATATAAATTCAAATCGAAATCCTTAAGATTTGACTTGAATCGTAAATCGTAATATTTTCAAAACGACACATATAGGTGCCTAGGCTCTGGGTTTTAGAAGGGCATTGGTAAGATAGATCAAAATTTTTAAAACATTATGATGGGAAGAGGGTGCAAATTTAGATTCTGAAATGATACACGGAATGACAAAATCTTCCTTGGTTAAGAATATCCAGGTAGTACCTAGCGAGCTAGTATATAATATGGGTCAATGGTAGGGATCACTTCAACTTCAAGAAAATGAGAAGATACTACGGTTTCTCAACTCCTTGAATATCTGGTGCTAAAGTAACATATTGTTGATAGGCTTCTGGTAAGTTTAAAAGAGGTTATAATTCCTATGAGTGGGGGGTTGATTGAAAGATGGGCATGAAGAGAACTGAATTGAATTTCAATTTTTAAATAAAGTATCTCTAACCCTCTAAGTCTTAGAATTTAGAATTAAATCCCATATTAGTGTGTTCAAACGTGCAATTGATTATACAATGTAGTGGGCTGCTAGAAACCATTTCTCCAGTGACAAAAGCAGCTATTGACTGTGGCATAAAGTGGTTGATTTGATAATAGAAAGTTATGTGACACCATGTTTCCTCACATTGTTGGAGGATTGCATAATATTTTACATGTGTTAATCCATTGGAAATAATTGTGTTCATGTACACTAAACATGTGTTGTTATTGTAGTATCTTTTAAGCTAGATCCAAGGCAAGTACAACCTTCAGGGTTGCACAATAATATTCATGTATTGATTAATTGGAATAGTTGTGTTCATGCAGAATGTAGCTTATTGTAGCTTCCTTTAATCTGCATTCAAGCAGAGTAAAAATTTCAATGGCAAATACAATGATAAGCATCTAGAACTTGTGATGATGCCAGAAAACATGAACAGAAATGCAAACTTTAGAGTTCAGACCACATCAAACCCATACCATATATTATGCCTTCTAATTGAAACTAATGCTCCCAATAATTAGGGAATTACGGACCTGAGTAGTTTTCCCACTGCCAGTTTCACCGACCAAGATCAGGGTCTGGCTCTCCTTCAATACATGCAAGAATTCGTCTTTCTGCTGCCACACCGGAAGCGTCTTCCTCTTCTCCAGAATATCAAAGTAGCGCTGCGAATATGGTCGGCCGTTCCACGGATTCGTCGTGCCGCCGCCCATAAAAGATCCGTTTACTTTGAGAAGTTTGGCGGAGATTGAAGTCTCATCCTTAACATCAAACAAGCTAACCTTTCTCTTCCTCTCTGTCGACATTCTGGAAAAACAACAAGCCTTAGAAAATCCCCAAAACGCCGAACAAAAAACAACTAGGCACATAAAGAATATGATGGTGAAACCCTAGCTGGAGATCCAATAGATCAATTTGGTGGTGCTTAAGGATACCAACCAATCCGAGGGTTTTGATGCCTGGATTTCCAACTGGAAATAGAAACCCTAGATGCTCGATCTCTATTACGCGGCGCCGGTCTTTTTTTTCCCCCTACTCTCTACGGAAGCGCAAAATCTTCGAGAGAGAGAGAGAGATCTACGCTAGGGTTCGCGCAATATATAGGTGGAGGGAGGCGATAAAACTTTTGATTGACTGAGATACCCCCAATTCTGTTGCTCAATTTACTAAAATACTACTTACTGTCGACCGTCCGATCAATCACTCCGCTGATCGTTTCAAATGAAAAACACAGACGATCCAACCGCCCCTACGCTAAAGGCTAAAGGCTAAACACTTAAAACAGCTGCCTCCCCTCGTTCACATTGATATTAGGATTTTATGAGTAGTGTGATCTTTTGTCCAGACGGTCCAACGAATCCAAAGGATTTGCATGTTAATTTGCAGGATTTAGGCACAACAACCGGGTTCAAACTCTATCCTAAGATTTGAAATTATTTTGGATTATGACGACGACCTAAACATAGTCGCGTTCTAGATCCTGATGAAGGGTGTTAGTGTAGGGAGATACCCTTCAAATTATCCTTCATTTATGTCTACTCGGGAGGGACATTTTCATAATATTTTTTACCCTAATTAAAATGATAAATAACATTTTATTTTTCTGCTTTGCATTTCAATCACAATTCTCACCTCTCCACTTTCTCTCCTCTCCTCTCTCCTAATCCTAATCATTAAATTTGTACTACCTAAGTACAACAGGGTTGAGCCTCTAGCTTATTGGCAATAGAATTTGTTCTTCAACCAAGAGGTCGAGGTTCATTTACACCCCCACTTGAGTGAAAGTGCCACTGTTGAAGATTAAGTCTATGCAGTCTAATAATTTAAACCCTATATTTTAAATTAAATACAACGGTTACTAATACTCAGAAGGAACGGGGGAACCACGCTTTATTTCGGTCAATAACACCCATCTTTGTATTTAGGAGGGTTCGATGGTTGTGGTTCACTTCGTAGCTTGATACAATCCATTATTGGGAAGTATGACCGCCAACCATTTCATTTGAATCGGCAATTACTCAACCCACCTCGCCATGCCTCGTGCCCAAAAACTCGCAAAGCCGACGAAAACCCTTTGCCGTGCAGGTCTTCTTCTTCCTTGCTACCTCTCCTTTCTTCTCCGCTTACGTTTTTAACATGCAGTATTTCTTTTTCTTTTTTTCGCCCTTTTTACTTACTCGATGGATTCTGAAATTTTGGTGCAGCGATTTTGGGATGATAGTTTCTTTTGGAAGACAATGCTATTTTTAGTCTTGGCATTTGTCAAAAATCAAAGGTAGTTGGAGCAAGCGAAGCAGTTAATGCATGCGAACTAAAACAATACCCACATATCATCCCAATGTGAACCCTATGCTCGAGTAAAACTACAAAAATACTCTTTGCTTTTTTCTTTCTTTTTTTATATTTCAGGTCCTTTCCAATCCCAAAACTATTGTAAAACAATTTCTTGAGTAAAACTTCGACGTGAAGTTTTTCACCTTAAAGTTTTCCTTTTTCATTAATGCTTTGCATGTAGTAAAAAGAGATGTAAATCAAATATAGTGCTTCAATGATCATTAGTTTTGCTGCTTAACACTCAAAGTTCTCTAAGTCTGCTTAGAATCCCTATCTTTTTTACTTCATTTGGTTGCTAGTAAAAAACAAAAAGATTTTTGTGGAAAAAGGGAGGTGACATCAGCATTACCTTGGAAGTCTCCCATGTAATTTTCTAGGGAATGGTGCTCTCTCTCGTCCCTCTCTCCACTCATAATGACACCCATGTCTAATAAATGCTTATCCCCTCCCTTGTCTCCTCCCTTTTTCTACAAAAATTCAATGGATTTTTTTTTACTTGCAAGTTGCAACCAAACGAATTTAGGGCTTAAAATGTGCAAAAGTGAGGAAGATTTGTAATAGGGCTTGTGGTGGGTCGGGTGAGCCAAACACAATTTTAGGGATTCCGATTTTTTCTCATTCTTTACTCCTAAAAAAGTCGCGGAAGGCATTATGTAGATGGTTGTGGAACACACCCTACATTGGTGGGATAGGATCATCTTCTCTAGAAGATTTTTGGGTTGTGGCCTTTTTACAATGGAGACCACGTTAATGAAGGGTCTAGACCAAGCTCATGGGTGGGGATCCGAGTTCTTTGCCTTGTCTTCCTGCGCACGTGTCACACGTTAGGGCAGTCTTGTTTTTTTTTTTTTTAAACACAAAATGGATTTCCGTTCTACTAGCAGTCCTCTTTACTTTAGATATTTACATAGGGAAATGATATATTTGCCCCCTTTTCTTCCTTGGGCCACCGGTTGTTGTGTTAAAAGAGTAGTCATAAATGAACCAAAGGAGGGTGGTGTGGCCCAGTGAAGAAGAGGGGGCGAATATATCACTTCCTATTTAGATATAATATCTATAGCTCTATCATCGGATCCACAAATAAGGGGGTGCACAACCCCTCCCCCTCCACGCACCACAACTTCGACTAGAGAAGTAAGTAACTAACCCCCTCTCCCCACCACAACTTTACCAAGTCAGTATGGCATAATATGTAATTTTCACATACGCTAATGCTTGTTTGGATAGCCCCTTGATTATAAGCGCCCATTTAGTGTCCAACGTTGTATCAACTATCAAGGAGCAAAGGGAGAAAATGGCTGCCAAGGCATTCTTGAAGTTCCTTCTCTTCCCCTTTCGAATCCTCCTCAAAAGGTTAAGGAATCAACCTTCCTTCCAACGTAGTAAGGGAAATGTCCATGGACCCTTTTGCCAATTACAAAAATGCCCTTCTTCTCCCTAACCGGAGTGCAAGCTAGAGGAGCTGTCTCAGCAAACCTTGGTTTGCGACGTTGAGGGTGCTCTGCTCAAGTCTTATTCCACTTTCCCTTATTTCATGCTTGTGGCATTTGAAGCTGGAGGGCTTTTGAGGGCTTTTCTTCTCTTGGTTTTGTACCTTTGCTTTGTTTTATTAGTGATGAAATGGCACTCAAGGTTATGGTTTTGGTTTCATTTTGTGGGATTAAGAAAGAGGGTTTTAGAGTTGGGAGAAGTGTGTTGCCCAAGTTCTTCTTAGAGGATGTTAGTTTGGAGAGTTTTGATGTTTTGATGAGGGCTGGGAGAAGGGTGGGTGTGACTCGTTTCCCAAGGGTGATGGTGGAGGGGTTTTTGAAGGAGTATTTAAAGGTGGAGGTTGTTGGTGGGTATTATATTCAGGGGCGGAACCAAGAATTTACACCTGGGGGTACGGACTAGTAGTAAAAAAAATGCATGTATATATATATATATATATATATATATATATATATATATATATATATATTATCGTCCAATGAAAAAAATGCATGTCAAATAATTGGTTTTGGACTTAATAATGAAGAACCCAAATCACATATCCATATCATTAGACATAATTTCATTAAGAGTAGAGCTTGGCTTTCAAAATGTGCCCAAATTTGATGCGAATTATCCTATAGGGGCTTTGAATATATCATCGCCCAGTGAAAAAAAGGCAATTTTTTTTGCTTATATAGCACATTCCCCTTAAGTCTCTCCTTCTCTCACCCTCCTTACTCCACTGGCCCTCTCTCACCACATTATAAACTATTTTTCCATGGAAAAAAAATTCATGCTGCCAAACATGGTGTTAATGTTACCGAGTCCAAACTCCTCTAAGTTCGACCCTGATCTCAATCGGCCTTCTCAAGTCTCAAATCTCTCTCCTTCTCCCTCTCAAAAAAAAAAAAAAAAGGAAATTAGAAGAGGAAAAGAACCCTAGAAAAAGCAGAAGCATAAATTAATAAACCCTAGAAAAAAAAATGAAATAAAAAGAACAGAAAAGAATCAGAAACCTTATAAATACAAGAGGGAAAAGAAAAGAATAGAACTAACCTTTTCTGCTTCTTCTTCTTCTTCTTTTTGCGACGGAGATTGAAGCAACTCAAGCAATTTTTTCGTAGAAACCCTTCTTGAGCACTCAAGGAAAAGAGGAGCAGAAGAGTTCCAAAAAAATATAGAAACCCTAAAAATAGGGATTCAATTAGCAAAAGAAAATAGAAATTTTATTCGTTAAGTTTTAAAGGCAAAGAGAAAAGTAAGGGGGTGAATTTATCCTCAAGCAGTTAACCTTTCTCATAGACTTTAGAAACATAAAGGGGGCTGAATTTTTCCGCGATAGTAGTTAACCTTTCTCACAGAAACGTTGTGGGGGGAGGATTTTATCCGTCAGATGGGCAAATATCACTGCCCTTTAATAAAATCCCTATTTTATAGCGATAGAATTTTGAGTTAACCTTTCTTAAAAACGTTAGAAACATAAAGGGGGTAAAATCCCTCTTTTATAGGGATACGTTAGGGGGATTTTATTCATAAGATGGGGAAATATCACTTCTCTTTAATAAAATCCCTATTTTATAGCAATAAAATTGAGATTTTTAAAATTCTATCCGAAATTATAGGTGTTAAAAGTAGCGATTTTGCAAATCTTTGGGGGGGCCGTGGCCCCCCTCATGCTATATGTAGTTCCGCCCCTGATTATATTGGGTTGATGGAAAAGAAGAAGAAGAAGAATGTTAAAGTATAAAAGATGAATAACGCCTTTCTCCAAAAGCTTAAGCTTTTGGAGAAGTTGGTAATTTAACATGGTATCAGAGCCAAAGGTCTTGAGTTCAAACCTCCCGGATAGCAAAATTCCACATGCGATGGTCGGCCTAAAGTGGGGCCACATGTGCCACGTGTTTGCCAAGTGGGCCACACGTGTGGGGGAGTGTTAAAATATAAAAGATAAATAACGCCTTTCTTCAAAGATGACTAAAGTTTTTCTTCGTCGCTCTTCTTGCAACATTCTGTGCCTTCCATCTTTGCCGCTCAACAACCATCGGTATGCCTCCTCTATTCTATTTCTCCCTTCTTTCATCTTTTTATTGGGTCTATAGAGAATAAAAGGACCAATGTTCATTCCGAAGTGTACTGCATGAAAGGAGATAGTATTGCCACCCACTTTTCTTTGTATCTTCCTGAAAATGACTACAGTTTCCACCTACTTTTTTTATTCTGAAAAATGAGTTCCACCTACTCTAGTTGTTCTTGAAAAGAAAAGTGATTTTCAGGAAAAAGACTAAACGAAGGGGGTGGAAATGCTAGGAGACAGGGAAAGGGGCTGGAAATATCAGTCCCAACTCCCACTGCATAAATTTTTTAATTTTGCTTTTCATGGACCCAAGCCAATTAAAAGATGTCTTCTGGCTTACATGTAAGATATTCATGACTTCTTTTATCTCATATTCATCAATCAATTTCTCTTATTTGGTTTATGTTGGAAGTATCTCTCTTTCATCTCTCAGTTAAAAACTAAATTCTCTTTTATTTAATGTTGAACCAGGAACTCTACATGGTGACTGAATCTGACAAGAGAACTTATCATTCCCTGCCAAGGAAAAAATACCCAAGACCTTTGATTTTCCATGATGGCATATTGGCTTTCAGACCAACACCTCTAGCCACCCTGGTCATGTTCATGTGGGTCCCATTGGGGTTCCTACTTGCAATCTTTAGAGCCCTTGTGGCCTTATCACTACCCTACAAGATAGGTGTTCCCATAGTCTCCTTCACTGGAATGAAGCTTAGACTAAAAAAACCTAGCTCTCCCTTTGTTTCAACTTCAAATATGAAGGAACCAAGAGGCACTCTCTATGTATGTAACCACAGAACACTCCTTGATCCTATCTATCTTTCAGTTGCACTAAACAAGCCTCTAACAGCAGTTACCTACAGCCTTAGTAGAGTTTCAGAGCTACTAGCACCCATCAAAACTGTTAGGCTGATTAGAAATAGAGAGGAAGACAAGAAGATGATGGATAAAATGTTAAGACAGGGAGACCTTGTGATTTGCCCAGAGGGGACTACTTGTAGAGAACCTTTTCTTCTGAGGTTCAGCCCCCTCTTTGCAGAACTGAGCAATGAGATTGTTCCGGTAACGATGGACACACACGTCAGCATGTTCTACGGTACAACAGTTGGTGGGTCCAAGTGCTTGGATCCTCTGTTCTTCCTCATGAACCCCTTGCCTACTTATGAGGTTGAGTTTCTTGAGAAGGTGATCAAGGAGTCTGATGATGAATCTAGTGTTTGTGTGGCTAACCTTGTGCAAGGAAAGATTGGAGGGGCTTTGGGTTTTGAGTGCACTGGATTTACTAGGAAGGACAAGTACTTGGTGCTGGCTGGAAATGATGCTGTTGTTGCTGCTAATAACGGGCCACAAAGAAAGTGAATGTGAGAAAATTAGGGATGGTATCTTATGTTGTTAGACAATCTCTTGTATTATATATTGTACTTTTTTGTGTTTGTTAGTGTTGCAAAGTTTGTAATTTATGCGAGTGCGACCACAAAGAAAGTGAGTGTGAGAAAATTAGAGTAGATCTTATGTAGTTAACCAATCCCTTGTATTATTTTTTCACCTTTTTGTGTTTGTTAATGTTACAGAGTTTGTAATTTATATGAGTGTGCTCATGTTGATTCGAATAACTCTATATGTCACAATTAGTGACCTATGGCTGACATAGAAGTGGAAGATTTTAATGAAAAGTATACGTATTTTGTTCTCACAAGCTCTGATTCATCGTTTGATTATTTATGGTTAATGTGGCAATCTATCAAAGGGTTTTTACAGTTCTATTTTACCTACGTTACCTGGTTCATCGGTTGGCTTGGTTTGGGTTTAACTTTTCAATTTTCATTTGAAGCGAGTTCGTTTGATGTAGGCTTATCTGGTTCTCTTCCACTTTACTTATTTTGTTCTCTTTAGTTTGCTTGTTTGGTTCCTTTTGGCTCTGTCTTCGGTTCGTGGACAGGAAAACCCACGAAAACTGTTCAAATCTTCCTCGAATCCCTATATGAGAGGTGGAAAGTTAAGAGACTTGGAAGTGGAAAGTGAACCCATGTTAAGAGAGCTGGAAATAAGAAAATCGAAAGTCGAAGTTTTACATCAAACTGCTTAACTTTAATCCTTATTCGCAATTTGCTAGTTTTGAAGAATTACCACACACCCAATTGCAGAACCGGTCCACAACATACTGGTTTGCAATGCAGTATGGTGTTGAACGAACCAGCTAACCCAGTACTTGACTCACTTCATGTCAGCTAACCCAGTAGTTGACTCATTTCATGTCAGCTAATCCAGTACTTGACTCATTTCATGAATACCAATAGGGTCTTTTTATATATTGTTATACAATGTCATCAACTCCTAATTTATCAAACATCAAGGAACTAACCCAATTGGAGTATCTTTTGTTGCTTTCAAGATAGAGTGGTTTTGAATCCCAGACCTTAGATATTGGATCTTCCATGGGGTTAAGGCATTTTAGAAAAAAAAAAATTAAGAAGCTACAGATCATCACACACTACAAACTTGGGTCTTGTAAAAACCCATTTATCTTCCCCCTCTTCCATTACTAACTCACCCAAGTTCGAAGATACTTCTAATACATGTGGGTGTGACTTATCATCCACCACAAATTCATGAAAAGCACCATTCACTTCAATCATGCTACAACCAGGACTCTTCCTACAACCAACCTCCTTCATCTCCTTCTTCACCTTCTCAACATCACCCCACTTTCCTGCCTCCCTATACAAATTCAACAATGCCATGTAAACAGCCCCATTCAAAGGTTCCTCACTGATGAGCTGTTTTGCAGCTAATTCTCCAACCTCAACATTCCTATGAACCCTACATGCATTAAGAAGAGCACCCCAGATGGCAGCATTTGCCTTCATTGGCATCTTTCTTATAAATTCAACCGCTTCTTCGATCAATCCGCCTCGAGCGAGGAGATCAACGACACAACCAAAGTGTGCAATTGTGGGTTCGATCCCAAACTCAGTCTCCATGCGATTGAAATACCGCAAACCATATTTCACCAACCCTGAATGGGTGCACGAAGAGAGAAGCGCGACGAATGTGATAACATTGGGCTTAATTCCAGACCCAATCATCTCTTCAAACAATTCAATTGATCTCTCACCAAGTCCATGCATGGCCATACCGGCAATCATAGCCGTCCACTCGCCTACTTTCTTCTCCTTAGCGCCCGCAAAAACAAATTGTGCATTTTCAACACTTCCACACTTGCAATACATATCTATTAGAGCAGTAGTAATTCTACTATCGGATTCGTTCGGATTTTTCTCATGTATATAGGAATGAATCCATCTACCAGAGTCCAAGTCTCCAAGACTAGCACAAGCACAAAGAACACTCACTAATATAGAACCATTAGGCTCCATTTTCGCAATTTGCAAGTCATGAAACAATCTCAATGCCTCCTTAAACAGATCACGCCGAACATAGCCGGCAATCATGGCGCTGAAAGAAATAATGTTTCTCATAGGCATGTCATCAAACAGCTGACGTGCGGACTCGATTGAGGCAAAATTCACATAACAAGTAACCAAAGTAGTCCAAGTGGCGACATCTCTTTCGAACATATCATCAAAAATTCGAGTTGCCGTCTTGATGTCGGCATTGGATCCATAGAGATTGATCAAAGAGTTTTGAACAAAGATATCGGTATGGAAGCCATGTTTGATGACTTGGCAATGGGTCTCTTGGCCTTTGTGAAGTGAGGGGAGAGTGGAGCAAGCTTTGAGCAAGAAAGGGAAGGTGTATTTATCAAGTGGGGGGCCTTGTTTTTGCATTTGGTTGTAGAGATTGATTGCTTGGAGGGGATTTGGGGTTGTAGCATAGGCTCTAATCATGGTGTTGTAGATGAAGGTTGATGGGTTTTGGATGTGGTCGAAGAT
The DNA here is from genome assembly GCF_043159265.1 of Tasmannia lanceolata. Classification (NCBI taxonomy): domain Eukaryota; kingdom Viridiplantae; phylum Streptophyta; class Magnoliopsida; order Canellales; family Winteraceae; genus Tasmannia; species Tasmannia lanceolata. The sequence continues at coordinate 283,196 of NW_027518684.1, read as the reverse complement.
GAAACGAGCGTAGTTGAGGGAGGAGGGGTTGGAGATGGCAAAGAAGGTGATGATTTTACGTAGGTAAAGGTCTTGTTGTTGGAGACCCATGGTTATTATATGGGCGTGAAGTTGCTTAGCCTCTTGCATGTTTGGATTATGAAATTCGATTCGATAGGGCCTCTCACTTTGGAGGAACCTGTAAATAATCCACTGCACTCACTCCCTTTTGTCATGTGATAGTGATACACAACAAAATAGCAAACATCAACTATGCCAAAATGTATCAACACTAAGAATTGAGAGGTTACACTTATGAGTTTACTGTGGAAATAATCATTGTTAAGATACATACTATACATGTGCAATTGAGACCATTGATTTTTGAGGATCCCCATATGATCTTGTCTCATGCCACATGCACCCCCTATCTATAAGATCAACGTTGACCAAAAAAAAAATCAATGATTTGCTTTTTTTAGGGGTCCTAAAGACACCTTAGATCATCAAGGTTTTAGGATCATCTAAATAGTGGAACCACTTGCAGTGGATAAGCCCCGTTTGTTTTGGATTTTGAGAACTGATTGTGTGTTCAAAATTGATTAATAATCAGCTTTGATCTCACAAATCGATTCTCAAAATAAGAGCACGTAGAAAGTATTACTGTATAAGTGGGGTCCAATTTATTGCCGTGAATAATATAGACCGTTGGAGGGTTAGAATAGTCCGATGAGAGTGGATTTTGATGACACGGCCCATCCATAACAAGGCCAAATAGATGAATGGTTTGGATCATAGAGATAGTGGCCCCCACTAATAGGTAAACCCTTTACAATGATGATGGATCGAGATCAATTTATGTAAGGGGCTCCCCTATAGATGGACCATGTCTCAAAAACCCCATCAAATGATCTTGACCGTCCGATTTGTGGTGTTCACAGAGATTTCGAAAACAAGAAGACAATTTATAAGGAGATTTTGGGGGCAATAGCTTTATCCACTTGGGCCCAACACATGAATGGTTCTGATCATCAAACTGGTGGGACCCACAAGTACTCCACGGAGCAATTACCAATTACCGTGTGTTATCATCACTTATTAGCAAGCTTGGAGGAACTGAGGAAGGATGGGTGGTGTGGGCATCGATGGCCATGGCTTGGAAAAAAATTCTCACAAACAGAGCAAACACGCTCTTACCACAACATTCCCTTCTTGGGTTCTCAAGATTCTAATCCTCTTACATTGGTAGGTACAAAGTTGGAATTTCTAGGGTTTTAGGGGTTTCTTTCTTTTTATCTAACGTAGTGCAATGCTGTACAGTGAAGGTGGGGATTCCTGAATTTCCCAACGGAGTAGGAAGAGGCATAGAAACCCACGTGGCAAAGCTCGAGACTGAGATTGAAGACTTTCAGAAGCTGCTTCTCACCAGGACTCTCAAGCTTAAGAAACTCGGCATCCCCTGCAAACACGTAATTCAATCTCATTGCCCCCCCCCCCCCCCCCCCCCCCCCCCTCTTTTTTTTGATAAACATATTGCTTGCATTTCAAAAGACTTAGAATTTACAAAGACAAATGCAAAGAATGTAAACTACAATCTGAAAAAGGTCCAAATTTGCAATTAGGGTGTCATCTAAGATTCTAAATGCACCCAACAAGTAATTTAAATACCAACTCTAGTGATTAATAGCACAAGTGAAACAAATACTACGTTTGTACATGTATATCATGTGTTTGTTTTAGGTACCTGACCAATGCGCCAAAAAGCGTGGAACACCTTAGGACATGTTAGAGATTTTCAAAACGGTATTGAAAATTAAAGAGATTTTTACATGTTAGATTTTAAAATAGAAAAAACAATTTTCAGACAGGGCGACCGCGGATTGGTTTATGGAAACATAAACTATTTCCAGAAAGGTGTGGGCGTCGCCCGGTCGACCGCAGTTCTTTGGATAGGAAAGGAACCGAAGCATGTCGGCGGGCGACCGCGGTAGCCTGGTCGACCGCGGCTGTTCGAAAATATATCCATTGGGAGAAAATTGACATAGCTTTTCACTTCTGTTTTTCAATCTTCTTTCATGTCTTTTGCTTCTCAACAGTCATGAATGATTTTCAAGCACAAGGAACACTTTGTGGATGATCCAAAACACTTAAATCGCAAAGAGTTGCGATCGAATGATCATTATTCAAACCAATATAAGAGGTGTCTTGAAGGGATGTTTCCCTTAATGAATAGACATCTAATGCTCTATAAAAGAAGCATAAATCTGTCTTTTGAATACACAAAAAATCAGTTATTGCTGTACTTTTCTTTTTCTCTCTAGCAATCTCCTATTCTCTTGTCTTCAAGTTAGTTTGTTCATAAAATAGTACACTAAAGACTGTTTTCTGCAGAAACAGTTTTAGTGTTTTTTCTCTAAGGCTTGAAGTTCTTGAAAGGCGTTTTGGGTTTGATTCCGCTTGTGCAAAGCGTCATCAAACAATTGTAGGATCTTCCTACAAGGCTTCATTGTATCTTGGAGGCAATTCGCGGATCCCCTTTGCAAACAACTGGTGGGGGCGAAATTTGTCTTAAGGAAAGCGTTTACGCGCCTTGAAGCAACTCTACAGATTTCTATCTTCTCCAAATTCCCACTAATAATCTTAAGACAAATTTATTTCTGAGTGCTTCAATGGCGTTGTTTTCGATTCGTCAAATGACCCAAGACTTCGTCAAACTTGAACGCTTTGACAAAGGGAATTTCAAGCGGTGGCAGAAGAAGTTGCACTTCATTCTCACTTCGCTCAAGGTGGTCCGTGTTCTCACAACCCCAAGGCCGGTGTCAGTTGAAAATGAAACTCTAGCGCAGGCTCGTGCAAGGCTAAAATGGGAACAAGACGACTACATTTGCAAATGGCACGTTCTCCACGCTATGTCGGATACACTTTTCGACATATACCAAAACATGGGATCGACAAGTGAGATTTGGACTGCACTTGAAACCAAGTACATGGCGAAAGATGCAAGTAGCAAGAAGTTCACTGTGAGTCGTTTTTTGAATTTTCGCATGGTAGATGATAGGCCAGTTATTGATCAGTTGCATGAAATTCAACATATAGTAAGTCAAATACATTTGCAAGGTATTCTTCTTGATGAGTACTCTTTCATTGTTCCTTCGATAATTGACAAACTTCCACCAACTTGGAAAGACTTTAGAAAAAGTCTCAAGCACAAGAAAGATGAAATGTCTCTTGAAGATTTGGCTCAATGCCTCAGGATTGAGGAAGAGTCAAGGATAAGAGACAACAAAGAAGAGCATGAACCTCTATCCTCTAAAATCCATTTGGTGGAAAATGTCAAGGACTAGAACACGTGACGGCTTTCACTCTGTGAAAGAGTCAACAAAGAGTCAAAGATGCTTTTGCATCTTTCGACCTGGCAGCCTACTCTGTGACGGCTTTCACTCTGATCTTGTTTCCTAGTAACCCTTTCCACAGGTTGCCTCTTTTGCGGTGGCCCAATATGTGGTAACTTCACCCTGATTGCTTTCACTTTACACTCTTGGAACCACTGTTGAAACATCTATTACACCCTTGGAATCACTATTACACCCATTGAACCACTATTTTGGCCTTCTGAATCACTATTGGACATCTATTACACCCTTGGAACCACTATTAGACCCATAGAACCACTATTTAAGCCTTCTGAACCACTATTCAGTTTTAGAACCAATATCACACCCTTGGAACCACTATTGCTACCCTCTGAATAGTGGTTCGGAGGGTGTTAATAATGGTTCCAAGTGTGTCACTAATGGTTCCGAGATGCTTAATGGTGGTTTCGAACCAGAAATGGTGGCTCCGAACCAGAGGAAATAAAAAAGAAACGATAGACGAAAATATGTTAGTTGAGAACAAGAGGAATAGTTGTTCAAGGAGATGAAGATGGAGATGGAGGGTCTCAAACCTCACCCTAAACCCAAAAGAACCCTAAACCCAAACGGAAAAAGGAATAACCTCAAGAAAATATAAAATGGAGAAGGGACTAACCTCAACTTCGTTCAAGGAGGTGGTGAAGATGGAATGGAATCATTCCAGAGGGTGGTTCTCGTTGCCGTCGTTGCCGGTGGAAGAAAAAAAGAGGGTAGAGGCAAAATACAGTGAAAATGGAGTTGGAGAAGAAGAGGTAAAAAGATGAAAAAGTAAACAAAAAAAAAAAACAACCAGTGAAAAAGGCTACAAAGGGCATTCTCGTATTAAAATGGGCTAAGTTTTCTCCCTCCTCCCTTCTTTGATAATTTAGAAAACAGCCTCCCTTTCTGACAATTTCAGACAAAAGGTACATTTTTCTGATCATTTTCCCCTTCTTTTTTTTGTCTCAATTATGAAGTCCTGCAATGTCCAATCACTACCTGTGTTCCAAAATATCAAGCAACTATCTGCTCTATTCTTGCTTTCTTAGTAGAATATGAAAATTGCAAAAAAGAAAGAAAATTTAGTACAAAAACCATAGGCCAAAAAATAAATAAAGAAAAAAAAGAAAAAGCAAAAAGGGAATTTAACAACACTTGAAACCGATGTCCATATTTAAGTTTCTCAAGGGCTTCTCATAGTATCCTTTTTCAAATCACTGTTCCTGAACTCCATAAACCAGATTAAGTTTCAGTATGTTGGTTTAACAATTTCTAGGGTTTATTAGGTGTTTTGGTTGGTTTTGGATTACTACATCATCTACTAGTGGTGTTTTGTTTAATGGTTTTATGCTTTGATTCAAACTATTAAGAGACCCCTTGCCTTGTCTCCCCTTTGTCAGCGCACGTGGCATAATGACTTTTGTCACATACCGAACTACTTGGAGATGGTTTTTCACTAGTAGAGCCTAATTTAATCGGCGACAGCACCCCTACTGCCCATTATTTTGATATTTGGTAATAACACTCTGCACCAAAAAATGAAATACTTTAGTTGACTACCAAACACCACTACTTAAGAAACAGACTACTTAACTGCTATTACACTGTTGACTACTTCAATTCTAATTCACCACTATATAACTCAACTACATACATGCAACCAAGCTGACACAGGCTTCTCACAGTATCATTCTCCAAATCACTATTTCTAAACCCCTCGAGCTGATCATGTATTCGCCCTCGTCCCCCTGCCGAATCAATCACAACTCCCTAGACTCACCTAAGATACTTAGGCAGCAATGGGTCGATTAGGATTTGCCTTGGCCGCATTTTACCCTGTATTTATATTTTAGAAAAAGGGACATTATAAATTCGCACCCCCTGTAGGATACTTCACGCCCCTTTAAGGTGAATTGACGTCAAAAAGCATTAAAAGTCTACCCACGTTACCCTCTTTTTTTATGCTTCTTGACGTCAATTCACCTTAAATGGGTGCTAATTATCCTATAGGGGGTGTGAATTTATCATCTCCCTGAAAAGATTATCCAAATATCATATTAAAAGAAAAAGAAAAAGAAAAAGAAAGAGCTAAAAATGTAAAATCAATTCAATCAAATTAAAGGCGTAAGAACAAGTGCATTGACAATGTTTTTTTCTCATTTGTATAGGGAATAACAATATGAGGTGCCTATTATTTTTGCAATAAGCTTTCATCAATAACGCTCAGATAGTGATGCCCAACCCCGAAAATCACCTCATTCAAACAATCATAAGCTAATAATCTAAATAAATTCAATCAAATTAAAGGCATAAGAAAATGCAAATCTCAATGTGCAGCAGCAGCACTACAGGGGCGTCTCTATCAATTTTACAGTGCGGTGCAATTTCCCCCCAAAAAACTGCATCAAAATTGTTCATGGTGATGCTGTACACACTAAATTTTCCTGTTGTACACACTAAATCTTCCATATTGTGTTTAGTTTCGTGGGCCTATGGTCTCTGTTCATATGTACAACACCAAATCCCTCAAAAACAAGCTGTTACAGACATCGAAAAAAATGTCACTCATCCCGAAACTCTACTCTTATCTTCCCCACTACCCTATCCAGAGACCTGCTCTACCAAACTGCAATGAGAACATAAAGTGATTGATTATTGTATGGCCACAGCAGTGTTCTTGTAACAGATGTAAAAGCAATATATAAAGCATTTCTCATTCAGATAGAGATAAGATGGTTTTAGATTAGATAGCCCAAATCAAGCAAGGAAGTACTATACTTAGGAAGATCCAGAACCAGGACCATGGCTGACGGTCGCAGATGTATTCCTGTAATACTGAAATGAAATCAATCCTCCCCTTGCTGCCTCTGCTGATTCAGGAGAACCCTGAAAGTTTGCATCTGAATTGCTTCTGGAGAACACTCCTGTAAAGATAATATGAGGTCACGAAAATGGAGCATCTTCCAAAACATTCTCTGTATAAAGTAAGAGTTATCATCTTTTATCTTCTCTGATCGGCCTTTCAAGCACGCCATATTTGAAGTGATGTTCAATAGAATGATTGATAGAATAATAATGAGATCCTGCAGATGGTTCAACCAACTGGTTGAATGCAAGAAAGGAAGAATGAGTACAGTTGAGTACATTTGGCAATTTATGATCAGGGTTTTTTTTAAATTACTCACGCAAGCATGCCATGCTCTTGCAACCATTCCGTAGCAACTAGCTGGGCAGTTGTTCTTTCACGTCTGATTAATCTTATTACTATTCAGAAAAAAAAAAAAAAAAAAAAAACTAGCAGTGAACTTCCCCATCGAATTTTGCGAAGGGGTACATGGTATCCAAGGCAGCTAGGAAGAGAGGTTTTTTAAGAATTGATCTACTTCAGAGCCACACAAATAATTTCAGTGACCTGCTGTTTCTAGCAGTGTTTAGTATTCAGAAAAAAAAAAATTTCAGTGACCACAAGAATTTATCTACTTCTGATTAATCTTATTACTATTCAGAAAAAAAGAAGAAAAAGAACAATTAGCGGTGAACTTCCCCATCGAATTTTGCGAAGGGGTACATGGTATCCAAGGCAGCTAGGAAGTGAGGTTTTTTAAGAATTGATCTACTTCAGAGCCACACAAATAATTTCAGTGACCTGCTGTTTTTAGCAGTTTTTAAAATGTGGATGTGCCGCGAAACGCGGCCAAGAAAAATCCTTGTCAACTCGGCACGGACGCGGTTGACGCGGTCATAACTGGGAGAGTAAAAGGAGTTTTTTATTGACTCTCTAGGTCAAAACGCGGAATGCAGATGTGGTGCAACGCGGAACGCAGCCAAGAAAAATCCTTTTCAACACAGTGCGGATGTGGCCAAGAATGCGGTTGACGCGGTCATAGCTGGGAGACTCAGAGGAGTTTTTATTGACTCTGTGGGGCAAAACACGGAATGCGGATGCGGTGCAACGCGGCCAAGAAAAATCCTTGTCGACTCGGGCAAGTTCCTTGTCGTGACAACGAGTTTTTAAACACTGGTTTCTAGAGATTGGAGAAATACATTGTAAATGGATGGACGTAATGCAAGGTATTACCTATGCTGGGAAGGGTGGTTAACAGAAAGCAATATAGAATTACACATAGCATACACCTTACAAGAGAATCAACATGAATAATACTGGTTCCTTTACTGCTGAGACAATGTGAAAGAATATCGTGGTGGTTTTTTCTAGAAGTATTGCTAGACAGATCACAAGATGGGATTGTTCTATATATATCCAAAGCATTACTGGGTTTTATTTCAGAAGCACAATTAGCATTTGTCTAAAATCAGAAAAATAATTTACATTAAGGGCAATGTTTGGCCACCATGAAAACTATTCCATGGAATATTAGTGGGGCTAGTTGTGAGATATGGGCAGAGAGGTAGAGACATGAGAATTCAGGACTGAGGGGAGCATGAAAAGCCAAAAATAGGGAAAAAAAACCCCAATTTGAAGTAGGGTATTTTTTTTTCCACTGTTTTTAGGGATTTCTCATGTTATCTCCATACTCTCTCCACTCGTGCCCTCTCAAGTTTCTCCCCCTCCCTCCTTCTCAGCTCCACTTTCACAGTTGGACCAATGAATATTCCATGAAATAATTTTTTCATGGTTGCCAAACATGGCCTAAAAGTCAATTTCAACGTCTGTAGAAACTTGGAAGGGAAATATGAAGGCAACTTGAAATTATATAAGTGGACAACCAAATATCAACCAGAAATCTTTGAAAAAAAACCCAATAGTTGATAATGCAGGGTCAAAATAGAAGAGAAACAGATAAACAAAACCCCAAGAAATGGAAGCGCCTAAATACACAATAAGAGGCGTACATCGGATGTATGAAAGATGGAATTCAAATTTATTACCTGAAGCAAAGATTAAATATGTAACCCTATATAACTTCCATGATGATAATCATCCAGACCAGAACCATCAGCTAAAACAGGTGGATAAATTTGATTACTTGAATGCTGAAAGAAAACTAAATGCTTTACCAAGTGTATAAAATCCATTTGCAGCTAAAGTTTGAGGGTGCCCGAAATATCCATATGTTAATTATGTTTATAACAATACAATACTATTCATGCTGTTTGCCTACAGTTCCGAACATGAGAATTATGATAGCCAACAATTACTAACTTAGCTTACAATGTGCCTAGAACAAAAGCACACTGCACTAGAAGATGATAGTGTATTTTTCCAATCTTCCTTTTTTTCTTTTTTGAATATGAAGATAGTGTATTTCGCCAAACTTAAGTTTAAAGGAGTATTTCAAGGCACCATGGGATTTTCCTGCAGGAAGGACCAGACCTAACATTATGATCACAGTTGTCACGAAGGACCAAGTATGTAGACTATCAACAGCTTTATTTGGCTGTATTAATGTTTATGTTCTACATGAAGTTTCTATGCAAGGAGAAGTGTGGAATGGACACAGACACGAACATGTCTGCCAGAGCTCGACATGGAAATGAAATCTCATGTGTGAGATCCCATGAACTTGAAATGCTGAAATATTTAGACATATTGCAAAAATTAACGAGCAATATAACAAACAATATAAGCTATTTTGATGTGAGCTGATATATTTGAATTTTGTAGAAAAACCACAGATGTTGTACATTATGCAACACAATAAATAATATGAAATTTGACATTCATTTGAATTCTAATGAATCAAGCCCATGTGTTCATGTAAAATCCCATAGCAAAAACCAAGTCATCAGCAGACTTGTCAAAAATCCCAACTAAGTAGCAAGTCTAGTTTATTTTATTTTAGACCCTTCTTCGCCATTGACTAGACTAGTAGACATCACCAGTGGCTGACTTCTTTCTAGATATACATCTTGGCTTTATCAGATGGATAGAGTGGGAGCAGTGAAACCATGCTTCTTTGAAAACATTGATAATTAAGGGAGAACACTTACAAACATAATGCAAGCCAAACTAAGCACGATTCAAACCTAAAAATATACATTCAACCACGACACCGGAGTCATGATTTTAAAAATCAAAGAAAATAAAAACAAAGCCAATTCAAAATTGGAAAGAATTATACCTTGCAAGATTATCAAAAGGCAGAAAATAACAGTAACGAACATTGCACACAGATTACTGTTAGGCGATGCTGCTTTAGCAGCTTTCATCTTCTTCAATGCTTTCATCCTCTCAGTTCTTGCTCGCTTCAACATGGTGAGCTCATTGATCTCTCTGACCAACTTTTGGTCCACAGCATCTAACTGTGGTGATTTGGGAGGCCGAGGCGGTTTGGGAGGCTTCTTCTTCTTTTTAGGTTTCTCCTTCCTCATATCCTTCTCCACAAGACTCGCCTTTTCTTCTACCCCTAACTTTTGATATGTTAAAAATGGAACACACGCAATGGAAACCTTAGGAGAATTTGAGAAATTGTTGCATGTCTTTATCCTATCTTCACCTTTGACTGATCCATCAAAGCTCACAAAACCACTCCAGACCCTACCCAATAACTTTTTCGTCTGTTTATTGCTTGAAACAGTGTCCTTTGAGCCTTCTTCTTCACCAGTAGTTCCACCACTTTCAAGATCAATAGAGAGAGATCTTTCTCTTGGAACTGTGCTACCCATAACGAATCCAGCCTTTTGTCACCCTTTCTCACTTTCTTGACAATAAAAAAACACCAGATTTGCTCTTCTCCAACAAAAAATCAGTTTTTTTTTCCGCTCAACCCATTACCAAAAATCCCACTTTCTTAAAATTTTCTTTTCCTTTTCCGCTCTCTGATCAAACAACTAAGTGCCTGAATAACACCGAAATAACAGGCCTGAATAACAGTAACCTGATTCAATCCCCTATTGCCATTTTATAAACCCTAGAAAAACCTCAATAAATTACCATTAAATATGAATAATCCACCGAACGCCCCAAGGAAAATCTCAATAAAACTTTCAGGAAGCACCCTACGTTTTCAGAAACTAAACTTTCAAAAAAAAAAAAAAAAACCCATAAAGCATAAACAAACAAACAAAAGCAAGGGATTCTGTGAAGAGCAGCTTGAAAATGCAGCTCCAAAACCAGTAAACGAAAAAGAAATTATAAACCAAATATACATCCACAAAACCCAACAATGAAGACCCTAAATGCAGCTCATAGAGGCTATATTAAAGAAAGAAAGAAAAAAATTAAAAGCCAAACAACTCCAAAACCAACCAAGAAATGCAACTTCAAACTCTTCAACCAAACCTCACAAAACAAACCCAGCAAAAACAAATAGCATCTACTTACCCGCAATCAAACACACAAAAATAACAACATGCTAGAATTACAGCTAGACGTTTGCATTGGAAGATGGAAAAAAATTGGAAAGAGATAGAGGGGAAAATCAAGAACGATAGTGATAAAAAAAAAAAAAAAGAGTCGAGTAATAAAAAGGGAAAGAGAACCGTGTTCGTGTGGTGAACGAACGAATTCAGGGATGTTGTAGGGGCTGGACAAAAGGACCGATTGTCTTGATTTTTTGGACAAAAATCAGAGTAAGTTTTATATTCACCCCCTTTTCTTTCCCGCTCCTCTCCCACTAGTTGTGATGTGACTATTCCTTTTTACACTCTAACGCCTAACGGGGTGACCCAGAGAAGAAAAGGGGGATAATATATCATATCCAGTTGTGGGGTGGGGCCCCTGGCTTTCGTTGTTTAGATAAAATATTTTCGGCAATTAAGGCCCGGGAGGCTCCGTCGGTGGGGGGAAACCGAGAATTTCCCACCTACTGTATGTGTGCTACGTGTGTGTCCCACCATAATACGAGGGTTAGGTCTGCTTGCGCACGTGTCTGCATGAGACTAGGCATCGCCCACGGTAAATGTGGTGTGGTGTGGTGTGGCATGCCTACTCACTTGTTTTCGCATCATCACGGGCTCTGAACCCAAGCCCAGTTTGCAAGCTGGGGCCCAAGTCTACTCTAATTGAGAATGGGACTAGGCCACGCACAATTTTTTGGGTCCCACATGGGGGACGCAATATAGACCCTTCATCTTGTAGAACATCATGATGATCTTGGTCCCGAGAAGAATGGACATGCCATGCTAAGATACCCTTAACAAGAATTAAACATACGATTATCTGATCGAGCTTTCTTCAACTGCTCTTGGGGTTGCGTCAAGGCATCCGATCGCATTCACGTGGCACAAGAGTCCCTCAAAAAATATCTAAAGTAGAAAGGACCCTAATGGCTCTTTTTGCTACTTTCTTACTAATTACATGTGCTTAGAGTTGAAATGATGAGCATCTATCATTCCTCTAGAGGAATGCTAGACTCACAGGCGCCCTTGCAAAAAATCAGGGAAAGGGCCCCCTCATTGGTCAAAACCAATTTAAGGATGCGTAGCAAAACATGGTCATAACATAACTGTCATAAAGGAGTTTTGACCAATGAGGGCACCCCTTTCCCTGATTTTTTGCAGGGCTCCTGTGAGTCTAGCTAATGATTAAATTAGCCATTTTGCAATAAATCCTTGTCATTGCCTAATATGTCCAATCGTATAATGCCCAAATGTTTTTTTTAATTTTTCACTCCTTATTTTGATAAACACAGCCATATTATTGTCTTAAACTTGTTCACGCTGTCAAAAATAGACGGGAGATTACCGGGTGATGCAGATAGCATGCTCAATAAGTGGCATATTTGCCCATTAGGATTTAATTTCCCTACCTACATCACGGAACTTTTGTCTATTTCTAACGAAAGCTAAATTGGTGCCACCTTTCTCTATAGGACCGTCCCTTCTTAAATTTTAAGACTAAATGTTGGTGACAAAATCCGCTACGGTCACACTAAACACTTGCCATTGTTCCACAACGTCAAGTTCGGTTGCCTAAATAGGCTAAATGCCACGTGCCGTAATCTTAGCGGATAGGCGAATTTCACCTGTAACACTAAACACTTATTTTTAGTTTCCAGTCATTTTCTTCTTAAATTTAAATACCTATTTGTTTACTTTTCTTGGTTCAAGCCATGGATAAAGGGAAAATTATCATTGAAAAAAAAAAAAACAATGGAAAATGAGGGTGTGCGGGCAAGGCTTCTCGCCAAAATAATCGGGAGGAAATGGGATAATGAGAATCTTCCAAAGGTCCTTTGGAAAATAGAAATGGGCAGAATTGGGCCAATTGCTGAACTTCATTTTAGAGATTTTCGGGCTTTCTCAATTCGCTAACCTCACGTGAAAGAATGAGGGCAAATAGGATTGAGCCTCTAGCTCGATGGTCAAGACTTTGTTCTTCAACCTGGAGGTCGAAGTTTCAATCCAGCTTTCGTACCCAAAATTAATGAGGGCGGAGAATAGTTGCCGAACAGCACCCTACTTTTCCAACTTTTTGTTAAATTCTCAAATTTTTATTCGTTAAATTATTTTTTTTCCAAGGAAAAAATCCATAAGATTTTCACTTGCATCCAAATGCTCCTCAAGGATGAACAGAACACTAGAATATGGAGTTTACTATTTAGTCATTTCAAACAAGGATAAATCTTGGAAAATGATATATTCACCCACCCTTGTAGTGTAAACAGAGTATGTAAAACTACTTTGAGTTGCGCGATCAAGTCATAAGCATGTGATTGAACAGATTAAACACGAGAAGAGATCCGGCATACATACCTCCTTGTATGGCTTTTAGTCCTTAGCAGAAACGTGGCGTTCGATCCCAAGATGATATCGCTTGTCTGTAAATGAAGAATGTTATGGGCGGTCTTCTACTCTTTCCACTTCCTCATGTGTATTCTAATGGGGAAAAATACAACCTTATGTGTGAGAGTAGGGACCAATCCCGTATTTATAATAACATAAAGGAAACCCTAGAGCCGACCCATTACGGACTCTTGTTCCTCAAATAAGCCCACAAGCCTTGTTGGGCTTACAACGGGCCCACACATTATTAACCCATTACCATACCCCTTCCAACGCGATCTCATGTGGCTAAGGTGCTCCCGGCTCAAACCTTATTGATCACTAACCGTATATGAGCCGATCTAAATTACTCTTTACCATAATCAAACATTCTCTACAATCCAGTTTTACAAAAGCTAAAATATGTACTATGCAAGTCCTTAAAAAATCTTACATTCTCCCACTTGGATTGCATAGGACATTGATAGAAAACTTTGCCGTCAAAACCTTTGGTTTGAAAACTTAATTCAAAACATTTAGTTACTTTGCCTTAATCAAACAAAGCTACTAATACCCAATCATGAAGGTCGTTACATCATATCACGACATAGTACCGTACATGTCAAAGTACTAGCAATTTCATTGATACAGGCTAAATGGTATGGCTGTGTGGTATGAAAATTACATGTAAATGTGATCTTTCATGCCTATTTCCAAATTGATCCAAACTTTATGTCCATTACCGGACCCTTATGCTTCAACAAGCGAAGCTTGTCCATTGCCGGACCCTTATGCTTCAACAAGCGAAGCTTGTCCATTGCCGGACCCTTATGCTTCAACAAGCGAAGCTTGTCCATTGCCGGACCCTTATGCTTCAACAAGCAAAGCTTGTCCATTACCGGACCTTTATGCTTCAACAAGTGAAGCTCTTAAGACGGGCAATCTTGATGTCTTAAGTACCTTTATACTTTACTCATAGGTGAGAAACCTTTATACCATATGAGCAAAGCCTGTCCTACTTAAAGCTTAAGTCTTTAAGTATCAAACCTTCCATGAGGCAACACCTCCCATGAGGCGTAGCAATATATAATTAATTATGTGCGCACAAAAAATGGCAATAGCAACCATAATAACATTCTCGAGAACATATCACCTTTATTCATATAAAGCACCCGCAAACAATAAAACCATATAGTTCTACCAAACCAAGAAAATTCCACTAACCAAAATATCAAATTATAAAATAACCCCATAGGGTAACATGCCCATTAAAACATGTATGGCAATCCTTATGTTAGTGGGTAAGCAGTTATGATATGGCTCATCTTGCCATAACATACATACTGAGGTCGAACACATATCATCTAGACAACCAGCAAAAACTGCATCCGCATGGCTAATCACCTCAAGGTGATTTGACAGACTGTATGTGAGCATAATGTCATTAATCCTCTGCAAATAACGCATAACCTTTTATTGCTGATGTCCAGTGATCCCTGCCAGGATCACTCTACCATCTACCTAGTACATTGATCGCAAAAGCGATATTTGGATGAGCATACAACTGTACATACATCAAATTTCCTACGCTTGACGAGTAAGAAATTTTCTTCTGCATTTAATTTCTTTAGACAATTTCTGGGGTATTATGGTCTGGTGAACATATCACCCTTATAAAATTGTACTAGCCCTTAGAGAACAAGCATGTAGGCTAAATCATAAAAGAACCTGATTGATGTACACACTCTACGACTAGTTAGGTATGCCACGATGAATCTATATGCCAAACAAAAGATGTCTCAACTAGACCTTTCATAACCTTTCATATGAAAAAGACTGGAAATATCAATTTTGTCTCACACAAGAGACCGATATCAGCGATATCAACATTAAAACCAGGAAAATAAACCTGCTCCCACTGATCTTCAGTTAGATGCAATTGCAATTTCTTCAAATCCGAAAGAGGTAACAACCTCATCAAACATTAAGTATCATTATGTGGAATCCTATTTAATCCCATGAATAAACTTCTTTAGTTTGCACACCAAGTGCCCTTACTCACTTGGAAAACTTATGACCACATTATATATGTCTCTAGCCACTCAGAAGAGTTAGGAATTTCAACATGATCTATTCTTCATGAACAACTAGAGAATCCTTATGACCGGGCTACTCAGTGAGAATTACATTCTACTTGAGCAACAATATTAGGCCAAACTATAGGCATGAGAACACACTTTTCCTCAAAAACTATCTTTCGAGGCTCAGAACTCCCACTGATCTTACCACTTTCTAAAACACTGAATGATAAGTCTGTATAAACTTTTAGAGACAACTAAATGCACCTCGAGGTGCAGCCGAGGAACTGGGGGAACAAAACCAATGAATGACAAAAGAGAAAAGACCAGAGAATCGCCATACACGTAGATTGCGATTCGACAACTCTCCCGGAGCACGGTCGGCGAATCATTATCGAGATACCCAATTAAGTGACAAGTGACGGTTCTAGAATCCAGTTTTTTTTTTTTTTTACTTTGCGGACTATAAGGCCTCGCGTCATCTACACATACCAAAACGTGCATAAGGAAGACACTTAACTAGAAAACTAGAAGAAATCTAAAATCTCCTACTAATTTAACTTTTGATTATATCCTATGCCCCTCCCACCTTTAGAGGCACCTGCGACTTCCAGACGATGGCACGACGTCTAGCCTTTTTGTTTCCGTCAGCAATGGCAGAGAACAATGATCTCACAATGAAGATACCATCGGGATCAGGTTCCCAAATTCTATCGTCCAGAGCGAACGATGAGCAATAGTGCGCTTCCAGTAACTCGGTCATAGAGGCAAAATTATCAATTTCATCTTCCTTGAGGTTCCTACGCAACCTGATGTCCCAGAATCCCCTCCCCAGTTCGCCATCCCTGATCAAGTACTCCGGAATTTTCGCCTCACCATTGATGGCTAGCCTATACAAGTCCGGATATTTGGAAGATAGAGGCATATCCCCTTAGCCATACATCCCTTTACCCGCTGAAAATCTGATAAAAGGTTCAAACATGTTTCGCACCGAACAGATTGATCTCCAAGCTTCGGATCCCCTACCACTAGATGGGCTTCTTGCATTCCAATCACCCCAGTCAGTGCCATATTTATCCCCTATAATTATGTGCCATAATGTCTTTTTTTTTCTCGCCATAATGCCATAGCCATTTAGCCAAAAGCGACTTGTTTCTTAATTTGAATGCCCAGCCACCACGCTTCTTGGATCGAGACACTTTCTTCCATCTGATTAGGTGTTTTAATTTCTTGTTTTTATCATTTTCCTCCGATAGGAAATCCCTCAGCAGCTTCTCAATTCTTTGAGCAGTTTTTGCCAGAATCTTGAATAGAGACATAAAGTAGACCGGCGTATTTGCTAATGAGGCCTTTATCAGTGTGATTCGGCCTCCGAAGGAAATGTATTTCTTTTTCCAAGAGGCCAATTTTCTTTCTATTCTTTCCACTACTGGGTCCCATTGAGATGCTTTTGGTACTCCATAACCTAGTGGTAGCCCAAGATAAGAAAACGGGAGATTCACCACTCTGCATCCGATAATATTGGCTTAATTCGATACGATTGTGTGTTCAACGTTAACTCCAGCTAGGCCACTTTTTGAGAAATTAATCTTCAGTACAGATGTAATTTCAAACCATCTGAAAACTCCTCTTAAGTTTTTTACCGATGAGATATCCTCCTCAAGAAACATAAAGAGTAACATGAGCGAATTGGAGATGGGTTACCGAAATGGAATTGCGACTAGGCTTCAGGCCCTTAAGGAGACCTTTTGATTAGCTGTTAATAGCATTTTAAGGGTTCCAATAACTAATTAGAACAGTGTAAAATGAAAGAGTTCCATTAGTAAAACATGGGAATGCAAACATCATTTCTAAAAAAATGCCACAGATTGACAGTACGTGGCTTATAATTATTACAGAAAATATGCAATGTGGGAGAATATCACATTCCAATGATTCCTGTCAGGGGAAACTCACAACCTCGTGTTACAGGGAAAACTTTAAAAAATGGAAAAATTAATATAGAGCAGAATTGTCATTTAAAATCGGTTAAGGATGGGCATCCGAACTTGCTAATCCAATTATAGTTTGAAGAACATGATGTTTTACTTAAAAAAAATCTGGGAGATTCCATCATAAAAATGACTATATACTCAATGTTTCAATACATGTGCACACAATTCTGCCAATCACTCATAATGCTCATGCTTCAAACAACAAAAGATGTATAGATTTTAAGAAGGGAGTTAAACGCGGAAGATCAACAGAACATGGACATTTAGTAAAAAACAAGAGTTCAATGGTGTTAGCTAGTGAAATTAAAAATTGGTGGCATGTAAGAACTAAAAATATATAGAAGTTAGATGCTAAATTCAAGTGAAACGTAGAAGGTAGAAGCAAATGAAAGACCATAACACCTGAGGATTGAGAAGGTTGGTGGAAGTTACGGACCCAATTATGGATTTGTTCAGGCCTTTGAGGTTTCGATATTTAAATGAAACAATTCCATCTGGCTGAATTGAAGCCTCAAAAAGAAAGACATTATCTTCACAGGCAATTCCACAAACACTTGGCATGCTTATTAAATATCCTCCAAAGAAACAGAGAGACATGAATGAGGGAGCCTGTAGTAGATACATTCTGCAGACCCTAATGCTCCGTTTGGTTGCTCGGGATGGCTCGGAAAGTAGTGGAATATGAATTCAAAGGTAGTCAAACGGGAGGAGACAAGCATTTTGATTTGTCTAGAATTACCCTGGAGAATAGTGGAGCAGTGTTTGGTTGCACGGCGTATCCTCGGAAAGTATGAGAATAAGTAGGGGTGTCATTACCAATATAAGGATAGAGGGAAGAGAGAGAGAGAAAGAGCATCATTCCCTAGAAAATTCAACCAAAATTTTTTAGTCTTGGAAGGATTTGCTTTTAGAGGGGACAAGGAATCCACATCATCACACAAATAATTATTACATGGGAGAAATCCAAGGGAGTCCAATGCTATTTTGGCAATCAAACATGGAATGGCATGCCAAATCCCAACCAAATTCCGACGGCTGCCAAGCTTTTGTGCAACCAAACGAAGCATAAGGAAATGTAAAAATCAAGAGCCTGGATGAGGGAGCTTCTTTGTGATCCATTTACTGTAATAATATCAAGAGCTACAATTAAGAGAAGGGAGAGAGTAGATACATGCAGACCCTAAGGAATGATCACAAAGAGGGTATAAATGTAAAAAATAAATTAAAGTTTACCTATGGAAATATTCTGCTTCCACCTCTTCTTCTCCTTGATGAGTCGATCGAGAGAGATTCCTTCTTCTTTAATACAGTAAATGGATCAAATAAAAAACTTCATCAGTTGGATGGGTTTGGAGAGAGAGATTAGAATCGAATACAACTGAGGGGCTGTTCTATTGCAAATGAAGGGGAAAATGAAGGGGTTTTCTGGGTTTCAAGCAGGGAGTTTCATCGAGGGAGAAGAAGAAGAAGAATCTAAAATGAACTTTAAATCAAAGGATTAAATAAAAAAGAAATTTCTGAAAAGGAAGAAGAAGAAGAGCAAGAAGAAGTAGTAATTATACGAAACAAATTTTTGAAGCAGAAGGAGAAGAAGAGCAAGAGAAGTACATACCACTTTCAATCTCTCTATGTGTTGCAGCCTCAGAAAGCGAGAGATGGGGAAAACCCCAAAATTGACAAGGATGATAGATTACTGGAGTCTTTTTACTACAGCAGATTTGCAGGAAAAAACCCTGATTCGAAAGGAGGATGGACGGCTCCAAAGAACCCCAACTTGGAAAGGATCATAGATGGTTGTAGTTTTTTTTTTCCAGGGCGGTACTGTGGAGAGAGAGAGAGAGAGAGAGAGAGAGAGAGAGAGAGATTCGCCAATAATATGTGTAGCAGCAAGCAAGGCATTCTGCTGCAACTGATCGGCCACGAAAACACCACACAGAGACTAATCCCTTGATGTTATCCTTGCTGGATCATTACAAGGTAGCATTTGACAAACCCAAGGGCTTACGTCCGGAACAATCCCAGGACCACAAAATAGTCCTGCACACCAACAGCAACCTAGTCCCGGTCAGACCCTACCGATACGCGCACTGCCAGAAGAATGAGATAGAGCTTATAGTCCGCAATATGCTCAAAGAAGGATTGATCCAGCCCAGCCAAAGTGCCTACTCTTCTCCGGTCCTGCTTGTGAAAAAGGGTAATGGAAGTTAGAGATTTTGTGTAGAGTACCGAGCACTTAACCGAGAAACGGTTAAAGATAAGTATCCTATACCTATCATTGATGAACTTCTAGATGAATTGCAAGGTGCTGGCTGGTTTTCCACGCTGGATTTACAGTCGGGATACCACCAAATTCATGTGCACCCCTCCGATGTGCATAAAACCGCTTTTAGAACACATGAGGGGCATTACGAATTCTTGGTGATGCCCTTTCGGCTCACCAATGCTCCCTCTACTTTTCAATGTCTTATGAACAACATATTCCGACCGTACCTCCGAAAATCAATATTCGTTTTCTTCGATGATATTTTAGTTAACAGTAAAACATATGAAGACCATTTACAGCACCTTCATTTAGCCCTGGATTTACTGTATAAACATCAATTGTTTGCTAAATGGTCCAAATGCAGGTTCGGTCGAACAACCATTGACTATTTGGGCCATGTAATTTCAGCCGTTTGCTAAATGGTCCAAATGCAGGTTCGGTCCAACAACCATTGAATATTTGGGCCATGTAATTTCAGCCGAAGGAGTGAGGCCAGATCCAGAAAAAATCAAATGTATACAGTCTTGGCCCAAGCCCATGACAGCGAAGGCGTTGAGAGGGTTCCTTGGATGTACCGGGCACTATGGGAATTTTATTGGGAATTATGGAGCCATAGCAGGCCCGTTGCACACCAAGCTTAGGAAAGATGGCTTTAAATGGACAAGTGAAGCTGAACATGCACTTCAGGCCCTCAAGCTAGCCATGACCTCTACTCCAGTTTTGACCCTCCCCAACTTCGAAAAAAACTTCTTAATTAAATGTGATGCTTCCAGTTGCAGAATAGGTGGAGTACTTATGCAAGAGGAGAAACCGTTGGCATTCTTTAGTCAAACACTGAAGGGAAAAAGTTTACTTTTGTCCACCTACGAGAGACAGCTGCTAGCCATTGTTCTATGCATTAAAAAATGGCGGCATTATCTAGTTGGTCTACATTTCGTTATAAGAACAGACCAACACAGCTTGAAATTTCTGCTGGAACAACGCATTGCCACTCCTGCGCAAGAGCAATGGCTGCTCAAGTTGATGGGATACACTTATGATGTAATCTACAAGCGGGAGCAGCAGAACACTGCTGTGGATGCACTTTCAAGAAGGGAAGAAGAGGCTCGTCATTTCTTCAGCCATACCCCTTTGGCACGAACGGATCAAGGCAGAATATGACACTGATGACTTCCTCAAAAACAAGTTAAAAATGTGGCAAGAAGGAGCTCTCAAAGATGGAAAATACAGTCTTCATAATGGATTGTTATGTTACAAGGGCAGAATTCTCCTCGGGCACAACTCAGGCCTTATAAAGGACCTCCTAACGGACTTTCATGAGTCGCCATCTGCAGGGCATTCTGGATATCGTCCCACATTAAAGAGGATTAGATCAGTCTTCTATTGGCCACATATGCGCTCCGCTGTTCGGCGATTTGTTAGAGAATGTGATGCCTGCCAACAGGTTAAAAATGAAAAAACTTCTCCTGCTGGGTTACAAAAACCATTGGCCATACCCGAACGCATTTGGGAGGACATCTCCATGGACTTTACTGAAGGACTGCCATTGTCTCAGGGTAAGAGTGTCATCTTCGTAGTGGTCGACCGTCTCTCAAAGTATGGTCACTTCGTTCCCATGCAACACCCTTATACAGCATCATCAGTTGCTCACTATTTGTTGAGAATGTGGTTAAACTACACGGAATGCCACACTCCATTGTGAGTGATAGAGGGGCCACCTTCACTAGCATATTTTGGCAAGAGCTGTTTCGTCTGCAAGGGACAAAACTCAACATGAGCACTGACTATCATCCTCAATCAGATGGGTAGACAGAGGTTGTTAACAGATGTCTCAAGAATTATTTAAGGTGCTTCACCGGGAGTAAAGTGGATTCCGCAGGCTGACTGGTGGTACATCACATCACACCACTCCATCATCAAGATGAGTCCGTTTGAAGCCCTTTACGGATTGACCCCTCCCTCCCTTACAGCATATGTTCCAGGAACCATGAAGGTTCACTCAGTGGACCAACTTTCGAAGGAAAGAGAGAGTTATCTCACTCCTTAAGGACCACCTTCGAGCAGCTCTGGAAAGGATGAAGAAACAGGCCGATAAGTGACACTTTCAAGTTGGAGATTGGGCTTACTTAAGATTACAGCCATATAGACAAATATCACCTGCAGCCCGAAAAATTGGAAACTTGCACCTCACTATTATGGGCCCTTAAGTTGTCAAAAAAAATGGGGCCAGTAGCATATAAATTGGATTACCCGCGTGTCGTGAATCCACCCTGTCTTTCACGTCTCACTGCTCAAAGCCAAACTTGGTTCAACAATCCAGCCCATTCAGGAGCAGCCCATGGTGAAAGACGATGGAACTCTTCAGCCACCTCCTCAATTTGTACTTGATCGACGCATAGTTCAGCGAGGAAATCATGCAGCCACGGAGATACTAGTCCAATGGGAGGGTTCGAATGAAGAAGATGATACATGGGAAGGGTTTGACAACATTGCTAAACGATTTCCCAATCTGAACCTTGTGGACAAGGTTCGAAACCGAGGAGGGTGGAAATGTTACGTGCGCTTCCAAGGCACGATCAAGCTATTAGTAGTCTGTTATCAGCAGCCACGAGTCATGCATCTATAGGGGTTGTTATTGGTTCTGTTAGTAGTAGTCAGACGCTGTTACAAATGAAATGTAATCATTATCTATATGTAGATCAGCAGCCCTATGAATGAAAGGGGATTTTACCCCTTTTCCCCTCTTAATTTCCATTTTTTTCTTCTCTTTCAAGCTAGACCACCACGTATCATTTGTTTGTAACTGAATGAAGAATTGTATACCAAATTGTGTTTTTGCACAGAAAGGAGGACGGAGAGGCTGATCAATCACGTCGGGAACCGATTGGGGTTGGTAACACTGAGACACTATAACACATCCAATCTCTGCCTGTTATAGCTATTTAGGGAAAATTGGGGATGATAAAGGTAGATACTGATGCATATCAATGTCATGATCCACTAATGCTAACATTGAACCAGAGAAAATAAGAATTGCAATAAAATTTGACAAATATAGGGCTGAGAGAGAGAGAGAGAGAGAGAGAGTTACTTGAGTTATCCTCCACATCTTCGGTCCAGGTTGCAACTTCAGGTGGTAAAGGAACATCTGTAAAATATATAGAACGGAATAGACTCAGAAATAATCAGTCGAGAAAATGCTGTATATTAAAAGCAAGAGGAAGGTAGGAGGATACCATCATCGGGAAGGGTGTCTCTCATCCATTCCTCCTCAACAATATCTAATAGAATTCCCATGCTAACAACATCTCCCATCTTTATTTAGGTTACCAACACAAACATATTAATACAAGTAACCATTGGAATTGGAACTCGTAAACCCTAAAAAGATATCAAACCAACATACCTCAAAGACTTGCTGTTCAGACCCGAACCAAGGGGCAAAAATATGGGTGGACTTGTAGAGGCGGGCGAGGCGAGGCGAGGTGGGAAATAAGAGTTCGAGCAAAATCCAAAATTTCAACTTTATTTAAATATAATTTGTTTTACAATTAACAATCGTAACCGGTTCTATGGTGTAGTGGTTAGCACTCTGGACTTTGAATCCAGCGACCTGGGTTCGACTCCCGGTAGGACCTCTTTTTTTTTTTTTAAATATCTTTTGGACCAAGGCCATCCATCCATGTATTTGATTGCAAGAATTCTTTTGACATAAGTACAACAGCCCCTATTTAGCCATTGATACACTGACAGGGGGGTGTTCCTGGTGATCAAAAGGGGCGGATATATCATTTCCCTTCTTTTTTTTGTTGTTGTTGTTGGAAGTAAGTTGGCGGAGCACTGTCTGCTCTAATATTTGTGTTAAGTTCGTAAGTTTGGTGTATGTGCTCTTGTTTTTGTTTCTTCTTTCCATACTTTACTCCCTGCAACAGTTACATTGCCTAATGCTCAGCACCCACCATTATTAATCTTCATTTTCTTTTTGTTTACTACTTAGCACTGAATTCGGAGATTGGTAACGAGGGGAGATGGGAGGCTGAGATGGCATCTGAATTGGGCTATCCCTACTAGGCATTTATCCATCGACTGCGGATCTGGACCATGTAATGGGCCGTTTGGCCACATGGTCCTACATATCTAAATTGGGGTAATTCAGAATTCTAATGGTAAAATCCATATCCACTCATGTATGCCAAAGTGGTAGTATTGAATCTTACCAAGTTAGTCGAATTTGATGCAAGCATACCACAACAGGTCGCTTGTATACCTTTTCCTCCTATTTAAATCTCTTTTACAATTGTGAGAGTTTCAAAATTTATCGGACCTGGAAATCTCCACGGATCTTTCAATTGTGTCATGATCCAATCCAATCCAATCCAATCATTTCCAACGGATCTTTCAATTACATCCAGACCCATACCAATTGGGCTGGATCTTGAGGAGCAGTGTATGATATTGATAATGCACAGCGCTCTCAAGTAAGAGCTAATCTAGCGACAATCACCAACATCAGATAATCCAAACCCTTTAATTTGCAGTTGTGGTAGATTGTTCATTTTATCTTCTCAACTGTTCATTTTTTTAGTTTCTTTCACTCTCTGCAATGGTAGGAGAGGAAAACCAGTAATCAAGGCTGCATTCTACAGCTCACCTCAACTCAACTCAACTCAACAAACCCTATGTCCCAAACTATTTGGGGTCGGCTAAATGAATCCTTTCGAAAAATTTCATGAAGAATGTGAAAGGAATCTGTCCGGCTCTAATCCTGGCTCTAGTTGGGTTTTTCTACGTGGATAATTTTCTTCCATTCTATGTGTCCTAAACTAGTTGGGATCTTCTATA
This sequence comes from Tasmannia lanceolata, assembly GCF_043159265.1. Taxonomy (NCBI): domain Eukaryota; kingdom Viridiplantae; phylum Streptophyta; class Magnoliopsida; order Canellales; family Winteraceae; genus Tasmannia; species Tasmannia lanceolata. The sequence continues at coordinate 258,982 of NW_027518684.1, read as the reverse complement.
ATTAACCGCACGTCGTTGTAACAGATGATACTTTGCTGTTTCTTCCGCAATGAGGAAGTCTGTGAGAACCAGTCAGTCTCACCCATCGAAGTAAAACAGAGGTAAAAATAAACCTTTTGATAATCAAGGTGCTGAATGAGTGATATTTAAATCTTGGGAGGGAGAATAGAATAGTTCTTCAGACAGCACCTTGACAGAATAAGTAGAACTGATATTTTGATTCCTCAACTGGCATCAAAGAATATTTATTTGGCATCTGCAATTATATTAGACATCAATGCATAAGGGGACTTTGACACAAAATACATCTAGAGACATGGGCATCGATATCACCCTCTTTGGCAGGCTCAATTTCCATGCATGCATGATTGCGAAATTGAGCCGTGAAATAACCATGGCACACCTGGTAAAATTATATTTCCTTGAGAAAGCAATATATTTGATGCACAATCCAACAAAAGTATTGGCCCCTTTATATATTAAAGAAATAACACGTCTTGGTTAAATTTATTTCTCGAATTATATCCCATGTATGCTCCTGTACTGTGCCCCTTTTTATTACAGCACACGGACAAGCAGTCCCCATAATGAGTACAAACAATAAATTAAGTAAAAATACAACTGAATCTAACCAGTCCCCCAAACACATAAAATACAGCCCACACACACACACACACAACAAGTGGAACAGTTTCACCTATAGCTAATCTTCCTCTGTCAATTCCTTGGTTTGCCAACTGATCCACTAACTCATTACATGAATGATATCGGTACAAAACAGAAGAAAGCCTACACGAGCAATCACCGGAGCCAAACCTCTACCTTTCACAGGTATTGTTCTTTTTTCTTACCGTTGTCTGCACAAAAGCCAATATTCGAGGAGGAACAAGAGATTCCTTCCTATTTTTGCAATCAGGGATCTACCTTCTCCATTGAGCACCTGAAAAAAGGAACGAGAATGAAAGGATCCATGCACATCCGATATCCAAACTCCTTTGTCCGGGACACGACAAGGTAGAGGTTACGAAGGCTACCTAGAAGGTTTGAAAGGTCATAAATTTCATTTTGTTTAAGGTTTCGCCTAAAGCTTAATGTTCTAAAATATAGACTCACCTCCCTCTAAAGGTAGTCACAAACTCTCAACCCTCTAATGGTAGTTAAGGTGTACCTTCCAAAAAAATGGTAGTTAAGGTGTATAGACTTGCAAAGGTATGGCACAAAAGAGACTCACCAAACCATGTATCCTCAAAATCTAGAACTCTCCTCCGTTCCCACCCTTATTCTAACTCTGGACTTCAAAAAGGGCCGTGACACAAAGATGGACTGCCATACTCCAAGTCCAGTATTAACATTCAGGTCTTATTGAATGAGTCACCCATTAGCCTTATAGTCCATGAGTTCGGACTGTTGCATGTCCACCTGAAGGGTTTTAGTTCAGCAAAAAGTAGGTCCCATATCAGGAAGTGGGCTTACAAATGCAAGGTAAAAAACCATCACTTCTTAATCACAGGAGAATACCTCTGCAACCTCTGGATACAACCATCAAACTCTAGCTTAGTAATGTCACCTAGAGGTGGAACAATGGAACCTAACAAATTAGAGGCCTTGAAGTCAGTAAGGAATCTCTGCACGGATACATCTGGCCAATCACTATGACAAATGTAAAAAAAACACTCGAAACAAGTTACAGTAGATGCCCTCCCTCGCCTCCAATTTGACATAACAAACAAAATAAACTAGGTACCTTGTCAAGGTCAAAAGATTTATCTCGTGCCAAAGTCCACATAGGATGGTGAAGAAACAAATGGTTCGCTTTGACTTTGACTCCTCACTGCTACACCAGGAAATCTTTAAATTTGTCTGAAGAACTGACCAACAATGCTAAATGTAGCACCCATCTCCAACTATGAAACCGTCTCACTCTACTCCTTCCGTTGGCAAAATATCCGCCACTCATTTGCAGATCTTAGCTTATTTCAATCCGATGGAGCTACCCTACGACATAAGTCTATATGTATGACAATCTCCTCTCCTCTAGCCTCTAAGGTCCAAAAAAGACCATTTGTGCTCATGAAATGACATTGGAGGAATCACTTTCGATCAATAGATTTCCATGCATTGTTAATGTGAAAAACCCAAGGCCACAAAGGAAAGTATGCGCTTCCACTTAATTTCATTCCTGGCGGGACCAATGTCACAGTGGTCTCTTAAGTTAACGCACACCCCACTCCAAATCGTCCTGGTTTACTTCTTGAACTCTCATCATAATTTAGTTTTATTCATCACGCTTGCGGCCGTGCCTCCCAACGAGGATTTGGAGTTAAAAATGGGACTCTTTCCTAAACGATTGTCCTTCAACTCCTTAATATTTCTTGGGTTAGCAGTGGGATCATTGCCTTGTTATTCCTTGATCAATGGATTAAATCTATCTTCATCTCCACTATTACTCTTCCCATAGGTCTTTTGTGATCATTGGAAATCCCTGTGTTCTTTCCTTCAAAATGTGCCAGACCATTAAAAACATAACAAGGCATCAAAGGATTTTTCCGATGCTACCGAAGAGCCCCCTTCCCTAGTTGAGGATGACACACCATTAACAAACTTCGAGTAAGAGAGCACCACCGTGAGAATCCTGCTGTTGGTAACCATTGTAAATGAACAAGACAATGCTTGGGCCCAATACTACTGGGGTCTAACACAGTTCCTTACTGAGAAAAAACACTTCTCCCTAAGCTAACCTTGCACATGAACCAAAGTTAAAAACAACTAAGGCCTCAAAGTGTTCCCAATCCCAAACAGCGTTGCTTTATACCCTCCTAATCGATATATAATTTTTGTTTTGAAAGATGACTTTTATTATATGAAACAGGGAAGGGGACAAGTCGTTCCCACCCACTATAATTACAAGGCCAAAACGGCTAACATCATTCGAACATATTAACCAGTAAAAAGCTTACAATAAGGCATGTTCTATCCTTGTGCAACATTAACAACCATTGATTCCAACAGGACACCGTCTTTCGCTAGCCGATCAGCCATCTCATTAGCTGACCTCCTTCTATGTTCAATGATGGGCTTGATTGCGCTAACCAGATCTTTGATCTCCGAGATTAGATTATGAATCCGCTAATCGATATATAAATCATTCATAGATTCTTGCAACAGCACAGCCCTGGTTAAGGCACTGCCTCATGAAGAGTTAAGACCTTGCTATATTCCAAGTCCAACTAAAATCCTACCAAGACATACTCAATCCCAGTATTCCATTCTCTTGCCAGCCTAAAAAGGAAAGAAAACATTTGAACAACAGCATTTGTCAAGCTAGAACTAAATAGAACCTCCGTCACTCACCTTGAACTTCATCTGTTCCATAAGCAGGTAGAACACTAAAACCACTCTCCACCCGACCATAAGCTTGAGTGCTCCACATTCCACCATAATAAGTTAAAATTGTGACCCATCGTACTATATTTTATGGGAGAGAAGATGAAGAAATTTGTTGTGACCATACCAACGTTCACTTCCTCAACAACACAACAATAAAAAAATTTGATCCCCAACCTCTACCATTAGGCTTATAAATCTTCTTTCAGGTAACTAAGTGGACAACCGTCTTATCTACTTCCCCATACCAGGGGAAATTCCTCCAAAATCTTTTTTAGATTGTCAGAGACAGTTTCCCACATCTTACAATTTGATGAGCAACATATATGGTGGACATGGAAATAAGAGACAGTTTACAAACAGTATGGGGATATATTTCTTTTGTGATTATCAAGGATAAGAGTGCTTCATCAGGCATCCAATCTTGCTCTCCAATGCCAAGAATAATAACATTAAGGTAGATAATCTCTTCATCCATGGAAGGTCCCAATCTGAATCAATCACATCCACCCTTCCAATCCTCGCTCCAACATTTCCACCAAAGAGAGGACTAGAAACAAGTTCCACTAAATGAATGATTAAGTTAGCAACCATCACAATTAGCTTGAAAGGAAGAGTTCAAGGATAATTTTCCATGTTATGTCCTCATATTTTATTAAAATCCTTAATGCGTGTCTTCTGTTAAGATTATTAGAATTCCCTTATAATTTCCATAAACATATAATCTAATAAATTATAAGAGAATTCCCTTATAATTCCCTAACAATTAATTCTCGAAAGTCTCAGTTAACAAAAAATAAGGTGACAAATACAAATGCACAATCCTACATGCTCCAACGGTTTTATGCGTGAAGGTAAGTTTTGTTTCAAGAGAAAGCATCCACAGTTGCAGAACTTGAATCTTCCGAAACGATTGCCACCTGCATATCTCATCAAGCAGGAGAGTCCTTCAGTTGTCAGGGGCAGATTTGCCTAGTAGGATCTCCTTGGGACACTCGTATATAAAGATCATTGTGAGCATGGTTACATGTGTTGTGTTCAGGTTCCTCTTATTCATGCCGCAAGCTTGACTGCAATGGTCATGTGCCATATCAAAAGTAATCTCACTTTCAAGATTATTAAGCACTTTGATCTGTCAAATAGCTTCTCTGGTTTCTCTTCCTTCCCTATTCTTGGGGTTCTCTGTTTGATGATTTTGGTCACAAGTAAAAATGTAAGCTAAGTACTGGGTACGATATTATTAATAGGAGTTACAGGAAACAGGAGCAGTGCAGCAAACAAAAACAGTAGAAATTTAGCAATTTTATAACCTGTGTTGGGAAAGTTGCCTTATTTCCCACAAGTGCACATGTGGTGGGAAGGCAGTAAGGCAAGGAAATAGAAAGTCTCTTCTTTTATGGATTTTTTTGGAAAACCTAGAGATTTAAATACTCTTTGAACGAGAAAGAGTTGGTTGCGGCAAGAAAGAGTGCGAGGGGGCAAGAGGTGTGTTCGGCTACCTCTTGGAGAGAGAGAGAGAGAGAGAGAGAGAGAGAGAGAGAGAGAGAGAAGTGGGGAACGAAGTGGGTTTTTCTTGGGTTCCTCTTAGAGCTTTCTCTTGGGGTTTTCTTCTTGGGTTTTCTCTTGGGCTACTCTCTTATACGTTCTTGGGTTGAGAAGCAAGGAAAGGGTTGCAGGTTTTGGGTTATATCCATTGTAATCCTTGCATATTGTTTTTCTGATAGTGGAAGATCGTGTTTCTCGCCCGTGGAGTAGGCCGAACCACATAAAATCTTGTTGGTGTTCATCTTGTGGCTTGATTTATTACTTTTAATTTTCCATTTAATTTGTGCATGGTCGAATTGATTTGCCTGGTGGATTTTTCTCAACAAGTGGTATCAGAGTCGTGGTTGGAGCGATCGTCGAGGCCGGGTGGAGTGATCGTGGGCGTTGTGGTTGGATCGCGGCTAGAGCGATCTTTGGGAGTAAAAAGATTGTCCAAGAAATATTCTCGTTCTAGGTGGAGCGCTACACCGTGAAGTGTGAAGTAATCTCAGATGGCAATAAAATCAAGTTCTACTCGGTTCAACATTGATAGATTTGACGGAAAGAGCAGTTTCACCCTATGGCAGATGAGGGTGAAGGACATCCTAGTTCAACAGGGATTGGCTAAGGCGTTGAAGGGAAAGGATGGAAAGCCGGAGAAGATGATGGATGCCGAATGGAAAGACATTTAGTCGAAGGCGGTCAGCACGATTCGGCTATGTCTGGCAGATAGAGTTATGTATAACGTTATGGAAGAAGAAAAGCGCCAAAATTATGGGAGAAGTTGGAAAAGCTTTACATGTCAAAAAGCTTAGCCAACAAGATGTATCTAAAGCAGCAATTGTACGGGCTGAAGATACAGGATGACGAGAATCTTCTGGAACACATCACGGTGTTCAACGGGCTTGTGGATCAACTCCACAAAGTTGATGAAAAGTTGAAGGAAGAAGACAATGCCCTTTTGCTTCTTACTTCACTTCCTGATTCGTATGACAACTTGGTGACGACTTTATTGTATGTCAAGTACACGATAAAGTTGGAGAAAGTTACGGCATCGAATGAGATGCGGAAGAAACCTGTTTTTGGTGGAAGTGAAGAGCATGGGTTGGTTGTTCATGGTGGGAATCAAAGAGAGAAGGTCGTCTGACAGGGGATTAGGAAAAGGCAGATCAAGATCCAGGGTCGGCGGAAAGGTCGTGCAATGTTACGGCTGGAAGGAATATGGCCACATCAAGCGGGATTGTCCAAAGCGAGCTGACCAGGTGGACAATGGTGCTATGAATACGGCGGTGGTAGTAACGGATGAGCAAGGTGAAGAGTTTGGAGACGTTCTCACAGCCTACACAGGTAATCACACGTCTCCTCATGGTGAGTGGATTTTAGATTCAGGGTGCTCTGTTCATGTATGCTCCATGAGGGAATATTTTGATACTTTCCAGGAGACAAGGGTTAGTGTAGTGTCCTTGGGTGACGAGTCTACTTGTGACGTCATGGGAGTTGGGACGGTGAAGATCAAGATGTTCGATGGAGTGGTTCGTACTTTGGGTGGTGTAGCGTATGTCCCAAAGATGCGAAGGAATCTAGTGTCACTTGACCGATTGGACCTCCGGGGTTGCAAGAAAATCATACGCGGTTGTATGATTCTGATGAAAGGAGAGAAGTGTGACGGTTTATATCGTCTAGTCGGGAACATGATTATTAGTGTTCCTAAGATCTCGATGGCTAGTTGGAAACAGGGTAATGATGTGAACACACATAGGGTTTCTTTCGCAGTTGGTACAGAGACAAGTTTCCAGGTTGCAGATGATGGTAAGAAGGTGACAGAACCTGCATTGGCGAGGATGGATCGAGATCCCTCTCTAGAGTTGACTAGGTGAGTTATCGGGTTGGCAGCTACACATGCGCATTGGCCGTGTTGATCAAATCAGAAGGAGTTAGAACCAGGATGATTCGAGGGGTATGTAGCTTGTATTTCAGAAGGCCAATGGTGGTTTGCGCCAATGGTGGACCAGTGGCGACATCAACGGAAAATCCTCAGGTGGTTGGGAAATAAGCCAAGGTGGAGATTGTTGGGAAAGTTGCCTTATTTCACACATGTGCACATGCGGTGGGAAGGCAGTAAGGCAAAGAAAATAGAAAGTCTTCTTTTATGGGTTTTTTGGAAAACCTAGAGATTTAAATACTCTTAACAACCATGATAATCTCCTAGAGATTTAAATACTCTTTGAACAAGAAAGAGTTGGTTGTGGCAAGAGAGGGTGCGGGAGGGCAAGAGGTGTGTTTGGCTACCTCTTGGAAAGAGAGAAGAGAGAGAAAGAAAGAGGGAGAGAGAAGGAGAAGAAGAAAGTGGGTTTTTCTTGGGTTCCTCTTGGAGCTTTGTCTTGGGGTTTTCTTCTTGGGTTTTCTCTTGGGTTACTCTCTTGTACGGTCTTGTCTTGGGTTGAGAAGCAAGGAAAGGGTTGTGGGTTTTGGGTTAAATCCATTGTAATCCTTGTATATTGTTTTTCTCGTAGTGTAAGATCATGTTTCTCGCCTGTGGAGTACGCTTGGCCCAAACTTGGTGTTCATCTTGTGGCTTGATTTATTACTTTCACTTTTCCGTTTAATTTGTGCACGGTCTGATTGATTTGCCCGGGGGATTTTTCTCAACAACCTGAAACATCTAAGAATTGCAAGATCCCCAAACGGAACGAATACTATAGTAGAATATCAATGAAACTATGGTCAAAACCATGTGCATGATCACTTGTAAAAGAAAAAAGTTTGAATCAATGAGAAGCAGTTAGACGCATATATCCACCAGCCTTCCTATCCAAATTTCACCAGTGAGTTAAATGATCTAATTTTGACCATCAGCTAACAAAAATGAATCCTCAAAAACTGGAAAGAATTATATACCTTCATCAACATTTCAAGTCTGGGATTATGAATTGAGATCAAAATTTCAATCCAGATAACATCATAATAATTGTTTTGTCCTTTTATAATAATTCCTACTAATGTTGCCTAATATATTTTCCAAAACCACAAAATCAAACACTCATCATACCATACAACATCCCAGTCTGGATTCTAGAACTACAGCGACTCTTCCATTTTCTCCTAAGCTAATAACAAAAATGAAAAAGAGGAGAAGAGAATTCAATCTCGACATAGAGAGACACGTACACACTGTAACTACTAGACACCTATATTTCTCCAACACCAGATGAACAGCTAAATTGTAAAAGATAAAGCAGGTCGATTCACTTGCCGAAGAGCAGATTGATGACACCTCTATATACCTGACCGCGCTTGATCAGATGCTCCCTGACCGCCTTCTCGTCAGGAACAAAACCTCTGGCCTTCATCTGCTCCAACAACTCCCGCCCCTCATCGAGCTTCTGCTCACGAGCAAAGGCCTCGAACAGCGCGGTGTAAGTCGCGGCATTGGGGCGGATTCTCTTGTCCATCATCTCCATCACATACTTCTTGGCATCCCCAAATCTGCTGTCCCTTGCTAAACCCTTAATCAAGACAGTGTATGTGTAAGCATTGGGGTTGACGCCGGATGCCAGCATCCGGGTGTAGACCTGTTGGAAGGAAGTAGTAGTACAGATGATGAGTATTAAAGAAAGGTTTTGGAAGTAATTGGTGGTTTGACAAAAGATAAAAGATAAAAGATAAAAAAAAACCTTGAGGGCCTCTTTGCTTTGGCCACCGGCGTTGGCGTAGGCTTCGATGACGGCGGTGTGGGCGACGACGTCGGGCATGTTACCCTTGTCTTTGATTTGGGCGAAGAGGTCGAGGGCTTGGTGGGTGAGGCCGTCTTTGGAGAGGGCATCGAACATCTTGATGGCGTTTGTGGTGAGGCCTTCGGTTCGCATCTTATGGAAAATTTCTTGGAGGTTTTTTGGGTCATCCGGCTCTTCCATGACGGCCCTCTTGCTGAATGGGTCGTATGGGGGAGGGAGCTTGGTTTTGTCAATCTCCTTCTCCTTCTCCTTCTCCTTCTCATGTTCATCATCTGAATCGGAGTAATCGAAGGCTATGGGGCTGTTGGTGTTGTTGGATTTGGAGCTGAATGTTCTGAAAATTGGATGATGATGGGTTGGAGAGGACAAGGAACAACTTCTTCTTCTATTATTATTATTATTATAGGGCTTTGGGAGAAAAGGGATTGCTCTTGTTTTTGCTGATGTTGAGAAAGGGGAGAGTGAGCGATAGATAAACAAGAGTCTCCGTGTGGAGAGGAACGAACGAGGAGGAATGGCTGCCATTTTGTTCTGTTTCTCCAATTTGCAGGGCTACTAGACGAGAAATGGAGGATTATTGTGATTATCTATACTAAACATTCATAGCATAAAATCTCGGTTTTTATAGAGGGGAGGCTAACGGATCCACCGGATCTGCCTATATGTTGGTTACGATCCGTTCGGATCCCTATCAATTGGATCCGTTTCTAAGCACTTTTTGAAGGTTTGTTTAGGGCCCTATAAGGCTCAGTTTGGATACAGGTTACCTTGTAGATTAGAGGTACAGGTATTCAATAGGAAGGAGACAAACATTTGATTTACCTACAATTTACCTCGTGGAAGTTGTGTTTGGTTGCCAACCTCGTTAAGTAGTGGGATGAGGTGTCATTACAAATATAGAGAGAGAAGAGAGAGAGCAAAATTTCTGAGCAAAATTTCACCATTTTGGAGAAATTTGGCTTGGAATGTATGAGGAGGGGACATGGGTGACACGTCACCATACATGCAATAGTTATCCATCAACCTTGTCTCACAATTTTCAGGGATTTCGATGTTACATTTGCAACCAAACAAGAGATTTTGGCCACAAGACACCCAAATGCAAAAGCAAAACCCCTTATATATCGTGGCTTTTGTGCAACCAAAATTTCAGTTTAGGGTCCTAAAGCATTTCTTGTAGATTTGCGGCTTAGGTTGCGAATCAATGATCCTTAAGGTGGAAAGGCATTGTGGCTTGCTAGAATTACCATAAAGCCCTGTTCATTTTGGATTATGAGTCGAAAACTGATTGTCGGACTCAAAATTAAATGCAATTTTCAGTCAAATAATTAGCTTTGGACTCAAATCCATTCTCAAAACCCAAAACAAACAGGGCCTAACTGCCATTTCCCCTAATTTCACCCTCTCGCAACCTTAACTATTTGATAGTTAGACGTAAAACTATTGCTAGGACAAAATTTGAAAAGCCAAAGTCGTTTAGCGGCCCAAAAGTTACCAACTTTGATTAATCTAATCACGGGTCCATGGACCTTCCATGGTAATCAAATGAGTGAATTAGCATTTGGAGTAACGAAATCAGATTCAGGAATCAGCATCTTATTCTCATTCCACTTTGGTTAGAAAAAAAACTGAACAGAATCAAGGGGCGGAAAGTGGACTTAAGGAGGGGGAAATGCTTGAATCTGTTCCTTCATCCTTGCCTCGTGAGGTAGTATTCTGATTCCGCCTTGGATGAAATGAAACTTTTTATATTGGACTTTTCTAATTTTTTTTTCTAATTTTTTTTTCAATGGGAATAGGAATGGAAATAGGATGCCACATGGTCCATCGCATTAGTGAGAGTATTTGAGTGTACCATGAGCGTTGCAAGTGTGATGGTGAGCCCAATGAAATAACTGAAGCCAATGCCTGCTTTGTTGTACTCCTCGCGAAATAACATGCATGGTCATCCATGTAACGGAAAAAGTAGCATTTTAGTGTAAATAGCATACATGGTTATCCATGTGACGGAAAGTCAAGGAAGTATGATGGATGAAGTGGGAGAGGAGAGGGTGAGATGGCGAGGAGTAGATAGAAGTGATAGGGGAGTGGAGAGGAAGAAACAGAGGAAGTGGAGAGAAATAGATGATGCAAAACTAGAGATGGAAACACTGCGAGAAAGGAGATGTTTTTAAGTTGAGAGAGGGGAACCTGCTTGTATTTTACTTCATTATAAGTGAAATCATAGTGGGGAAGTTGGATGCCATTTTCATGTAAAATTCATTACCATTGTATATGGACTGTGGAAAAATATGCTACCAAAACTCTTTATGAAAAGTTTACGTTTAGGGTGAGTCCCGATGGCAATAGAACTATATGAAAACATCTTCCTTAGTATGATTTTTACATGGTAAACTTTTTCACCATAAAGTTTTTCTTTTTTCTGTTGGAAAGTTGCCTTATTTCCCACCCCCTTGCTTGGGTGGGAAGGCAAGAGGTAAAAAGGAAAGCTATTGTTTTTAGGTTTTGGGGGAAACCTAAATACCAAAAGAGAGTGGGTTTTCTCTGGTGTGGAAGGACGGTAAGAGAGGACTACCGAGAGGCTTGGGGTGTGATGGCTACCATAAGGGAGAGAGAGAAAAAGAGAGATAAAAATAAGGAAGAAAAGAATTTTTTCTTGGGTTCCTCTTGGGTTTTCTTTCGGGTTCTCTAGGGTTTCTCTTGTGTACGAACTTGGGTTTGAGAAGCAAGGAAATGGCTGCGGGTTTTGGGTTTAGGTTTAATCCATTGTAATCCTTGTATATTATTTTTCTCATAGTGAAAGACCGTGTTTCTTGCCCGTTGAGTAGGCTTGGCCGAACCACGTAAAATCTTGGTGTTCATCTTGTGGCTTGATTTATTATTTTACTTTTCCGTTTGATTTGTGCACAATCGAATTGTTTTGCCCCGTGGATTTTCTCAACAATTTAGTTGATCCATTAAATGAAGTAAAACGAGATTAAACTATGCGCTAATTTTTGTTTACATTCAATAACTCAAAATTCTCACCATACATTCACCGAAAAGGGAAAAAAAGGCCTTATGTAACCAAGAAGAAAGATACAGGCATGCATATTCCACAGTCAAATAAATGGAATACATAATCTATAAACATTCAAGTGTTATCACATTCTCCCTCGAGTCCGGATGACACTATCTAAGAATGACACATTTTCTCCAAAAAACTGCCACGTCAGACAGGTTTCGAGGCAACAATCAGGACATTCTTTTGTTTACTTATCTTCTTATTTCATCTCATCGGGTGAGCAAAGTGTCATTGGTACAAGTTATATATAGTTTTGATAATTCAAATGTATGCTATGTAGTTTGAGATCAACATCATTTATATTTAATATCATCTCTCCGTCCCCTTTGCCCATTGTTTTCGTCTCAGATAAAGCAATTGGAGAATTACGTATGTTGGATTTGAAGCCTCAAAAGTAGTGTTTGGTTGCACAACAATCCTCTTGATGAGTAATAGAAAAAGTAAGGGTGACATTACTAATATAGAGAGTGAAGAGAGAGCTAGGGGAGAGAGTGAGAAAATAAGACAATACCTTTTCCACTATTCCTCTACTGAAATTTCACCATTTTGGTAGATCTGGTTGGAAGATGAGAAGGGGGCATTATTGGCACATGGGCGCTACACGGGAAAAAAGCAATGATGATGTCCCAAACATGCTAGGGAGTACGCAGTATTGGCAACCAAACAAAGAACATGCATTCATTGGCATTTGATATTCCAATGAATGCTGAGTGTCTATGCAACCAAAGAGGGCGGGCTCTGTTTGGAAGCAAATGGTTACCATGTAGATTAGTGTTATAAGTAATCAATGCGGAGGAGGCAAACATTCAATCTACTTAGGATTCACCGAGTAGAATAGCGATGAGTAGTGTTTGGTTGCCAACCTCACATTGTAATGCGAGGGGGTGTCATTACCAATATAAAAAAAGGAGAGAGGAAAAGAGAGAAAGCAATATTCTACGTGCCAAATATTATCCCTTTATTGAGAAATTTGGCATGGAAAGTATAAGTAGGGAACAAGGGTGCCACGCCGCCAGACAAGCAATAATTCCCTTTGGATCTTGTCTAGTAGTCTCTAGGGACTGTGTTGGTAAATTCGAACACAACTCGATTTGGATGCAGGCAGCTACCCTTAGCGTATAAGTAGTCAATAGGGTGGAGACAAACATTTGATCTATTTAAGAATTTACCTTGTAGAATAGTGATAAGTAGTATTTGGCTGCCAAACTCGTAGAGCGGCGGGAGGGGGTGTCGATACAAATATAGAAAGGGAAGATAGAGAAAGAATGGGGGCATTTTTGCAATTAGATAATCACTGACGTTCCGCGTGCCGAACCTATTATATTTCCTGGACTTTCCTTTTCCGTTCAGCCAACGGGGTGTCTCTTGCATGTTTTTATATGCAGAATACAGAGAGCGGGGAGCGAATCGTAACGCAATTTCTGTCTCGGGACGCGCATATCCGCCGTCTGTCGCTCCCTTCCTTCCGCAAGATTTTTCCAACTAAAAAGGACACGTTAGTAAACAAGATTCACCCTATCTCAAGAAAAAGGAACCAAATCGATTGTACCCTTAAAAAATTTTGGTAGATAGTTTCTCTCTCCCAACAACCCATTTCATTTCACTCTCAATTTTTCCTTTCTTCTCACACATTCGTGTTTGTTGCACTTTGATTTTATAGGGGTTGCAGTAAGAAGACGATCATTTTTCTTGGCGGAATTAGAGAGGGCTGGAGTTAGGGTTACGGTTTACAATCTCAAGAACCACCCTTCTTCACAATCTCATGATCCACTCTTCTCTTTTCTCTCGTTTTCTTTGCACAAATCCTCTCGACAGAATGAAGAGAAGTAGAGCCTAAAACTTCTCCCAAGGTTAGTGACTCATCCCCCCTCCCCCCATTTTGTTCATATTTTTTCACTCTTGTTTTTTGTTTTTTGCAATTTGTATTCTAGGGTTTATGGAATGACTCGTTCTGTGTTTTTTGTTTTTTTTGTTTTTTAAATCCCAGCACGTTCCTGCTTTTCCTGAGAAAGATTTACAAATTGGTTTCGATCAAATGGCGCCAATTTACTTCATCATCATAGCATTCCCCTGTATGGTTGGAGCAATTGCACTCGCAATATTTCATATATACAGACATCTTCTGAACTATACAGAACCTACTTATCAGCGTTACATAGTTCGCATCATTTTCATGATCCCGGTATGCACTTTGTACTTATGGGGACTTCTTCCCTATTCACTTTTGTCACCATCTCATACTTCATTTACTATTCTAGAATTACATACTGAAGACCCAGGTAGGTAACCAAGAGGGGGGTGAATTGGTATTTTTAAAAGATTTTGATTACTTTGAAAAACTCTCTTCAATTAATATTGTTTTTGTTGTCATCAAACTTATATCATATCGTGTTTGTTGTCTTCAAAACAAGGCTAGGGAGACTGACCAAGGTTGAACCTTGGCCTAACCCATACATTGCGCTTCTCCTTCCTCTTCAGAATATCAAATTTTCTTCCAAAATCTTGATAGAATAAGGCCGCACTTTTCTAATGCGTGATTTTTATGGCTACGGATATCACCTATCATTAACCTGGCTCATTGAATTCATCCCGGAGAAGTGTTTCATTTTGAATCTTATCTTGGCCAGTGTTTGATCCTAAACACTTCACTGAGTTCTCCTCCTTTTACTGCATTTTGAAGTTGCTTTTCCATGGAGTTCACCTGTTTTCTGCCTTATTTAAATCACTAGCTTGGTTCAGTCATGGACACATGCCTTTCTCTCTTCGTATTATGTTCTTCCATGGCCACTTTTATTCCACAATCTTAAACAGCCATTATATCATTGCCCTCGCTCCATCCATCGTGGGGACATCGGTTGTACTGTACAAGGTGGCCATTAGAATTCAGAAGAAACGGTGACGTTGCAATAGAACAATCTTCTTGCTTATGCATACAGTTCCTCAACTATCCTGGGCAACTTATGACATCCATACATATTGAGATTCATCTATCATGAATTTGTTTTGGATCATTGATACTTACCGTACTATTTTGATCAGAAGATCCATTGGGTTAATTTCTTCTGGTTAGTTTAGGTCGTAGATTGAGGAGTTGAAGTGATGGGGTGGCTCATCTCTCCAACACAAAATGTTGTAAAGCCCATTTGTTAGAGCAAGGGAAAGTGTCCATTGAAGTAAAATCCAGGTACTCAATTCTAAGTATTGATATAGCTTCATGGGATTGCTCTTGATGCTCTTGATTTAGGTTGGGTTAGTTTCCTTTCTTGATATGAATGTAGGAGAGATAAGTTTTAAGCTGAAGAGCTAGCTGAGTTGGAGGAGCCCAAGCTGACCGAGAGTCTTGCAGATTGGTGGAAACTGGAAAGAGACCCGCTGATTCGGCCAAATTGACGTGAGAGTTGGGCAAAAGTTGAACTTTATCAAGGACAAGCTCAGGAGATAGTCATGCGAGGAAAAAAATCATCACTAGTAAAAAAAAGGCGGACATCCTCAGGCAGGTTCATGAGTTGGATGGCAAAGAAGATGAGGGTCCCTTTTTTGAAGGGGATAGGATTTTGAGGGCGAAGTTGAATGAGGATTACAATTGAATGGTGCTTCAAGATGAATTGGTCTGGAAACAAAGATATAGGGTTAATTATCTTAAAGAGGGAGATAATAAATCCGTATATTTTCATGCCATAGCCAATTCGAGAAGAAGAGGTAATAGAATTTAATCGTTGGTGATTAACAATGTTAGATATGAGGACTACTATAGTTCTCTAATAAAAGCTGTATTCTTTCAAGGGCAACACGTTCCCTACTCTGGAGCAGATTGATTTTGATTAGATTGGTCAAGATGGAGATAATCCACTGGAAGCGGCTTTAGCGAGGAAGAGTTAGGGGAAATCCTATTTTTTTCTTTTGAAAGGAGATTAAGCTGATGACTTGGACGGATTTTGTATTCCTTTCTTTTGCGTGTTTGGATACAGTGAAATCAGACTATCTGCCTTGTTTTAGGCCTTTCATGGGGGTGCTGACTTTGGATAAGAGCACGACTTCCATTACTATTATTCCAAAGGATGAGTCAAATCATCTATCGAACTTTATACCCATTAGTCTGATTGGTTGCGTCTAGAAGTTGTTGGCTAAGGGGAGGCTGTGGGATGCCAAATTTAGCAATGGGGTTGCTGGTCTGGCTGTAGGAGGCCGTGGTCTTCGGAATCAAGATCGTGAGTGGTGGCCTGAGGACGGGCGTAGTGGCCAGTGGCAATAGAGGTTGTCAGATTCTCGAAGACGGTGGCAGCGGCTGAGATTCCTCCGGCGGAGATGGTTTTTGTGGAGGAGATGTAGGAGGGACTAGAGATGGTGACCGTGGAGAAGGAGGTGGTCGTCAGCGGTGAGACTTGCCAGAGAAGACCACCGGCCCATTCTTCCCCTGTGATACTGCGCCCGAAAATGATGGCCTGGCGTATGATATGGCTATCATGCATGGTTTTGAGGCGCACAATAGCTACAGGTTCTGGAGTGGGATTTTTGGAAATCAAATTTGCTAGCTGGAATGTGGTGGAGAAGTCTGTGTGGCATGGCGGCTTGACTTGGTGGGGCCCCACCATTATGGCACTATTGTTGGATTCGATAAGTTAGGCTATTGGGTAATGTAATGGGGAAGGGAATGGGTAGCATACAACAAATATTTCTACTATATTTGATTGCCAATGAGGTTATGGATTTCTACTCACATAGTCAGTTCAAAGGGGTGTTGTGTAAGATTGACATGGAGAAGGCTTATTACAGAGTTGAGTGTGGGTTCTTGGACTACTTGAGTTAGATATACAACAAGATAAAAAGAGATCTAGAGAAGCTCAAGGAGGAAGGAAATCATAATGCTCCAGGGCCTCCAACCTGACGCCTCTGCTAGCTAAACTATCCGCTTCCCCATTGGCGGATGTTCTCACATGGCAAAAACAAATCGATGAGGATCCCACAATGTCTTGAATTTCATAAAAATATCTTGCACACCGCCACATACAAACTTGTGGCCCACTCAACCAACAAATTACATTGAGGGAGTCTCCTTCCACCATCAATTTGTCCAAATTTTCATTTGCCATCAATCTTAGGCATTGAAGTACCGCCCGGACCTCTGCCTCATTATAGTCGGCAACCCCTGAAGGACCTTTAACCCCAAGAAATTGTGAGAGCGATCACCTTCAATAAAAGATGATGAGAATTTTTATTAAGCCCCTTAAATATGAGCATTTCACTCCTTTCAAAGAGCCCAAATAACTGCAAGGAAGGAAACATTCCACAAAATTCTTCCCTTTTTTTTCCAAGGTAAACCCTTTCTCACAGATCCGATTCCAAATCGAGGTCACGAATCCAATCGATCTGGCTTTCCTTATCAAATGCAATTAAGTGAAAGCTTGTTGTAGGGAATTTAAGCATCAACAGCCAGATGAAATTTCACAAAGAAAATTAATACTCCAATTTCATCAGCTAACATCGTTAAAACAAGCAGATCTGAACATTCCTGGTCCAATTCATCCGAAATTTCACAAAATTCGCCAAAATGAAGTTAATTTGAAGAGGAAGAGGCTCACTTGCATATCTCGGCAAAGGTAAAAGTAGATTTGGCACACGAACTCACGGACACACATGGAAATTCCGGCAACTTTTTACCTTCAAAACAGTGTAGGATTGAAGAAAAAAAGAATTTTCCTCATCCAAGCTTTGATACCAAATTGACGTAGAGCGCGATTTGCGGAAGCAATTTCTGAAATTCGAATTAGATTTGATTTTTTTTTTTTTTGAATTTTTGGAGAAGATGGCTTGATCCACTCGGGACCGGATCAAGCACGGTATCGTCGACAATGGCCCTTGCATGCAACAAGGGATGAAAAGATGAGTGAAATAGGAGAAAGGCTACAATCAATAGCTTGCAATTTCCGTTTCACAAGAAAGACAAGAAGATACAAAAGAGAATTTTCTCTCTAAATTTCAAATCATGAAGTAGTGTCTAAGATGAGAGACCAAGAAGCTTCATATACTAGCCCATTACAATGTGAAATGACTTAACTACCCCTAGTAAGTAAATGATCACTAAAGACACATGAAAATAAGAAAAATACAAACATGAACCACATGACTAATACTAGTGAAACCAAAATAAACCTACACTAGGGAGACATAGAGGCTGACGTAAAATGCCCAGGGGATGCTCCTGCATCAGCGGCCCAACCAAAAACAACTACTATGAGAGGGGCTTGAATTGACCAAACCCGAGCAACTCTGGAGACAGCAGAATATGACACTAGATGGGAATAAAAAGATTTAACAGAAAACTCACCAGAAGAATTCTAGATCCATACCCTTGTATCTGATCTACCTCTCTTTACATAGTAGCCCTCTAAAGCTTGCAGAAGTCTGGCCACCGTTTGCAGCTCTCTATAAAGAAATTTCTTCTAAAAATCGGCAACCATACCACCCGATCCTCCCTTCTTTTAAAGAAATCCTTTACTATACCTTCCTTGTGAGAAGCCACAGCATACAACTCCGGAAATAAGTCCTTGAAAGGACGGGAATCACACTAGTTATGAAGCTAGAATCTTACCCATTCCCCCGTCCAAACCTTTAACCCGGTTCCGGCCGTAAAGGAATGCAAATATCGCAGGATATCTCGCGACACGGTGATTTCCGGCTTATTGAATTTGTCCTCTGACTTCCTCTGACTCCCAATGTACTCTGAGCACAATGATGGACAAGGCCAAAAGGTAGAGGTTGATTGACAGTTTCAGACTTGGAGCCTTGAGGCTGGAAATATGACATCTCCAATATGCCAACGAAATCCTGGTATTTAATAATTCAAAAGATAGTAAGATAAAGAATTTGAAGGTTATGCTTCGATTCTCTGAGGCGGTTACGGGGCAAATAACCAACTTTAGTAAGTCGATGTTGATGGCTATTCACCTTTCTGAGAAGGGGACCATTTCTCTATTATTTTTGAGTGCAAAGTGGGAAGCCTTCTTGGTGTTGTGGGAAGCCTTCTCGGTGTTAATATGGGTCTTCCGGTATATGGTGGCAAATTTCATCATGCTCTTTGGGATCTTATAATTGAGAAGGTTGAGTAACATCTATCCCTGAGGAATAAAGACTTTTAATATTTGGGAGGCAGGATCACGTTAGTGAAAGCAGTGCTTTCTAATCTCTCTGTATTGCATGTTCTTGTTCAAATGCTCTTTGACCGTCATTAAGCGCATTGAGCAATTGCTTGCTAATCTTTCTCTGTATTGCATGTCCTTATTCTAATGCCCTTTGACTGTCATTAAGCGGATTGAGCAATTGCAAAGGAATTTTCTGTGTGATGGCTTATAGGACAGGAGGAGATTCCATCTGGTTCCTTGGAAAGAGGTTTGCAGTCTGAAGGTTGCTGGGAGAATGCAAAACCAGTTAGCACTCCTTTAGCGGGCTACTTCAAATTGGGTACTTATGCCCATTTACTGATGAGGAACGGGCAGGTATGTTTAACATCCCTTATCCCATTGGTTATCTAATGTATGCCACGGTCTGTACGAGGCCAGACATGGCTCATGCTGTGAGCGTGCTAAGTAGATACTTGGTGAATCCAGTAAAATAGCATTAGAATGCAATGAAGTGGATTTCCAGATGCTTACAGGGCACTTCAAATTTTGGCTTGGTGTATGGCATAGGCAAAATTGAAGAGGGTTGGCAGGCTATGTAGATTCAGACTATGCAGTAGACTTGGATAAGAGGAGATCCACTGCATGCTATGTGTTCGCATTAGCAGGCAGGCCCATATCTTAGAAGGCTTCTCTTCAGTTGATGATTGCATTGTCTATGACAGAGGCAGAGTGCATGGCATCACGTGAGGCTACCAAGGAGGCTATTTCGCTAGCTAGATTTGTCTGTGATAAGGGGCTGAAGCAGAGAGGTATTTTTATAAGGTGATAGTCAAAGTGCCTTACATTTGGAAAAAGAATCAAGTATATAATGCCAGGACGAAACATATAGATGTGAGACATCATAAGATACGGGAATGAGCGGCAGATGGAAGCATCAAATGAAGAAAATAAATATAGATGACAATGCAACGTATATGCTGACAAAGTTACAACAATAAAGTTCAAGCATTGCTTGGATTTGGCTAGTATCAACAGTTGTTGATGATTGCTAAGGCACCCCATGTAGTGAGGTGGGCGCCTCATCTGCACAATGTGCAGAGCTATATTCTAGATAGTACAATTGATCTTCATGTACGAGTAGAATTCAAGCCAGGGTGAAGATTGTTGTGCATATCATGGTTTTAAATTTCAGCCAAAACGTGTCATTTTGGCTGAAGTATTTCGGTTTTGGCCAAGGCTGAAACGAAATTTACATGAAATCGTTTTTTTACAAGATTTCGGCAAACCGAAATTTAAAACCTTAGTGCAGATGTCTTGTATTATGGCATTATATGGCATTATAGAGGACCCTCACAGACTAATGTGCGCGACTCACATGCTGACCGCGCAGCTTGGCCGGCTTGGTAATTTTCTTAATGTAATGGCATTGATATATAAGCCACACATATTAGGGCTACGATTAGTTAGGTTTTCTTTGTGTTTTCTTGGCCAAGAAGAAGAGTAGTTTGTAACCCGAAACCGAAATAGTGACAGCTGTTCTCCCGTGGACGTAGGCACACTGTTGAACCGTGTAAATCTTATGGTCTTTCTTTTGTGATTGCGTTTCTTTACAGCACCTCTTGACATTTTGTTGCACATCGCGTTTGATCCAAGTTGAGAAGGTATTTCTCGGTTTTCTACGTGTGCATATCTGTTTGTTTGTTATTTGTCTATGCACGGTATTGCATGCATTAATGGATGTGAAGACATTGAAGTGTGTACTTCTAATAGGTCTGCATTTTTAGTTTTTGAACCAGATGTGCCCCATGAGTGACATGAGTTGCATTTGAGTACATTTGGTTCAATGCACGCAGGTGTGCTTGCATCATTGGATGCAATATTTTAAGAGGCAGAGGCATGCTCGGCCCTCTTTAAAGGCAAGGGGTAGGCCGTGAGGCATTAGGTGTAAGTCTCATGAACTTCTTGATTTTTTTAATAAAAATTCAGGAAATATCAAAATGAAAATTAAGGGAAATAAAGATTAATTAAAATCTTAGAAAAATGTGTGTAATGTTCCTACTAGGGTTGCAACAGGGTTGGGTTGGGTTGGGGTTTTTCAAAATCCTAGCCCAACCCTGGATCCCATTATCTTAGCCCTGACCCGCCCTGACCCTGAGTCAGGGCCAAAAAACCTCAACCCATTGCCCGCCCTGCAGGGCTCAGCGCAGCCCTGGTTCGCCCTGATTGGGCCGGGCCGGCCCTGATTGACCCTAGTGCAAATACCTGTTATGAGTGCCAAAAATAAAGTAACAACATATCATATAGAACAAAATGACCAATAAACAGAGAAAGGGAACAAAATAAGACAATATGAATTCAACAACATGACGGGTAGCAGGGACAATTAATAATAATAATCTAAAGAAACATCAATCCAAGATAATAGAAAAAATTAGCAACAGGAACATGCACAGATGGTTCAATTCTATAATAGAAAACTTAGGGTCGGGCTGACCCGAGGTATTAACCCTGAACCCGTCCCGACCCTGAATCAGGGCCTAAAAAATGAACCTTGACCCGCCCTCAGGGTTGGAAAATCCAGCCCAAACCCTGTTCGGGGTCAGGGCTGGCAGGGCCAAACTAGCACCCCTAGTTCCTACCATAGAATTAATGTAAAGATTGTTCTCTGCAGTAATTCTCATGAATTTCTTGATTTTTGAAATAAAAAACTCGGAAAATTTTAAATTGAAAATTAAGGGAAATAAAAGATTAAGTAAATCTTAGAAAAATGCGTGTAATGATCAAATTGCTTCGATTTGAATTATTCCGAGGATCACTCCAAGGACGCCTTCGGCATCCATGGGTCACAGACCAACCATAGACCCTGTTCAATAAGTGGAAGACATTAGTTGTCCGTTCTCTGGCTGGGCAATAAGGGTCGGATCCATGGATCTAGAAATTCATTTCGGACAATTGAATCTTTCTCAAACTGTCTTTTTAAGAACTAAAAAGATTTGTGCCAAACAAAATGAATATTGTGATTTTTTTACTAGATCTAATTGACCCCAATTCAGAAGATTGGGCATGTGAATGAATAGGATTTCCCAATATCATGCTAAGAATATCTAGGATTTCCAGAAGAAGATGCCATTCATTTGATGAGAAATGAAAGGAATACCGAAAATTCGAGTGGCTGATATGGCAGGTTCGGGATTGATCCCAGATAATGGATCAGATCACACCGAAAGGTATTTATATTTTGCATGGTCCAATCATTGATCCCAGTTACTACCATAGATCATCAAACAATTTAGAGTAATTAATGTAAAGGTTCTTCTCTTCCCTCACCACTTCTCATGTATATTTCCATGCAAATCTCTCCTTTCTGCCGTATAAGAAGAACAATATACTCATGCATGCCAAATTCCAAACCAATTACATACCTACAAAACAACTCAAAATAGAAAAAGAAAAAGAAAATCGCCATTTCAATAAAAGCAAATTACACAAAGAAAATGGATAAAATCAAATTTTGCCAATGATATGGAAGGTAGCAAGAAAATTTTGTGAGGAGAAGGGGAGCAGAAACCATTGCAGTGTTTGCTTATTCCAAAAAAATGTCACATTAAAATGATAGAACTTGATAGAAGAAATCATCAAGAAGTGTATGATTTCGATGAATGGTTGGTGAATTTTCTGGAAAAAACCATTTGCGAAACCTTTCCCCATAACTCCTCTGGATCTTAAAAGAGAGTGATTTGGTTTGTAAAATAGCTTTAATAGATTGAGTTCATGTACATCTGCTTTTGGGTTGATATGACATGTTAGTTCCTATATTTGCTTTGATTTTGATTATGCAATTCTTTTTCTTTTTTCCTATTTTTCCATTTCGTTGGATTTTATTAGTTCCACTTACTTTCAAAGTTCATAAATGGTGGTTGCATGTTCGTATGGAATTGTCTTGACTTATGTTAATTTTATTCCTTTCACAGGTTAATGCGCTCATGTCGTTCTTGTCCCTTGTCTTCAGTGATAGCTCAATATATTTTAACTCAATTCGGGAAGTGTAAGTATATTGATTATCTAATTTCATTGTCTAGATATTTTAAATTTTTCGATTCAAACTCTGAATGTTTAACTTTGCAAGCAACTCATTCTTTTTACAGTTCAAAAATAAAAATGAAAGAATATTTTATTCTTTTTTATGTTCTTATGATAGATCACTTATCCTTGTGCATGCAAATGGAGAAATTGGGAAATTTTTTTACATTGTGGCGAATGTGAAATTTTAATATCTGATAGGATGAGCCTCGGTAGTTATGACCTGAATGATGCAAGTTTCAGAAAGAGAGAAGAGAAGGAGAGAAAATGAGTTAGTTAGAGGATGACTCCCCCTCACTTATGTATTTATATAAAAGGAGAAGAGTACAAAGACCAAAGTGCTGTTAGGCACATATACACCTTCTAACACTCCCCCTCAAGGTGGAATGTATATATCATACATTCCTAGCTTGTTACAAATATCACTCATCTTCGGCTTACTTAATGGCTTGGTAAACACATTAGCCAGTGCTAATCCACAGATCTAGTAAAAACTGTGCATATCTCGCCCCTTTGGATTATCTGACAGATGAAATGATAGTCCACCTCAATATGGTCCGCTCATGAAAGACCAGATTTGTCGAAATGTGAATCGCAGCCTATTTATCACAATACAATTGAGAAGGAGAGGAGGGAGCGAGCAATCTTTGACAGAAGGGAGCACAACCAGATGAACTCTACGCTCGTGTGTGCCATGGCCCTGTATTCAGCTTATGCTCTGGATTTAATTACGACATCTTGTTTCTTGCTTTGCCATGACACCAAGTTACCTCCAACGAAGGTACAATATCTAGTGGTTGATCTCCTGTTTGCTGGAGATCCTGCCCAATCTGCACATTGAACCCTCTATCTTCTCATGACCATGCCTCTTAAACAATAAGCCTCTCCCTGGAGCACCTTTCAAGTATTAAGCACTGCTGCCTAGTGAGAGGTACGTGGTGAGCTCATTTACTGGCTGACTACCCCTACATCAAATTAGATGTCTAGACGAATGATTGTGATATATATAAGCTTGCCAACCAACCTCATATATCTGTCAGGATCATCTAACAATTCTCCCTCATCTGGAAGAAGTTTTACATTCGGGTCCAGGGGCACAACAGTAGGTTTCACCCCAAGAGAACCTGTCTCATTAAATAAGTCTAATACATACTTTCTTTGTGAGAGAGAAAGGCCACTGCTCGAATAGGCTACCTCAATCCCAAGAAAATACCTCAGGCGACTCAGATCTTTGGTGGAAAGCTTTTTCTGTAAGAAAGCCTTCAACTTCTGTACGCCCACTGAATCACAGTAATGATAATATCATCAACGTATACAATCGAAAGAACATATCCGTCATCAGACTGATGGCTAAAGACCGAGCGATCAACTGCACATTGTTTAATGCCAAACCATATAACAATGTCACTCAATCTCCTAAACCATGCTCTAGGAGATTGCTTTAGGCCATAAAGAGATTTCTGCAAGCGACAAACTGAGTACATCTCTCCCTGAGCAACATACCTAGGAGGTTGCTCCATGTACACCTCCTCAGTGAGGTCACCATGAAGAAAGGCATTCTTCACATCCAGCTGATATAAGGACACCAACCACGATAAGCAGCCAAGGAAATCAATACGCGAACTGAAGGAATTTTGGTGGCGGGCTGTCCCATCGGGCAAATATTTGATGGAGAAAACCCATCGACACCCCACGGGCTGAGCACCCTGAGGAAGAGAGACCAAATCCCAAGTCTGATTAGCCTGAAGGGCACCCATCTCATGGTCCATAGCAGCGCGCCGTCCTGGATGAGCAAGGGCCTCTGCTATAGATTGTGGTAAGGAAACAGAAGACAAAGAAGGCACAAAGCTACGAAAGACAGGAGTGAGATCATCATAGGACACAAAATTAGAAATAAGATGGCCAGTAGAATGTGAACGAGTACGGGAAGCAATAAGAGAGTCTACAGGAACATCAGGAGAGGGAAGAAGAGGTATTTGAGACGGAGGAGCTGATATCTCCGGCTGAGAAGACATTGCCTCGGGCGTAGGGTGGTGGAGATCTGGTCTCAGACACTGTTGATAGACCTTTGTAGGAGCTGGAGGAGCCGAAGTCACTCGCAATGGAGAAGAGCTGGGCTGAAGAGGAGGATTCGACGGCACCTGCAATGGAGAAGAGCTGGACTCAAGAGGCTCAGGGAGAACGGGAAGGGGAAGAGGGACTCAAGAGTCTGGGACAACCCCCTCAATGGGAGAGGGAAAGAAAGATACATACTCGAAGAAGGTGACATCGGTGGAAACAAAGAAGCGGCGCAACCAAGGGTTATAACATTGATAACCCTTTTGGGTACGACAGTACTCCAGAAAGATACGTCTCTCCGCCCGAGGATCCAGTTTGTCAAGGCCAGGAGAGAGGTTGTGGACAAAGCAAACACAACCGTAGACCCGTGGAGTGAGGGGAAAGGGATCATGCTCAGGATGTAAGACGGAAAAAGAGATTTACCTCTAAGGATAGAGGAGGGAAGCCGATTATCTAAGAAACATGAGAGAAGGATGGCATCGCTCCAATAGGCTTTGGGAACCCGCATGTGAAAAAGAAGAGTGCTGGCCATATTAAGCAATGCCATGAGTGGATAAGAAATCATGAAAGCCATTATAGGCAGAAAAGTATTCCTTAGCATTATCGGTGCGCAAACATTTTAGACTGCAATTATATTGGGTAATAATCTCGGCATGGAAAGTACGGAAAGTGGTGAACACCTGAGAATGGTCCATAAGAAGAAAGAGCCAGGTCATACGGGAGAAATTATCAACAAAAATGATGAAATATCTATAACCAAGAAGAGACATAGTCCGGGAGGGACCTAAGACATCAAAATGGACTAGCTCAAATGGACTCGAGACTCGACTAACAACCCTAGAGGGGAAGGACACATGATAGGGGTGCAACTCGGGTCGATTCTTTGGAATTTAGGTTGAGCTTTTACCTTGAAATCGGGTTGGGTTCGGGTTGATTCCTATTCATTTTTAGCAAAAGCTCCACCCGACCTGACCCAAGTTGCACCTCTAACAAATGATGGTGCTTCTCACACTGAAAGGACTGAAGATGACCAGAAAGAACAGAGGACTGCTGAAGTCTTTGAATGGAGGGATGGCCAAGACAGCAATGCCGCTGATATGCGTTGACAGAACTATGCAGCACGACACGGGGGGCTAGAGTCAAGGTGATATAGACCATCCACCTCACGACCCGAATTGATTGTCTTCCCAGTCGATAGATCCTGAAAAACACAATAAGAAGGGAAGAAAGAAATAGAACAAGCCTTTTTTTGATTTGGGTAACAGAAAGTAAATTAAAGGGGGACTTAGGAACACGAAGCACCGAGGAGAAGGTAAGACCAGAGTGAGGAGAAATAATACCAATATCGGAAATGTGTGCAGTGGTCCCATCGGCCAGAGTAACAGTATGAGAGTCTGAATGAAGAGGCTTGAACGAATTAAGGGAAGCAGAATAACTCGTCATATGGTTCGAGGCCCCTGAATCAATAACCCAAAAGGTGGAGTTAGTAAGTACAATGTTGCTGGGTGTCCCAAGTGATGAAAAGGGGCGCTGCCGGAAATGGCGAGGAAGAGTAGAGACGAGGTGGGGCTGCCTGAAATGGGGAAGGGAGGGTAGAGTCGAGATAGGGGCTGCCAGAAATGGAGGTTAGGGGCGATATTGGCGAGGGTGGAAGGTTAGGGTTTGGGTTTAGCGTGGAGGAGGGGGAAGATGAGAGGAGGAAGAAGACGATTCTTCAATGGTGGTCCCTAGGGTACCACAACCCTAGGGCTCTGTTACCATGTTGAAGGAGAGAAGAGATGGAGAGGAAATGAGTGAGTTAGAGAATGACCCCCTCACTTATGTATTTATATATAAGGAGAAGAGTACAAAGACCAAAGTGCCCTTAGGCACATATACACGTTCGCCTCACTTTGGAAGCGAAGAACTGAATTGGATCTTTCAGGAATCCATTATGGGAGATAGTCCCAAGGAAAAACGTCAAAAAGGAAACCGGAAAACACCACTAAACCATCTTCAGAAACGTCGAGGGATAAAACAATTGAGTGGGTTTTAAATAATCATGACTTTCCCTTTCTTTATCCAGGGCATGCGTTGCCCTTGGGTCATTAGATAAAAAAATCATTGGGGTTCCTCTAGCTTCTGACAAAATTGGAGCTAGATGGTCTGGAGGGATTGAACGGTAAAGAATTAAAAGCAAAGGATCGATGGACACTTGGTGGGCTCACCACCCAAAGGAGGGGGGAGACGGGTGAAAAGGCATTTTTGTATGAAGTAGAAGTATTTTTCAAACGATATTGGATGGAAAAGCACCAAGGCTTCTTATTTACATCATTGAAATTGGCGATGTGGAGACGGCGCTTTCCTCGACAATGTCGCTAATCATCAGTTGGTGTGGAGGATTAGAAGTCTGTCAGGATCAAGGTCCGGCCCCACAAATGTTCTGCCTCTTAAGTAAAGAGACTCTTGTCTTACTATCTACGTGCCAATGGAAGTTGAAGGGGTCTTTTGGATTCCGGTCATAATGACTGAGTATTTCAGCTCCATAAATGCTCATCTATCGAAAGAATGGATATCTTATTCCACACGCTATTGTGGGAATAGGGGGGTGGGTCATTGGTCATATTTAGGCGGTGACCTTTATATATAAAAAAAGAGGAGTTTTTGGGATCTTTCAGGAGATTTGAAAGTAGGTAACTCTTGACCCTTCGCCTTCTCCTTGAAAAAGCCAAAATGGAAAACCAAAACGATATTTCCTCCATCCCTTCCTCTTCCTTGTCCGATCTGGCTATTGGGCGAAAAAGGAAGCGGCTCATGGACCTTGAGGAGATGGAGGAGGCTCTTTGTAAGATGAAGGCCATGGCTTATAATGAAGAAATGGCTTCCAGGTTCTCGCCAACCCCTAGGGAGATCATTAAGGACTTCCTTAAGAGGAAATGAAAGCTCTTTAAGGAGGAAGTAAACCGGAGAGCGGAAGCTTTCTTTAATTTAACTGGGACCTATAATGTCAAGGAAACTCATATGCTAATGCATAAACATCCCTTCTTCAACAAATCATTGGCTGATGAGAGGAATCTAAGGTGTCTCCGATGGGAAGCAGACAAGGCGGTGGGAATAAAAAAGCTGGAGGACATGATTGACCGGAAAAAGGCTTCTGAAGGTATGGAACCAAATGCTGAGGATCTTTCTGCTATTGTGTCGGATGAGGAAGTTTTCGCCTTTGAGATTGAGCGTCTCTTGAGGTAACTGGAAAAATGCACGTCTTGAAGGGGAGTCTGATTTCAAGATCTTCATTGGAAGATCGCAAAGTTTTTTTGGGCGAGTTTGTATCAGGGGTAACCAAAGGTTTTGTAAAAATGATGTCGAACTGCCTTTTAGGTATGCGGCAGGATTTGGAAATTCTGGTTCGAACGATGGATGTATAGGGGAATGACAAAGGGAATACTTTTTTGATTTTTCTGTCCTTTTCTACTTTATGGCCCGGGAGTTATCTCCTGGCCCCCATACATTGTAATACAAAGGGGGACTCCTGGCCCCCATACATTGTCATCTTTTAAAAGAAAAACATCAGCATTGCCATCTTGATCTCAATACTTAGATGTTGGAAAATTATTGAAAGTTATTTATGTAATTCTGGAGTTCAAAGGGCGATGGTAGGAGACACTACATTATAGTGTTTATCGTCAATGTCTGATAACTGCGGAGGATGGTAAGAGATACTACATTTTAGTGTTGTCTATCTTCAGGATACGATTAATGCCATGAGGTAAAGAAGCTCTAGAAATAATGATCTTGTTATTATACATGTAATGTAGCTTAAAGGCCCTGTATAAAGTTTGCAAACTTCTTCATGGTTGCGAGGCAAGGAAAATATGATGGGAATCTGAAGCCCCTGAAGGTATACTGGAGAGGATATAGATGGTCCACCTTCAAAGCTCCAATCTTGATATGACATGAGGATGAAGGAGGGCCCGCGTGGGAGATTTAAAGCCTTGGGGACCCCAAGTCCTTTTATATTCAAGTCAAGTGTTAAGGGCTTTTTTTCCCTTTTAATCCACTTAAGTCATATAAGTGAAGAGGACCAATACCTTAAGTTATGAGCTTAGAGGCAAAAAGGACCTTGTGTTGCACTCCTAAAGAGAGAAATGGGGATCCAAAATGTGAAGCTAGGAGCTTCCTTTTAAGTTTAGAAAGTTGACATGATGCTGTTTATTTTTTGAAAAGAGTCCATCAAAGAGATCTAGATTAGGTAGATTTTAATTATTTTCAATTTTCAATAAAAGAATGTTTAGTTTAAGAAGTTTCTTTTCTTTAAGTTCCTATTAAAGCGAGAGATGGGCGTGGGATTTGAATTGTGTCTAAACTATAGGACCAAGGCAGCACACCCAGTTTTGGTTCTCTGTTTGCAATGGATAACCAGAGATACAAAAGGTCCGTGCCTGATGACGAATGGAGAAGGTCCGAAGAGCGCCCCCAATTCGCCCGAGTGCGAACACTTGGTCTCTTATGCCATTTATTATTAACTTTGAAGAGTTTCAAGCGAAAATCATATGAAATGGGAACACGCATCTCCGAGAAAACGTCTATCTAATCATGCATGTCTCCGAGATGAAAATAAGCACACACAAAAGAACCGAAATAAATGTCACCTAATGATAACTAGGTTATGAGTGACATGCTAATAGGTATCTAAGTTCTTGTGGGCAAACACATGCATGCTACAGCTAAAGGTATAAAGTTCTTGTGGGCAAACACATGCATGCTACAGCTGAATCCCTCACCTTATAACACTACCACTTCATGCCCCCATCGTTCCACAACCAATCCAAGCCTTTACCTATTACCTAGAAACCCTTAACCTCCTGAAACCCATTTTTTGAACCTGTTACCTACTAACCTACCTGCTACTTGAATTAGAAACCTGCAATGAAATGCCTATAGATCAGTCCTTGCCCGACCTGTTAGACCTAAAACCTTCCTTAACTAAACCCTTTCTTTTCATCGACCAAAATAAGCCCAGCAACTTGTCGTGAAATCTATAACATCACCGTGCTATTACATTTCACTTCTTTGAACTGCACAACCTGTAAATTTACCAACAAGTCCTATATACTATTCCTAAATCTTTTAGGGGCTGTTTGGATACGCGGATTTTAGAATCCAGGTTTTAGTTTGAAAATTGTGTAAAAAGGGGCAGAAAACGACGGGCGTCCTTCTTCTCTTGTCCGCCATCTTGGATTTTGAGTAAGAAATACAGGTTTTAGAAATCTCTCCCCCATCCTGAAATTTCTTAAACCTGGAAACAAGTTGATCTCCTACTCTCTTGCTCGACGGAGAGCAGGGCGAGAAATCAGAAAACGATTGATCTCCTACTCTCTTGCTCGACGGAGAGCAGGGCGAGAAATCAGAAAACGATTGATGGTCTCCTTCTCTCTTCTTCCATCCAGAATTTTGAGGAAATCCAAGATTCTAAAATCCGCGTATCCAAACGACCTCTTAATCCTCCAATACCTACGTTGAGCTGACCTCTATAACCTATCCTATTACCTGTAACAGTTTCTTGACACCTGTCAACAAAATTGACACCTGTCAAAAGTATCTTTACACCTGGCTGTGGCCATCCACTTTAACCTGCAATAATTTTCCATACCTTAATTTATTTATTTAGGATTCTATTTTTATGTTTTGATACTCTTTCCATAGCTTGTCCTTCATCAAAAGGACAATATCTCCGTTGATGATGGAATAGTTCTCACTACTTAGATTAGTCCAATACCTTCATTTATCTTTATCTTCACCATCATCTTCATCTTCATGTTCGATATCGTCGTAGAGGTCATAGATTGGTATGGTTTCGTTACAAGACTCTTCCTCCTCAACGTCTTCGTCATCATAAACATTATAAATAGGTCAACTCCCCTCATGCGAGACCTTTTCCTCTTCATAAAAATCATCATCATAAGCATTGTAAAATGGTGAAATTTCATGGGAAAAATCCTTCAACCAACTCAATTTTTCTTATCCTCATACGGAATTTTTGCAATGAAAGTCGTCGTGATAGATGTTTTTCTTGGCAACGTAACTAAAATACTTCCTCTCTCAAATCGTGTTTGTCATCCTCAACAACAACGAATCTTTGTCTTGGTGGCATGATTGAACTCTAAGGCTTAACTCAGGCTCTGATACCAATATGATGCAGTGTAAGATGGTAACCCATAAATTTGATGACAATAATATGATTTGCAAGTTATGAAGACACGAAGAACATAAGAAATGAAGACGAGAAAGCAATATCTATCTCAACTATTATTCAAAATAGAGTGTAAACTCCATACGTATTGCCTAACTCAAGACAAAGCATATCATAATTATCCTCTAAAACCCTTGCGCGTGTTTGATTTATAGTAGTAACACTTACATGGTGACGGGGACCATCCCAAGGTCCAAATTTTAATTTTTAGTTGTCATTTTAGTCTCTTAAGTTATAGTAGGGCCCCTAGTCTCTTCCCATCAAAACCGCTCAAGTTTTTTGAGTTATGAGTGTTTTAAATAGGCCTACACATGTATTACGGGAATTTTAAGCTGGGAGAGAGTTTTTAAGTCGTTAGCGGGTATATTTGTCCAAAAGTGTTAGGTTTTTATTTTAGGATTTTGGAAAGTTCTAGTTCTCTTCATTTTATTACATATTATAAGCCTTGGGGCACTTTTCTTTTAGCTATGATGAGATGGATGATTAAACCGGTGAATGAATAAATATTTGAAGTTTTTTCTCTTGTGTGGATGTGATGTCTACTCCTTGGCAATGTGTGATGCCTTGATCTTCCCTACGGTGCAATGCCTTAGGTTTTCGTTGGTGAGATTTTAACTTTGCAACCTGTCTCTTTCATGTTTATTTTTTTGCCTATAAACCACCTTCTTGGGAACCCCAAACCTCCATTAAGATTCCAAATTCACTTAGGGGGGAGAGAATGCCCCATGTACAAGTGACCTCTAGAAGCTCCCGATTTGGCAAGGCAATCAGGCAAATCGTTGGCACTTTTAGGAATGAGGGAAAAAGAACAATCACCAAGCAGGCATATCTTTTATCGCATCCAGTAGGTTGGCGAGTCTCTGCAGACCGGTGCTATTTCCTTTCACCCACAACCATAGTTGTCAACCCGTGACTCGACTCGTGACTCGATTTCTTAGTTTTATAACTCGTGACTCGACTCGACTCGACTTGTGACTCGACTCGACTCGGCTCGTGACTCGTAAGAGTTTTTGACAAGAAGATAAATTTAGTTGAAAAAAAAAAAATTATATATCAAAGGACGAAGCATGTAAAAAATTTAACCCATTAGCACCTAATTAATGCACTAAGCCAAAAATATAAATAACTATATGTTTATAACTTGCATCACAAAAATAATTAAGTTCTAGTTGGAACTTCATCATGGGTGAAAACCGTTCTTTGCTTTAGATTTTTATCCGCCCGTGATTTATGGTATGTTTGGAAGGAAATTTGTGGTGGTTCAGGCTAAGAACCCAAGATTGTCCAAGGCTGGGAGCGGCACATGATTTTTTGAAGCTAAACTTTAAGGGGTCTAGCATGGGGAATCTTGGCCTTGCTGGAACTGGGGGAGTCTTGAGCGATGAATTTGGCGCTATGAAATGGGCTTTTACGGGTCCCAATGGAGTCGTTGTCACTAATGAAGCTGAAATGCGTGCTATCTACCAAGGAATAAGGTATCTTGAGAATAAAGATTTGAATAAGGTAGTGGTAGAAGGAGACTTGCTCAATGTGATAAAGTGGCTTAATGGCTCTCATTCCTTCCCTTGAAGATTTGCCTCTTTCTTTGATGACATCCAAGACAGCGTGGGAGATGCATCGACCCTTGCAGCGGGGCTTGTTGTCTTCCTTTTCTTTTTCTGTCTCTTTATTTGTATAGACCTCCTCGCGCTTTTTTTCGCATTTAATGCAATTGCCATTAAAAAATAATTAAGTTCTAAGTTCCAGCTTCCAAGTTTTCAACCATCAAAACAAGAAAGCCCAGGCCAACGACTCGACTTGACCCGTACCAACCGCCCCTCCATTTGGTTGAAAAAGATAGACAATCCCTTGTAGAGGGCATGGACATCGGTTTTTGTGGAATCAACTATTCAGATAGGTCCAGCAAAAGCGTAGACGATGTCATCCAAAGAGTTACTAAAAATGCCACCAATGCCTCATGCCTGGGTTGCCAAGGGAGCAACCATCGACATTGAGTTTAATGACGTTTCTAGGAGGAGGTTTCCATTTCACTCCCTACCTTTCAAAATTTTGTCCGAATTTCTTATAACGATTTCAGCGAGTAGCCTGAAAATGAATGGTGTTGTAGGGCCCAAGAAACCACAATAAATATTATCTTCCAAACCATCCACCTGAGAGAGATGACGCTCTGCCTTAAAAAAATGTGAGAATTCCTCTCATTCTAAATAATCCATGTAACCGCAAAAGGTGTGAGATGCCATAGCAAACGAGTGAATCAAAACCCATTATTCTCGAACTCCACAATAACTCTCAAATTGAATTGGAGAAAACCCAATCAACCCCCTACCATTTGAAAACTTGACCCCAAATATATGAAGATGATTTGCAATAGATGAAGAGGCGCGAAGATGAATCCTCATCTGAATCACACATATAACATTTGATGCAGGTGCATCGATACCATTCGAAGACCGAGTGACTGGCATAATCTCAGGCTTGATCATCAATCTGTGACATCTTGTGGTTGATCCGACGGCTATGAAGCACAGGTGCGGGTGCGGGGTGCAGGTGTGACACGACACGGGTACGCGGGTACGTGATTTTCCAAAAAACTTGGGTGCGGGTGCGTTGAATATAATAATATTTTTTATTAAATTTTTTTTAAAAAAAATAGGAAAGCAATCAAATAACAATTACATCACCATTCACCAAAATGGAAAATTCTAATATTACTCTTCATTTCATACGTGATTAAGTTCATCATTAAAACACCAAAATAACATAAAGCACCAAAATAACATAAAGCATCAATGCATCATCAATCCTAGAAGTCAGTCGCTTTAGGCTTCAGCTCCAATATCGACAACATCGTCCTCTACGTCGTCGGTAAAAACAATGGACTCCAACTCCGGCTCATCCAAAGAAAGACTAGCAACTTCAAGTACCCCTACATCCTCGAAGGAATCAAATGTATCTCCACCTATGTCCCACATCTTTGTCTCTCCTTGCTTATATTGTGGAGTTTGTCTTGAGAGAAGCCGAAGATTGCTATGAACGAAAACCAAATCTTCAGCTCGTTGTGGAGTCATCTTGTTCCTCTTGAGAGAATGCACAAAAGAGTAAGTGCTCCAATTCCTCTCGGCACAAGATGACGATGAATGTTGCATTAGAATCTTCAAAGCTATGCTTTGAAGCATAGGGGCACATGTACCATGGATGGCCCACCACTCATGAGGCTTGATAGTGAACCGTTCATTGATGGAATCAACATCATTGAATAATCCGGACTTCATGGAGAATTGCGCGAACTCCACATTAGCTCTTGTGCGGTCCGAGGAATTGTTGAAGTACCTCTTGAAGCACTTCATCCTCTCGGTATAAATTTCTGCATCCTTATGTGGAAGCACCCGACTTGAATCTTCACTAAGCCATTGCTCACTATAATACCTTTAAGAAAGGAAAAACTAATTTAGCTTCAAATTTCAAGTCAAAAGTTAGAACTTAGAAATAAACATAAATAACTAATAATCCAAATAAATTTAAAGTCACCTAACCTTGGATTCAATGAATGAGCCATGCAATGAAGTTGAGTGTTGCTCTTGTTCCAACGAGCAACAAGAATCTCGTGCACCCCGTCGAAAAATTTGGACTCTTCTTTCCTCTTTCCTTCCTTCATATTGCCGCCCTTACTTTCTCTATCATGGTATCCCACAAATCATAAACCAAGTGAAGGCAAGGCGTATCCGTGTCACCGTCTCTAAGCATGTCATAGATGGGGGATGTAAATGCGAGTATGTAGTTGATAGAATCCTACCATCCGTCATCTAACACCTTCTCTTTTACAAACCTCGATTTTCCCATGTCATCCTCCCTATAACAAGTCCATTTGTCACTAATAACCATTGCTTGAAGACCTTGCTATAAGAGTTTCAATCTCTTAAGCATAACAATAACACTCGCAAATCGAGTCTCCGCCACGGCAAGCAACTTCAAAGTGTTGAACTCGTTGAATATGGCTAGTCTCATGGAATGATTCATTATGAAATTCTTAATGATGCTAGCATCTCCCGAAACATCCGTTATCCAACTGCATTCGTCATATGTAACTTGATTTGCTTCCACATTCTTCGCCGCACATATGTTCTTCAAAGCAAGGTTGAGGGTGTGCACCACACATGGGGTCCAAAAGATGGAAGGAAACTGTGCCTCAATAAGTTGCTCGGCCGCCTTGCAATTTGCGGCGTTGTCGGTAATTACTTGGACAACATTTTCATGTCTAACTTCTATAATTACCTCCTTCAACAAGTTGGCAATGAAATTTTTTTCCTTTGTCTCCCCCGAACAATCTACCGCCTTGAGAAACATAGGCCTACCCTCGGTTACCGCCATAAAGTTAATGAGAGGCCGCTTTTGTGAGTCACTCCATCCATCACTAACAATGCTCACCCCTTTATCCTTCAATGTCTCTCTAAGGGGTTGCAACAACTTATCAACATTTGCCCTCTCTTTTTGTAGTAGAGTCGTTCTTAGCAAGTTGTACCCCGGAGGCAAATAACCGAAAATTGGATTGTTGGCCGCACAAGAGTATGAACTCGCATAGTGTGGGTTCCTTGCTAGGTGAAATGGCAAGCCACCGCAGTAAAACATCTGAGCAATCTCGCCATGTACTTGATCGCGGGCCGCCATGTTAAATGCCTTTTCAATAGCACTCACACTTCCACTTGGACCACTTGTCTTTCTCCTCTTTAGATCAAAACTTGGAGGGACAAACATACTACTTGGGCAACTCAATGATCCACTACTTGATGATGGCGGCAATGTCACTCTCTTGGGAGCATTTTGCTTCATAGCCTCCTTGCATTCTTCCTCCAACCTTTGCATTCCGAGTAGGTCATTTGCTTTCACCTTAGGACACGCTCCGATTTCTTGTCCTGATACCTTCAACAAGTGCGCTCTAACCCTTGTGTAGGAGCTATTCCAACTCTTATGACAAAAATTACATTCCCATCTCACATTCCCTCCACCCTTAGGATCTTTATCAAATCTAGTGGCATACCTCCATAAGGGCTTCGAGAGGTCTTCATCAGTAGAAGTAGAAGGTGGTGCATTTGTGGCTTGGGCGGCGCTATTAGCCCCGGATGAAGACATTCTATTAAAAGAACAAACACAAATTTAGTTTTGGGAGTTAAAATTAAACATAATTTTTGACTCCTAAAATCAGTTTTGGGCTCCCAATCGATTCACACAATCTTAAATTAACATGGCCCTAAAGGGTAAAGGCCTCTAATTGAGCCCAAAACGGATTTTGGGGGTCAAAATTAAACAATATTTTTGACTCCTAAAATCAGTTTTGGGCTCCCAATCGATTGCTAATTTGTCACAATCTTAAATTAACATGGCCCTAAAGAGTAAAGGCCTCTAATTGAGCCCAAAACGGATTTTGGGGGTCAAAATTAAAATTATGTTTAATTTTGACTCCTAAAATCAGTTTTGGGCTCCCAATCGATTTTCACAATCTTAAATTAACATGGCCCTAAAGGGTAAAGGCTAAAGCCCTAACGACCTAACCCCTCTAATTGAGCCCAAAACGGATTTTGGAGGTCAAAATTAAACATAATTTTTTACTCCTAAAATCAGTTTTGGGTTCCCAATCGATTGTCACAACTCACAATCTTACATTAACATGGCCCTAAAGGGTAAAGGGCTAAAGGTTAAAGCCTTAATGACCTAACCCCTCTAATTGAGCCCTAAAGGGCTCCCAATTGAATGTCACAATCTCAAATTAACATGGCCTGAAAGCTCACAATTAGAAATTTGGGATTTAGGGCTTTAGGCCCCAAAGCCCTAAATCCCAAATTCCCAATTGTGAC
Source organism: Tasmannia lanceolata (assembly GCF_043159265.1). NCBI lineage: Eukaryota > Viridiplantae > Streptophyta > Magnoliopsida > Canellales > Winteraceae > Tasmannia > Tasmannia lanceolata. Next base: position 221,942 of record NW_027518684.1, on the reverse strand, counting down.
CTCCAAACTGAAAATCAGTTTAGGGCTTCAAAATTACAATCCATTTTAAGATTATGCCAACCGATTGTGAGCTCCAAATTGATTTTTATGTGACTCACAATCGGTTAGGGCTTTAGGCTATTTTTTAGGGCAAAAAAAAAGAGAGTAGAGATTAAAAAAAAAAAGAGAGTAGAGAGAGATAGAAAGAGGAGAGAAGTAGAGAGAGAGAGAGAGTACCTTTGTAGGGTTAGGTTAGGGCTCCGACGACCGACGGTGGCGGAGGCGGCGGTAGTAGTTGCAGGGAGAGAGAGGAGAAACCGAGAGGGAGAGGAGAAAATGAGAGAAGCCCGGGCCGAGAGAGAGTGAGAGAGGAGAGTTGCAGAGAGAGAGACGCGGGGAGAGAGAGAGAGAGAGAGAGAGAGAGAGAGAGAGAGAGAGAGTTGCAGACGGAGACGGAGATGAGAGAGAGAGAGAGAGAGAGAGAGAGAGAGAGAGAGAGAGAGTTGCAGACAGAGAGGGTGAGGGAGAGGGTTCGTGAGTGAGGGTTTTGGGTTTTAAAATCCTTTTATAAATCTTAACCCCCCCCCCCAAATTGCTATTGGCAGCCTTTTTTTTTTGTTTTTTTTAAAACACTTAAAAATGTGTCGGGTGCGTCGGGTGCGCATCCCAACCGTACCCGACCCGCACCCGACCGTAAAATTAGAAAAAAAAGTTTTTTAATCGGTTGCGCACCCGACACGCACCCGGGACGCACCCGAGCGCACCTGTGTCAGATATGCACCCGATACGGGTACTTTAGACATTTTGAAGCACCCGTGCTTCACAGTCCGACAGTCTCAAATGGTCCGATCATGGATCGGAGTTCTCGGCCTTCAAATTGCTTTATGTGTTTGTGTTTCTTTATCTCATCTTGTCGTTGGCAGCACATCGTGCTTTATCCTATTTTGAGATATTAGAGATCTTTCGATTTTCAACAATCTGCAGTTCACGCATTCACCGTAAAGTAGGAGCTAGGACACTTCGATAGACAGTCAAAATGGATCGTAACCATCTGCCACAAAGTGGCTAGAGGCAAAGGAAATGGAAAGCAAAGAAACACGATGAAGTAGACAAAATAAAGGTTCTTGCTTGGAAAAATTAGGAAGGAAATATTTAGAAAGTATACCAAGCAAAAACGTGGGATAGACGGCCATTAATTCATGCCTTGTGTAAAAAAAATATCTCAGGCATCACACCTAGAAGAGGAGAAGGGGAGCATTAAGGAGGGGGAAAAATGCGGCATAGACGGCCGGGGGATTGGTCTTGCTCATCTTGTGGTTACTGTAATTTTAAATGGAGAAGTCAATGTTGATGGTGCCAGGAAAAGGGAAGAGGAAAAGAAAAGAAGAAGTAGAAAGAAACAAAGTTAGATCGTGGTGGCGACAAGAGGACTGATACTGCTCATCCTGCAATTACTTAAATTTTAAATGGCGGGGCAGATGTCGTTGGTGTCACTTGGATAGAGAGCGAAGCTTTCCACCTCCCGAAGAGTCCTCAAATCCAACGGATTTGGGTACCGTGGCTCAGGAGGGAGAATGTTGGCATGATTCTGGACTGATTACCCCTTTTGTTGAAAGAGGGATACCGTCCTTATCCATCTTGGGCCCGGAGGTGGAAACGAGACTTAATACCCTAAGTGCATATTTGGTAGGAAAAAGAAAAGATTTATCTGGATCCATTCAGGATCTCTGGCTCTGGGCGAAAATCTGTTGGGACATTTCTACTTTCCCCTGTCCTTGTCTTCTATCAAAGGATGAAGTTTTATTCATGTAATAACCGGTAAAAATATATATATTATATAGTCACTATGCAAGATTACTATGCAGAAATACTATGCAGAATACTATTCAAAACTACTATTCACAGTAGGACCCACCAAGTACTATTCACAAACGGGTCCCACATCAGCGGGCCCCACATCAGTAGGTCCCACATCAGCGGGCCCCACACAAGTAGGTCCCACATCAGCGGGCCCCACACAAGCGGGACCCAACACCGGTCAAGCACGCCGTTACGAGTCAAGCCCGCCACCAACGAAAATAAACTAAAATAATAATTAAATAATAATTAAATAATATTATTTTACTATTTAAAGTACTATTGAAAATAATTAAATATACTTAATTATTATTAAATAGCCTTTACTATTCACGCAGCAGCCTTTTACTATTCACGCAGCAGCCTTTTACTATTCATAAATAATTAAATAATAGCCTTTACTATGCACAAAAATGCCTATAAATAGAGGAAGAGAAGAAGAAGAAAAAGAAAAGAGAAAGAGAGAGGAAGAGAAGAAGAAGAAAAGGAGAGAGAGGAAGAGAAGAAGAAGAAGAAGAAAAAGAAAAGAAGAGTGAAGAAAGAGTAAAAGAGAGAGAGGGGGAAAAAGAGAGAGAAGGAAAAAGGAAATCCACTATCCAGGTAAGTCTGTCAATAGTTATTTATTTAAACAGTGAAATAACGGTGATATGGTTGGTTCTACCACCTATGGATAAAGCGTGCATATGAGGCGATAACTCGCTATAGATTATGCAAGTTTTATCATCTTAGGATAAAGCATGCATATGAGGCGATAACTCGCTATCGATTATGCAAACTTTATCATCATATTTGAACGGTGAAATGCTCGCATAGTAACCGTAAAGTAACATACAGGGCCCACATGAATAGTACATACAGGGCCCACATGAATAGTAACATGCGGGGCCCACAGGAATAGTAACATGCGGGGCCCACATGAATAGTAACATGCGGGGCCCACATGATCTTAAATTTGATAGAAAGAACACAGGGAATATTATCAGAAAGGAATTTGATAGAAAGAACACTGAACACAGGGAACATCAGAATTTGAAAAGGGTACTTCTCACGTTGCTTTCGTGAAATTCTCATCTGCACGATCCTTTCCACGTACATTCAGGCAAGTGAATATGGACTCACTTCATAACGGTAATTCAGTGTAATTCCTATGATTATTTGATATGTGATTGTGTTAGAAGGTAAAAGTATCTTCAAAGGAAAAAGCATCTTCAATACCATATGTCTTTAAACTTTCATTTCAGAAAGCAAAATTTGCATATTCATTTCAGAAAACAACATTGCATAAATCCTGCATGCCATTCTAGGTTGAAATGAAGGGAGGGAGGACTAAGGCAGACCCTTAAGATCCGAGATAGGACTAAGGCAGACCCTTAAGATCCGTGAGAGGACTAAGGCAGACCCTTAAGATCCAAGAAAGGACTAAGGCAGACCCTTACGATCCGTCCTTGGGCAAAAGCCAAAAGTTAGGACTAAGGCAGACCCTTAAGATCCAATAAAGGACTAAGGCAGACCCTTACGATCCGTCTTTGAGCAAAGCCAAAAGTTACCCAGGCTGAGAGCGTACGACACCTGGCTAATAATGCATATTCGGGTGGAACCATATGGTGACCCAAAGGAAATCCTAGAAAGGAGCACGTCTCATTAGGGGGCGGAGGTTCCTTGATGGTCAATAGTTGACGGCCAGAGTCAGGGTAATTGGGGAATTGCCATAATGGCCATAATGACCGTATGACTATTGGGGGAGAGAACATATTTGGGAATCACAGTGAGGATGAGAGTTCATACAAAGTTGATTTATTTCCAAATTTGATTTATTTGAGAAAAACTGTATAGTTTAAAATGGATTCTAATGTTGATCATTGAAAATTTTTATGGTTATTGTACTGTTTCTTTTATGTCGTGAGCCTTTTTCCTTGCTCTTACGTTGCTACATTTCCCTCCACAGGATTAGTAGAAGAGGGAGCCTTCGCAAACGAAGACATATAAATAAAGCGGGAATGGGAAATAAATAGAGAGAGTGGGGTGACAGATGGCTCATCTGTCAAACTCAGTTTAAGAATGTAATTTCGGGCTGTACTGAATTTTATTTGGAATGGGTTTCATTATTGAGAATGCTTCCGCTGCTCATAAAGAAAAAAATCAGGTGAATGTGTCAAATAGGTGTAACGGCTTGGTTTTCTGGAAATCGGGTCGTTACAGTTAATGTTTGACTCGGTGGAGATGGCCTCCGGAGTTCTGGCTAAGAAAGACGAGGCCTACGGAAGCATCTTACTTTCCCTCTCCATCTGGAATCAAGACTATGTCCAGGGATCCGAGGAGCTTTGGGTCAATACATATGGCATCCCTCTGCAAGTCTAGGCTACCTCAACAGTTGAAGGCTTGGGAAACCTCTTTGGACCGGTCTTGGAGGTGAAAATGGAAGGTAACCACAAACACTGTATGAGTTTGTATCGGTCAAAATCTTTGCACTTAGATGGAAGTTGAGCTATCCCTTCGTCAATCTATGGATTTCTGATCACTGTTACATTGTGGGAATCCTAATTCAGGAGTCTAAGAGACCTCATCTGATCTCTGAGGCCGATCCTTGTGAGCCTTGTGAATCTTCCCTTGCTCCGGGACCCTTCCTAACTCCGGCAATGCCTCCTCTGAATCTTGGGTTGGAGATTCCGGGCGGTCCGACAGTGGTCCAGGCTATGAACTGCCCGGAATCCATCCGAAAAATCTAGATCAGGAGAACCATCGACTTGTCTGAGTCTGGGCCCCTGTTTTCAAAATTCAAATCATCTGGAGCATGGGTGGGAAAAGTGCAGGGTGCTCCTTCCAAAAATGTGCCTCCCTTTTCATTTTTGATTGACCGATTGGGGCTGGCAGGGAGAAACCTTAGATATCAAAAAGGTATTTCTGGCCTACCTTGGTATCGAGGCTTGACACCTAAGGCCTGTACCGCCTTTGGGTGAAGATCATGGATTTTCTCTAGCTTTTGACATGGTTGAGCTAGATGGCGTTTGGTTTTGGCTTTTTACAGAAGAGAGAGAAAATTGGAAATATCTGTCAGATGAGGACCTTAGTACTATAAAGGCTCTTGTACTGGAATTATAACTCAAATTTTTTCCGAAAGGTGAAGAAGCCTTTTTGAGATGGGACGGTTTGAATGATTAATTCGGCTACACAGAGAACTTTTTTTGGTAACTGGACAGGTTGAGTGACGGCCACTCTAAATTTTAATTATCAGGTGCATTTAGAATAAGCCATTGGGGGTGTGGAGGGACACCTGGCCTCTAGATTTTGACCAGGGTCATTGGGAAGCGGTCATGAAGCGGAAATACTTCCGTCTGTCTTTTGGCATTCTTAGCAAAATAGAGAAAAAAAAGAGAGAAAAAAGAGAAGCTAGAACATTCAGAAATGTAAAACTTGAGTGAGTCATCCTAGCTTCAATTTAGGAAGCACCCTTTTGACGTAGCAGAATTGGAAGAAACTTTAAGCAGATTGCGGGCCTTGGTATACAATGAAGAACTGGCCTCCAAGGTACTTCCAACACAAAGAGAAAAGATTAAAACTTTTCTGAAAAGTCAATGGAAATTTTTTAAGAAGGCAGCCAACAATCGACCAGAGACATTCTATAACCCTACAGGTACTTACAATGTAAAAGAAACCCATTCGCCGATGCACAAGCACCCTTTCTTCATCAAGTTCTTGGAAGATGAAAAGAAAGAAAGGCTTCTTCGATGGGAAGAAGATAAGGCGTCAGGGGTGAAGAGGGTGGAAGATCTACTTAGTCGGAAAAAGAACCTAGGGGAAAAGATCCCGTATGAGGAGTCTGGTGTATCTGAGATTGAGCAGCTTCTCTTGGAGTTAGAAAAATGTTCATATTAAAAAAGTAAGTCCTGTCGCTTTTTGGTGGGGTAATGAGGGCTTTCAACATTTGTCTCCAATGAAGTACTGAGTAGATATGGTTTTGTTTGTTGTTTTAATTATTAGTAGAGTGAGGAAGGAAAAAGGGTTGTTTAGAGGGGAAGTCGGGTATTGTGGAATCCATGACGTTGGTTTTAGTTCTGTTGGTCGGTGTTAAGGTGATATCTTAGAATGGTAGATTGGAGAGAGAGGAGTATCTGTCCCATATAAGGTCAGATTCCAGTGCTAGTAAAGTAATGTGATGGTGTTGCTGCTAAAGAAGTAATGCGGTTTTTTGGAGCCTGTTGAGGAAGATGATGGATGTAGTTACAATGATTTTAGTGCTGGAATTTGGCAGGGCATGGTTGGGTAAAGCTTCTCAGGGTATGCCTTGGCCAGTCTTCTTTGATATTACGTAATGCCAGGAGGGCTCCTGGTCCCCAATGTAATTACCTTCGTATCAATGAAAATATGTCGTCTTTCAAAAAAAAAAAAAAGGGATCGTAACCCAACAGCGAATGTAGGATCGTGGGAATTTCCTAATTAGGATTCGACCAATAAGGATCTGACATATTGTGATCCAGGCCTAGGTGGATCTGAGCTGAATTGGATCTGTTTACAGCCTTACCCACATTGTAGGTTGGCCACGCAACCTTAGACAACAATGGCACAAGACAGCCATGTTGTCCTTAAGTCGTGGTCGGATTTCGTTGAGGCTTGAACTTGAAATTTTTGTGGACTTTTTTGGATCTTGGTCTGCATCACGGTGGTTTATCATTGTAGGATCTTGTTTAGAAGAGATACTAGCCCAATGACATGACTGTTCTTGTGGGAATTACATTTTGGGTGGATGCTTGGTTCGGTGAGTCTCAATTATGCCGTGCATCTTTGAGACTCCAAAATCTAGCAAGTGTCGAAGGGGGCTATGTGTTAAGGATTGCTATTATTGGGAGAAGAAGCCGGGCTTTTTTTTTTTTTTTGTGGCAGGTGGGGAGAGGGGGAGGGGTGGTGGTGTTTTTGACGGCAATAGTTGGTATATTGAACACTTGGCAAATGCTACAAGAGAAGTTTAAAAGTGCTGGTTGATGCATAGCAGGTAAGGAGGGCTGTTTTCAACCATTCATCTATTGTAGGGTGGCGGGCTATTTTCACAATTTTTACATCGAGAGGGTGCTGCTTCATAAGTCTATGAATGATCATTTTAGGAAATGGTAGAGGGCTGTTTTGGGTCTTAGAAAAAGAAATCTTTGTTGTATTTCTTTTTATATGATGTTTTGGACTGTATGGAATGGGAGGAATAATAGATTATTTGATGATAGAGGAGTTCCATCTGGAATTTGATTATTGATGTCAAGCTTTTCACTATACACGAAGCCTTGGCGAGGAAAGAGTTTTGAGTCTTTTGGGGAAATTTCCTTTGCAATCGGAAAGCAATATATTTATTGGAAAGGGTTGTAGTAAATGGGTGGCACCTTCTTATCGGTACTCTTAAACTTAACCTCGACGACCACGTAAGGGGCATCCTGGGTCTAGCGGGTGTTCAACGACAACGTAAGCGCCATCCCCGGGTCTAGCGGGTGTTGGAGACATGAGTAGGAAATGCTGTGGGGGAAATATTTCAAGCATATTTCGGTCCCATTTTTTGAAGATTATAGTGAAGCAGAAGTTTGAGCACCTTTAACGGGACTTTGAATCTTCAAGGAAAGTCTTGATGGTCAATTATGGTGTGGAGGGCGTTGCCTAATTAATTGCTTGGACCTCAAATTTAAGCCTGGGCCAGTGGATATTAGCCGTCATCTTTGAAGCACGTAACAAGGAGCATTAATGCATCAGCTGACCTTCCCGCAAAGGATGGCGTGATTAGGGAATCTTGTGGGTCAATCAATACTGCTATAGGGTCAACAATTTTAGTTTTGAAGGTGTGGTTCCTTTGCCTTCTATTTTTTTTAAAATGTTCTATGCTGGAGCCATCTCCTCCTAACCATTTCTTTCTTCATACATTTCATTATTACCTTAAAATATATTCCAGTTTGCTGGCTGGCAGAAAATCTGAGAGTAGGTACTCCCATGCCAAGGCCATCTAATCTTTTGTTCTGGCTGGCTGGCAGAAAATCTGAGAGTAGGTGCTCCCATACCAAGGCTATATAATCTTTTTTTTTCTCTAAATTTCCAATGGTAAGATGTTTATTTTCTGCTTGTGTTTTTTTTTTTTTTAAATTGACAAATTTCATTAATATTTGAAACGCAATTGGGACCAGTGGTCCCAGCCTGCTAGTACAAATATTAGTAGGACACCGGACATATCCAGTGTTTCTCAAAAGATAGAAAGCATCCTTCCAAAGGAAAGGATAGTGCTATCCTTGCGTACTGAAGTGCGCTCATTACAAATATGAAACTATTTCAAATTCCTCCCGTTCTGCTCCCGCTTTGGCCAGAGTATCAGCCACCTCATTTGCCGATCGCCTTCGATGTTCAAGCCTCGGATTAAGTACTCGCATGAGATCTAGTGTTTCTGCTACAATATCTTGCAGTGTCCAAGGACCCTTTGATGATTCCGTAGCCCAAGCCATGACATCTGAGGAGTCACCTTCCACTATAAGAGGACGTTGGTTATGTTTTGACGTCCAACGGAGGCCAAAGAGTAATGCTCTAACCTTAGCCTCGTTAGAGTCAGATATTCCACAAGGTCCCGAGTATGACATAACAACTGATCCAGAAGAGTTCCTAATGACTCCTCCGACTCCTGCTCTTCCTGGGTTACCCTTAGAGCTGCCATCGAAGTTCAATTTCAACCACCCTGTTGGCGGGCGTGACCATTTTGGTTTAGGCTTGGAGCGAATAGTTCTGTCCCATATTATTGACCACCAATTCCTTATGAGGTCACCCATACCATAAGGAGTTTGTTTCTTTGCCCTTGTCCAGGAAAACATTTCAATTTTGGTATCCAAGGCCACGCGAGCCACGGTTCTACTTTTTTTTTGGAAGATGCGTCTATTGCGTTCTTTCCAGACATTCCATACGATGGCATATGGAACAGTTGCCTAGAGGTATCTACCCATTTCTCCAAAAGGTCCTGCACTCCATCCAGAGAGAACGGAGCTGATAGACTGAGGGCACACCCTGGAGATCCCAAAAGCTCCGATTGCTTTTGTCCATATGTGATAAGCAAAAGGGCAATGCAGCATTAGATGATCCAGAGATTCATCATTTGATGACAAAGGACACACATACTTGCCATACTGAAGTGTCTTTTCTTTAGGCGATCACATGTATTAATCCTCCTGTGTATCAGTGTCCATCCAAAAGCTACTACCCTTGGTGGAGCCAATGATTTCCAAATGTGCCTCATCGGAGAAACGTGACCGTCATTTAACAAAGTAAAGAAAGACTTGGAGGAGAATTCCCCAGTAGAAGACGGGATCTAGACTTTTTCATCCTCATATTGCGAGCAATATGCCGGTTCGAGGGAAAGAAGTAATCTCTGGAACTCTTGAATTTCATCATCCTTGAGGTCTCGATGCAAGCGAATATCCTAGAATCCTCTTCCCCCTAGCCCTCTCTCACCAAGTAATTAGCAACAGTCGCTTCAGGGTTCGAAGCAATTCTAAAGAGCCCCGGAAATTCCAGGCAAAGTTTAGATTCACCGCACCAAAGAGCCAGCCATAATCTTACCTTGGTACCCTTTCCTACTTTGTAACGGATTGAGCTATCGAACTCCTCTTTAGCGGAGCAAATGGATTTCCATGCACCTGAGCCCTTTCCTCCCGTTGGTTTTTTGAAGCTCCAACCTCCCCATTTGGAACCATATTTTAGCCCTGTTACCCGATGCCATAAGGCAGATTTCTCCTTACCATATCTCCACAGCCACTTGCCAAGCAAGGATTTGTTCTGTAGTCGAATCCTACCAATGCCCAGACCTCCGTTCGCCTTTGACTGTGTGACTTTCACCCAGCTAATTAGGTGCCTTACCTTCTTCAATGTCCCGTCTCCGTCCCATAAGAAATTTCTTTGCAATCTCTCAATTCTCGAGGCCACCTTAACTGGGATTTTATACAAGGACATGAAATATACAGGTAAGCTAGAGAGAGCTGCTTTGATTAGTGTGATCCTCCCCCCGAGAGAGATATACTTTTTCTTCCAAGTAGCCAGTTTCCTTTCAATTCTTTCAACTACCGGATCCCATTGGGACGCCGATGGAATACCGAATCCTAAGGGCAATCCCAAATAGGAAATCGGAAAAGACTCTGCAGAACACCCAATAGATATTGCCAATCTTTGCACCTCTAGTTGATCCAAATTTATGCCCAGGAGCATGCTTTTTCCTAAATTAATTTTTAGGCCAGATGCGACCTCAAACCATTTGAGGATTGTCATGACATTGGAGATAGCCTGAGGGGTGTACTGGATAAAGACTAGTGTATCATCTGCAAATTGGAGATGGGTTATCTCTTCAGCTAACTGCCCCACTCGAAATCCCCCAATCAACCCCATTCTGTTTGCTTGTGTCAACAACAGACTAAATGCCTCCACTACCATGATAAACAAATAAGGCGCCAATGGTTCTCTTGTCGGATCCCCCTTGATGCTTTAAAGAAACCTTCTGCTGAGCCATTAATGATTACTGAGAAAGAGTTGGTTGATATCAGAGCTCTGACCCAATTCCTCCAGGATGATCTAAAACCCATTCTTTCTTGAATGAAATCAAGGACAGCCCAATCAACATGGTCAAGAATTTGCCCATGTTGGAAAGAAATTTTGGAAAGAAGGCCCGGACGCCAACTTCTTTTTGCTGAATCGATAAGTTCATTAGCTATTAGGACACCATCAAGAATTTGCCTCGAGTCAACAAAGGCTCCCTGGAATTGTGATATGATATCCCCCATATAACTTTTCACTCTCCGGGCTAATAGCTTGGTAACTATTTTGGGGATACTGTGCATCAGACTAATCGGGCGGAAGTCTCTTATCCCAATAACACCTTCCTTTTTTGGGATTAATGCGATGAAGGTCGCTTTCGCTGCTTCACTAATGATTCCTCTCTGGGCGAATTCTACAAAGAAAGCCATAGTGTCATTTTTCAAGATCCTCCAAAAAGACTGGAAGAAAGCCATAGGATAACCATCCGGACCTGGGGTCTTTGTCCCCAGCCATGGAGAAAATAGCTTGTTCAACCTCCTCCTCTGTGAAAATGCGATCTAGATTAGCTCTTTTTTCACCCGATAGTCTTTTGAAGTTAAGACCCTCCATCTTCGGACATCACTCCACAGATTTTGCATAGAGGCTTGGGTAGAATTCCGCAATTAAAGATCTGATGATATTGGGGTCTTCAACTATTGATTCTCCGTGTCTTAGGCAATTGATCAGGTTTGCCCTCTGGCTGGAGTTGGCTGTGCAGTGAAAGAATTTGGAGTTCTTATCCCCAGCCTTGAGCCACAAGGCACATGATTTCTGTCTCCAGCGGATCTCTTCTTTGCGCAGAATCATCTCATTTTCGGCTAGAAGGTTCAGACGAGCAACCTGATCCTCCTCTGACATTGTCCCTTCCTCCTCTTTGAGTTCAAAAGAGGCCAGCCTATTTAAGATAGCCTCTTTTCTCTGTATAGATTCTTCGTTGAAAGTTTTTTGCCATTCCTTGATTCTGAGTTTAAGCCTTTCAGTTTTTGGAAAATAACATATCCTTTCCAGCCCCTGACATCTAGCTCATTCCACCATTGCTCAACCTTTTCCACGAAGCCTAGTGCTTTCAAAAGATCTAATCAAATCTGAACGGATGAGGATCGCCCGGGAAATTTGATAGCTCCAGAACGATCGGGTTGTGATCAGATTTCGTTCTTGGCAACGCTTTCTGAGAGTTGAGTGGGAAACGTTCCTCCCATTCACGAGAGAGGAGGACATGATCGATCCTTGTCATAACAAGACGAACTTGTTTATTGGACCAAGTGAATCTTGCCCCGTTGAGAGGGATGTCCAGTAATTCATGATTTTGAATAAAATTTGAAAAGTTCCTCATGCTGGTTGTACTTCTTGAAAGTGTTTTTTTCGGATGGAAAGCGGATTGTGTTTAAGTCACCCCTCAGAATTCAAGGACCCTGCCATGATTCTCTAAGAGAGTTCAACTCCTGCCATAATTCGCTTCTCTGAGATGAACGAGCTGGCCCATAGACGACTGTGAGCATCCAATCCTCATTCCAATCAAGAGAAGAGAAGACTATAGATATCAAAAATCTCCCTTCTCTGATTTCTTTTCGACGGAATCTACTCTCCCTTCAAATGACAATGATTCCCCCTGCTGTGCCACTCGCATCCTTTGCAACCCATTCTCGCTGGTTCCTCTCCCAAGACCTATTAATTGTAACATCTGTGACCCCCATTAATTTTGATTCAATTAATGCCGCCAAGTATAGCTGATTCTTAGCAATAAAGTCTTTCACCGCCCGAAATTTCCTATCCTCTCTTAGCCCCCTAATGGTCTAGAAGCCTATCTTCATTGGGAGCGGGAATGTACTCCCAAGGCTTCAAAACTCTTCAAACAAAGACCCCTTGCTGGCCTGGGATCCACGTGGGACCCTTTTCTCCAGGACACAGCAGATTTCTCAAAAATTCTGGTACAGATTGAGAGGCGCTTCCAAAGGAAAAGTTGGGTTTATGTTTGGTTTCTGGTTTTGTACAGCTGCTCTACTTTGTTTTCTTCCTTTTGCATACCAGTGTTTTGATAAGTGTCTCTTTGGTTTTTTTTCTTTATGCTTCAAGCCCTGCCTTAGGATGCCCAAAGCTCGACTTACCTTACCCGCTAATCTTGGGTGAACCGAGGGTAGGGAGGTCTTTTGCTGTGTGGGTCCGGGATGCATTGCTGCCATTATGCATGGTCTAGTCACTTTTCCAGCCGCTTGCGTCAGGGGCAATTGAAATTTGAATTTTGAAATCTCTCTCTGTGGGTCAGAGGGCTTGCTAGAGTCTTCCAATGCGCGACTTTGAGGCTGCCACGTGGGAACCGATATATGGGATTTGCCACTCGCACGTGTCCAGGACTGCCACGTGGGAACCGATACTACGGTCTTCTCTTTGGTGTTGGTACGATCGCCCGGGCTATTCGACAATGACGTCGGTGCCCGATCCTGAAATATTCCGGCAGGTTCCTGCATCAGAAAGTTGCCATTCCGTCTCTTCTCCACAGACCGACACCCCTTCAGAGACCCAGCATGATTTAAAGCTATTTCCTCTGATCTCCGAGCTTCAGCATTGACTTTTGTAATCGGTTCAACCCCTACTTGGAAGGAGATACCGTTAACCCGAAGGTCCACCAGCGATTTCTGTACTTTCCAAGCTGGGGCAATGATTTTTGCTGAAGCAAAACTCACACAGTCTTCATGATGTCCTTTCATATCTGTCTCAAGGACCGTTCCGAATAACGAGCCCAAGGCTTGCACCGTTGAGGTGGCCCAGACATGGAGGGGGATTCTTGTGAATCTAACCCACCTAATTTCAGCACCCTGTTGATAACTTGGGTTCCACTCCGTGAGAGAGGATAAGTAGTCACCGAAAGCCCTATCCCCCTTATTCTTTAGGTTGGCTACCATGTGCTCCTCTTGAAACATGAAAAGAACTTCCCGAGGTGCAAGAACGGAGGGTTTTGGTAAGGTAGGAAGATTCCAAAACCCTTTCGCCCATGTCCATAAATCTTCCAGCCCTACTTCATGGTCTTTGAGACGACCAATTAGGCATGATTTCAAGATCTGTTGTCTCTTCTCAATCTCTTGCCCAGAGATCAGGACAGATGGTACTCCATTCATCTTAGTGATAAGGGTATTGCCGGAATCTGGCCAGATCTTTTCCTCTTTTGGGTTTTGTTGACTGCGAGATTTGGTTTGAGACAAAGGTGTCACTGCTGAACTACCGTCTCTTCCACCGTAGTAGACCCTACAGAGTTTCCGCCATTTGAAATTCTGGTATTTACACCTCGGACAACCCCGTCGAGCAAAACCCTCCATAATAAATTATCATTCTTTTTCTGCTCGTGTTTTCAATTTTGAATTAATTATACTTTGTTCTTTTATGGCCGGGCTCATCCAATTGTTATGCTCTTGTGATCTCATTCCTTCCAACCTTGATCATTTGTTAATTAGACTGGAAAATTATGTTGAATATTCCTTTCACCCCTTACCATTTATCTTGCAATTTTGCTTGTTTTAAATTCAAGATGTACTTCATGGAAAAAATTACATGTTATTTTGTTTTCTAAACAGAATAAATTGCTCTCATTCTGTGGGTTTGTCAAACCTTGTTGGTGGTATGCTCTAGCTAACCTTGTCTTGTTACTTCTCACCATGGTTTTAAATTTTGGTTTCGGTATGCATTTCCCTTGTCACCAAAACTGAAATTTGGGCCGAAATCCTCTCACCATTAAAAAAATAATATTTTATCTATTAGCAATTTCGGCCGAAATTACCGAAATTTCGGTATTTGGCCGGTAATTTCGGCCGAAATTTCGGACTAACAGTCAAAGAAACACGTCTACTTTTCTTGCATGACGCAACACCTGTTGCACTTATGTCCCAAAACAATAGCCCTTGTCATCCACATACCAGAACATGTCATTAAATGTCAGCACCCTCTCTCTCTCGCTCTCTCATGAAATGTCACTTTAAAGAAAGTTCAAGGATATATACACCCCGTTTTCTTCCCTGGACCACACAATTGTAGTGTTTTTAATAATCATAAATATACCTCAGGGGTGTTGCCTGAGGTAAAGTGTTTTAGCTCTGTTCTGCTTATGCAGTCCTTTTTTCTCCTTACTCACAACCCATCTTCAACCTCTATTTCCGTCTCAAATCTTCATCACACCCGGCCATGTCTAATTCCCTATTCCGATCATTGTGAGCTGTCCGATCGAGATACAGTCAACCAACCTTGCTAACAATGGCGGATTTCGTCCACAATTCCATCTATATAACGTCCAAAAACCTGAACTCTTGCAATTTGGATCGCCTCCAAATTGAAAATTCTCTCTACATTTCCATCAAATTAACTGAATGGTGTTTTTTTTATATTGCCACCTTTTTGTCCATTACCCAGACCAGCAGAACTCGTGAAAGTCTATATATTATTAGGAAATTTTACTGTTTTGGGTTTTAAAATTTGAGATCTCGGGGAAATCACCGAAATTCCGGGCGAAATCACCGAATTTCGGCGAAATCCAATACCTTCTCGTGTATTGTGGATTTCGGTTTCGGCATTGACCGGAATCCGAAATTTCGGATCTCGGTTGAAATTTAAAACCATGCTTCTCACTAACTGCGAGGTTAAAGTTTATCTGGTGTAAGGCCCTGCAACGCACATGTTGTCTCATGGTGCTATTATGACATTTTTGCAACATCTGATGTGCATGTTCCTTGATGCTGTTTCAGGTACGAAGCGTGGGTTATTTATAATTTTCTCTCGCTGTGCTTGGCATGGGTCGGAGGTCCAGGTGCTGTCGTGTTGAGTTTAAGTGGTCGGGTTCTGAAACCGTCAGTGTGTCTAATGACCTGCTGCTTTCCTGCTATACCTTTGGATGGGTGGGTGTGCCTTTACTTAATGTTCTGTCAGGTTGGCATATGGTGAGCCTTTTTTTTTTTGAAAAAAAAAATTTAATATGAATTTGTGAACCCATTCATGATTTGCCAGGCGTTTTATTCGGAGGTGCAAGCAGGGATGTCTGCAATTTGTGATTCTGAAACCCATCTTAGTCGCAATTACATTTGTACTCTATGCCAAAGGGAAATATAAAGATGGAAACTTCAGTGCAAAACAAGCATATCTTTATGTCACAATAATCTATACAATCTCATACTCGATGGCACTGTATGCGTTGGCATTATTCTATATGGCATGCAGAGATCTCCTCCGTCCATTCAATCCAGTTCCGAAGTTTATCATGATTAAATCTGTTGTTTTTCTCACATATTGGCAGGTAGTGTCCTGATATCTAGAAACTTGTTATTGATTACATGGCTTGAACTGCTGCTTTGTATTTTTTTAACTGAAAGAATTTATTCAGATAAGAAGGTCAAAAAACTAAAAACATTGACAAGCTGTTTCAAATGCAGAAAGAGGAAAAATAGGGAATGGAATAATAGATGCCACCTCATATCATAACAGAAACACATCGATGATAAGAAGTTCACTTCTCCCCACACCTTGCCAACTCATCCACTATCTCGTTATTTCTTCTGTATTTACTGTACCATTAATTTTTATCTTGTCGCTAGCTGACGTACACCTATGCCATGGGCAAAGAGATGAGGGTGGTTGTTTAGTTGGGGCTAGGATAGAAATGGGAATGGGTTGTATTTTTGTCACCTGTTTGATGGATTTGTAAAAATGATAATTTTCTGCTCTTTTTTAATGATTTTCCCCAATAAGGTCATTGTTTCTGTTTGTTTGTAGGGTGTTTTGGTTTTCCTTGCTGCCAAGTCTGGATTCATAAAGAATGCTGAAGAAGCTGCTGAATTCCAAAATTTTATCATATGCGTTGAGATGCTTGTTGCAGCTGTGGGCCATCTTTATGCATTTCCGTACAAGGAGTACGCAGGTGCGAATATTGGTGCGTCTGGCGGTCTCACGGGAAGCCTTTCTCATGCCTTGAAATTCAGTGACTTCTACCATGACACAGTCCATCAGGTGATTTTCCTTGATCATCGTCTCTTTAGTGCATGTTGTAGACTGCATCTCATACTTGTATAGTTGTTACATGATGATGCTTTGGCTATATACTAAGGCCGTCTCTATTTCAGATTGTGAGGGCCGTTTGTGAGCCCCCAACTGATTATTGGCTCAAATTTGAGGGCCTCACAATCGGTTTTCACAATCTTAAACGAACAGGGCCTAATCGATCTGACAATTAGGCATACTGGAAAATTCTCAAACTTCTATAGTTGTGTACATGATGATGCTTTGGCTATATTCTGATCGATCTGACAATATTAGGCATAATACTGATTTTGCAGTTTGCCCCTACTTATCATGATTACGTACTTTACAACAGTAATGAGGGAGGTGGTGATGAGGTAACAAGGAAGTATCGGTCACGCACGTTTGTGCCGACTGGCCAGGAAATGGATGCAGTGAGAAGACAGAGACATAATATGTTTGGGAACAAGATTGATGATATACAGCTCTCCAGTGTCTCCTCTTCTTCTGGTAATAGCAGTCCAAATATGATGTCTAACACAGTACAAGACTTGACTGATCCACAAGTGATGAAATCTTCATTGCTCATGGACCCTTCAAATTCCCTTACACAGCCCTATGACCTGTCACTGCTCGACATGGATTTATCTAGTTACCCTTCCAAGGTTCCTTCGGCCAACGACTCCTCTGGCACCCGATGACAAGCCAATCATTAAACCATTGTCAGATATTCTGTTCCAGTTAGTTTGCAGAAACATGTGGGCTTCTCTTGTGTGCTGCTACTGATTGTAGGTTATTTTGAAGATCTCAATTTAATTTGTACATCCCTTGGTTTGATCTATTTTCTTCAGATCATGAAAAGGTTCTGTGGATACACTGCTATGTGGATTTGTACATGTAAATCATTGCACTTTCTCCAGTTTCTCTGGACATGTAAGCTGGTGGTGGGCGTTTATCATTGTTGTTGAGCCCTTTTGTTCTTACCCACACACAGTATGAAATATTGAACAAGGATAACATTTTATTGAGATAGGATTACAAGTGCACTTCCATTCTGTCTTTCCCTGTGTATGGTGAAAATGATAAAAAGATCAATCTTTGGTGAAGATCAGGGGCCCTATAAGGATTAAGTTGATTTTTCACATAGCTTAAGTTACATTTCCACTATCTCCCGAAGCTCCAGTTGACCACTTGAATTTTAAAATTTGCTGAAAATACCAGTTAGGTTTGATCCTCGGTTAATCAACTTAAGATATTATGATTGTTAACGCCTTTTGAAGTTGACAGATAAAATTCCATGAAACAGTCAAGCATATGTTATTATTTTCTTTGAACAATTTGCATGGATGATCTGTATAGGCAACCTCCTTTAAGAGGATTTGCTAGGCACATTCGCAGAAAGCCATTTCGTGGCTAACTGTTGCACGAGAGAAGAGCCACTCATGCTCACTTTTTGACAGATTGTGTCTTATTCATTTAATTCAACTGACTCGGCTGTTCTCTCATGCAAAAGCCAGCTGCCAAATTGCCTAGCAAATCCCCTTTTAAGGATATCTCATTTTTATTGGCTTAGAAACATATCGCTATAAATCTTGACATAGACCTTTTTAACAGCCCTCCGTATTTTGCCACTTACCCAACAATACATTGAAAGCTATTTTCAAACGACAAGAATAGCCCTATGTCCCAGATAAAATGGCAAACGTACTCATGTTCAATTTAGGAGACAACCCTGACGCAAGCGTGTCATCTAACACGCATGACCTTGAGCCCAGTGCATTCCCTGTTATGCAACAGATGCTGTTCAACTCATTTGTCTTTTGATGCAAGATTTTCCCCGATACACCCAAGTACATACACAGTCCACATTATTGTAGGGCTAAACACACTTTCCTTCTAAGATCACTGTAGCATGATAAAGGAAAAAAGATACATGAATCTGTATAAGCTAGTCTAATTCAAGGTTGTTGTGTTGAGATTTGTATAAGAAAAAAAGAGAAAAAGAAATAAATAGATACATGCATTTTCTCGCTTTACATGAACTGTATGTATACTTATTGGGGGAGGGGATTGTTATTGTTCTTTTTTCATGTACAATTTGCAAGGGAACATTTCCCTATAAATGCCCCCCAACAGGACCCTTGCATATCTTTCCCTTTTGTGATGGTAACCAAGATCAAAGCTGTTGAAGGCCATAAAGTTTTTATCTGTCAAACCTCAGGTTATCACAGAGATGGCCAAGTTCAGGCCTGGCCTCCATCCAGGCAGTGAATTCCGTTTCAAGTGCCGATGTACAGTAGAGATACGATCTGAATGTGATTAGGAAAAAATATCGCCTGCAAATAGACAATTTATAAGCAGAATTATTCCAATAGACAATATAAAAGCAGAGTTAAATTACTGCATTCCAAGAAAGGCATGTAATAAAGATAAATACTTCTTGCCCAAGTTAACATAATGATTCTATACTAAATCGAACGGTGCCTTTTGTTGTCACTGAAGTGTCAAAAGCCTACTGTTATTTACACTAGAACAATAAAATGGGTATATATATATATATATATATATATATATATATATATGAGAAAAACGTTGGTGCGCTTAAGTGGTTATAACGCCTCCCATTCGTTTAAATGTTTGGGTCCCACATACAGGAACCAACGGGAGGCGTTATAACCAAAAAAATGGTGCGCTTAAGTGCACCAACACTTCTCTCTCTCTCTCTCTCTCTCTCTCTCTCTCTCTATATATATATATATATATATATATATATATATATATATATATATATATATATGATTATTTCGACTTTGGAGAACAGAGTAAATCATTCACAGGTATTATATACAGATATGAAGACAGTGGATAAAATACATACTGTTTAATACAGAATTTCAATCAGTATATATTGATTCGTTGGACTTTGCTAAATAAAAGTAAAATATTGTGACTGTACTTTGGTGGATTAGCTGTGTACACAGTCAACTCATTCTCTCCCTTATGTACTCATGTAAATGTTGAAACCTTCTAACTATTCTAAGATAGCAAGACTACCTTTAAATTTGTGAATTGGAGAAATTATATGGTGGCCGACCGTCAAGTCCCTTGTGGGTGGTACGTTAAAAAAGTACCACCCTTGATGTTTGATCCAACAGCAGCCTCTTAAAAAGTGAGATGCTGTCGGATCAAACATCAAGGGTGGTACCGCCCGCAAGGGACTTGACGATCGGGCACCATATAAAAACTCTGAATTGTAAGCAGAATATATGCCAACTACCCAGCCTGCAAATAACCCAACAGACTTGCAATAGGTGCTTAAAAACATACTCAGACAATAACTTCCCCAAGGTAAAGCTAAGTTGACTTGGCAAGTCAATTATTGACCCAGGGAGTTTTTTTTAATAGAAATGCAGGGTCAAAACCGAGTTGACTTGGGCAGTCAATGATTGGCTCCAGGAGTTTTGAAAATGGGATTGAGGAAAAAATGCCTTTAAATAGGTCAAAGTGCACTCGACCTTGTTTCTGAAGGCACAAGAAATGCATTACTTGTTACAAGAATGTGTTACCAGTACTTCTAAATACAAAGATAAAAGAATAATCAGCAACCCCCCAGTTACAGGAACATGCCTATATTGCAAAACTAGCAAAAGAATACCATATATCAAAGCACTTGGGAAGTCAAAACTAACCTCAGGGCTTTAATGCCCATATCCATGAGGTATGACCTCTTCTCATCATCACAATCGGAGCACTTCTCAAGTTCCTTTCTATAGTAAAAAATATCATCTCGTAAATGCCCAGCACCAGCACACCTTTTGAATAGGGGAGCAGAGTCAGTTGTAAAAAGAACATAATATAGAATCACAAGAAGGTTAAGTCACAGCATTAGATTATAGGTATCCAACACGGGTAGCATTTGGTACTAGAACTATCCGAGGGGAAACAATGATGGAAATAAATTAGAATCTCATGTAGACCAAATTCAGAAGCCAAAACAGATGCTGCTAATAAAAGCTCATTTTCTTCTCTACACTAAATGCTAGAAGGATCTGTAAAATTGTGATCTGTGCAAAACCAACACGCAGTATGTATGATAATACACATTGCAAAATGAAAAGGCGTTGCTCTATCAATAACAACATGATTCTAGAGTTGACAATCAACAAAACTTGTGCTCCTTTTAATACTTGTATCCTCATAACTCTTGAGAGCTGCTGCCCGAAGCTCCCGACTATTGAAAGGTGACTAAATCAAAGCTAGAGGTTTCCAAAGAGTTCCCCCAAATCAAATTTTGCAAGCAGAAACAGATGGATAGATTAAGAAATAAAATTAAAGTGTTGTAGCAAGAAAATGAAACAGACTATTGTATTTTACTTGATTTATCATGATCAGAGCAGAGGTACACATCGGGACACAATCATTACTGCAGGTATAAAAAAGGGACGTTGTTCAAGATATTATATTTCAACCTTGAGACAACTCCCATTCCCATTGTTACACTATTATGTATGCTGGATTAAGAAGCAGGTGAAAGAGGCTTCAAAGTTTTAAAAGATCAAGTTGGTGGTTATCACCAACTAAACCTTTTCAAATTTATAAATGGAATCTACACAAAATGAAACTAATGGTAATACACTGGAAATAAGAAATTCTTCTAAGAGTTTTATGACTCGCAAGCCAGATTCTTAGATCCAAATCCATGTTTTTATCATCTGTACCACATCATTTAGGTATCAGAGCAAGAGTTTCGTTCTTGGAGATTGATCATGGCACCCCAACGAAAAGATGTAATGCAAGAAGATGCCGATTGTTGAACTCGAAATTTAACAAAAAAAAAGAAATAAAGGTAAAATCCCTTGAGAAACTAAGAGAGAAAAAAGGGTGGTTACACGCTATGTTATTCCCAAAAATAAAAAAGGGTAAGGGATTTGCTAGTGTCCATCGCAGAAGGCATTTCGCAGACGGTCTGTTGCATCTGACAGCAGCCACCTTGTGAGTGAAGACAAAATCTGCTGAAAAGTGAGCCTCTATGGCAGCTGTCAGATGCAACAGACCATCCGCGAAATGCCATCTGCGATGGACGCTAGCAATTCCCAAAGGGTAAACATGAAGTTACCATATTGTAATGGAAAAGAAAAAAAAAAAGAAGAGCCCACTACTAAGGGAAAGAAATCCGCTAAATTTAAGGGAACAAATTACTTCTCGTAAAAGATGAAACAAATAAACCACTTTAAAAATTGGTTACGTAACTTCCCATAAAAGAGGGAAGTTGAAATCTTGGAACCCAAAGATATAAGTGAGGTGGCATTCAAAGCGACTCCAAAAAAGAGAAAATGGAGATCGTGAAATGAAAGATAAGGGATGAGGTGGCAGTTGCCAACTACTCCAAGGAAACTCTATAAATAGGAGGAAAGATCCTTTGAAAAGAGATCTGATCCGATCCTGGCGAGAAAAAGCTACGCAAAGGGGATCAGATCTTTTGAGAGGAGCTACGGGAAATGAATAGAAGAGAGGGAAGAGAGAAAGGTGAGAAAAGATTTGGCTAACAGTTTCTTTTTTTCTTTCTTCTTTCTTTCTTCTGCAAATTTTCTTCGGGGAAGAAGACATTTCTCTTTCATGAAAAGGATGAAGAAAATCCCTTGAGAGTATTTCCTCTTCCAGGGACTTTCTAAAGGTCCCTTCAAGGAGTCTCTTCCCAGAGACTCCCTAAAGGAAGAAGACCTTTCTCTTCCGGGAGAAAGATGATAACGACGGGCGGCTTCCCCCAAAAGATAAAGACGACGGTTTCCCCAAAAGAAAGAAGAAAATCCCTTTAGAATCCCTTTTCGGAGACTCTCTAAAGGTCCCTTTACGATCACCTCTCAGAGAATTCCCTAAATGGAGAAGATCTTTCTCTTCAGGGAGAAATATGATAAAGACGGCGGTTTCCCCAAAAGAAAGAAGAAAAGTCCCTTTAGGATCTCTTCCCAGACACTCCCTAAAGGGAGATGATAAAGACGACGGTTTCCCCCAAAAGCAAAAGACAAAGACGATAGTTTCCCCAAAAGAAAGAAGAAGATCCCTTTAGAATCTCCTTCTAGAGACTCTCTAAAGGTCCCATTAGGATCTCTTCCCAGAGACTCCCTAAAGGGAGAAGACCTTTCTCCTCCTGGAGAAAGATGATAAAGACAGTGGTTTCCCCCAAAAGCAAAATAAAAAGACGGCGGTTTCCTCAACAGAAAGAAGAAAATCCTTTTAGAATCTCTTTCCAGAGACACTCTAAATATCCCTTTAGGATCTCTTCCCAGAGACTTCCGAGAGAGAGAGAGAGAGAGAGAGAGAGAGAGAGAGAGAGAGAGAGAGAGAGAAGACATTTCTCCTCCAAGAGAAAGACATTAAAGACGACGGCTCCCCAAAGGAAAAATGAAGAAAGTTTGGGAAGATGAGGAAAGTTCACAGGACAAAGAAATTTCATCTGAAAAGATCTGTTAACAAAAATCAGATCTTTCTGGAGGACAATCAACTAAAAGTTGTATTTAGATAGGGAACCTCTTGATGGATAATCAGATGTATTTTCTTTCTTCAAGAAATGTAATTAACGGCTAATAAAGCCGAAAGTGTACGATCCCTATCAAAATTAATAAAACCTCTTCTCGCAAGAGGGAAATTTGATCTCAACACATTTTATGTGTGTGATTATCTTTATCATGCATGTGAAATTTGTTAAGAACACCGACAACGGATGAAGAGAGGGAGTTGAGTTGTGCCGTCAGGTTGAATCCCTTACACAACAGTTACCGCGCCAATGTCACTTGTCTTCGGATGGAGAGAACAATGTGGGTGAAGATGTGGAGAATCTGTTACATGAGGGAGGCCGCATGATTTTCAAAATTAGTTCAAAATTCATGTCCACAGCCACGATCTGTTACATGAGTCTTGAAAATCACCAATGGGATTATGGGCCGAGGACTCCCTTGATTGATTGGTTCATGTAGAAGATGCTATAGAGTTGAACGAAGTTTCCAGACCCATGAAGGTTCCTCTAGTTGCTATACTAATGAGAGGAGAGCTTCGGATGGTGCCATCAATTGAAACTCATCAGAGTTTCGCAAAGGAAAATCCAAGACCACTTCTTAGGAAACCATGAAGATGAGATGTGAGTCTTTTTGTATAAATACTTGTGCATGACATCTTAAAGATTCAAAAATCTGAAGCAAGGATCTAGAATTGATGATGCCTATAGGAAAGAATTTTACCAATAGCTTTGCTATAGTAAGTCGGCCGAGTCCGATGAACAATTGGTTGCTCAGCATATTGGAGTATTGAGGCAACAATTCCAAGACATTTTGAAAATGTTGGATATAAGGTCCATATCTGATGCAAAACAAAGGGCATTAGTCTTACAAAATAATTCAATCAAACTACAAGTGGAAAAGGACCTTTATTAGATTGGATCTTTGGATGGGCTCTGCCAACTACCACTGTGAAATATGTTCTGTATGGAGTGGCCGGGGGGAGGGTTAAATTAATGAGCCCAAATCACTATTAGCAATTTTACAACAGGGACATAGATTGTCCAAATGCTACATAGCTTCCATGAACATCCTACTTAGCCAATGAGTCTGCTACACATTGGCGATCCAAGGAGAATTCGAAAAAACTACATCTTTCCCCTACACATACAGGATCCTAACAATGACCCTGAACTGCAATGCTTAGGTAGACTATGACATTGAAGTTACCTTGCACTGACAATCTTCTGTCCAAACCCTTCGTAAAAATCTGGTTACCAATGGAAAGCACGGACACCATTGCCTCATTGTAGTCTACAAAACCAAAGGGGCCTGAAAATACATCTTGATAACTTCTTTCTTCTTTGTAGGTAAGCTGGGACTGAACCTACGTCCTTAAGGTTGAGCCGTTGAGGTACAAAACCATGACCAATTGACCACCAGGCCCCCGACCCTGACTTTGATAATTTCACTCTTAACATTCCCAAATGTTCATCCAATCATGTTGGTATTGGATTCCCAATAAACTTCCATCGTAATCAAGCTTGATGGTAAGGGGTCGATGTGACTTTAATCCGGCCATGTTCTTCTCTTTGGGTCCCTGTCCATAGGCAATCTCAATACATTTCCTATTGTAAACCACTGAAGAAAAAAGGGAAGAAGGAAAAAAGAGAATGAAGAAAAGAGAGAGTTCATCGCTCTAGAAAACCTCCCTTATATATATATTATAAGACTAAAGTAAAAGAAAGGAAAACACAATTCAGCACTTCCAGTTAAACTGATAGAGGGAGTTCATCACTCTAAAAAACCTCCCTTATATATTATATATTTATATGACTAAAGTAAAAGAAGGGAAAACACAATTCAGCCCTTCCAGTTAAACTGATATGTCCAACACACCCACCCCCCCGGCTTCTCCTCTTCCAAGCTGGATCATATACAATGTATAGCCTAGCTTTTCACAAAAGTAATCCAACTGAGACCTTCCCCAAGACTTGATTAAAACATCAGCCAATTGATCTCCCAAGAACACATGAGAAGCACATATATCTCCACATTGAATCTTTTCTATAATGAAGTGACTATTATACTTTAATGAAGACGTGATTAGTAGCAATATGAATCGAAGCTTGATTGTCGCAAGATAATTTCATAGGCGATTTCAGGCAACAAACAACCATATAAACTCACTTGTAATATGAGCCATAGCTAGATCAAGCCACGACACTTTGCTTCTTGCTCCGTCAGGACATAAGGTTACCTCCAACAAACGTACACTGCACAATAGTATATTTTCTTAAGGAAATCTTTCCTAATTTGCATCTGTAAAACCTTCAATACTATGATTTAGCCAACACTTCGAATTTATTGCCGACACACGTGTCCTGCCGAGTCCAACACGACATGCGTGTCCACACGTGTCGACACTCCTTTGGACTCTTTTAAAGGTATTGCTAGAAGTGTTAGATTGAATGTAATCGTGTGTACACATTTTTGTACCGTGTCAAGTGTGACATTCAGTTTTATTATAGAATATTGTATTTACCCCTTTTATTACTAGGTTTTCTTTTATTATAAACTCTTCTTTTAGCTCTTCTTTAACTAATATTTGCTGCTATATCCCTCCCATAAACCTAAACAAAAATACCATATTCATTGTATCATATTGGTCTCCCTTTCTCGTATGTTGGGGACGGAAGAAAACTAGATTAAATTGATGAATGCATTATTATTTGATTATCTCATCTTTGTTTTAGATTATTGTTGATTAATTCCAAGATTTATTAGTTTGTTAAATGAATATCATATTTGTATTGTTACAAATTATGATAGTCATCAATAATTTTATATGTATGTACGTGTCACCATTTTTAGATTTTTTGATGTTGCCATGTCAGACAACTCGTATCCGTGTCGAAACTCAACACATGAATCTGTATCTACAAATCATGATTCTCAACTCAACTCAACAAAGCCTTTGTCCCAAACTAGTTGGGGTCGGCTAAAATGAATCCTTTAGAAATATTTCCTGAGGAAGGTGAAAGGAATCTATCCGGCTGTAATCCCGGCTCTAGTTGGGTTCTTCATATGTGGATCATTTTCTTCCATTCTATCCTCTCCAAGGTCATGTTCTCTGTTATGTTCCTAGTTATCAAGTCTTTCCTCACTGTTTCTACGCAAGTTGTTTTCGGTCTGCCCCTAACTCTTTTTACTCTATCAATTTGGCACAAGTTGCCTCTTCTCACTGGAGCATCCAAAGGCCCAGGGGCGATGGCACTTGAAAGGGAAGGGGGCCAATTGCCCCCCTTAATTTTTTGGGGAAAAAAATACCTTTATTTTTTATTATTTTTTATACTTACCCCATTTTTTAAAAAGAGAAAAAAGATTGAACGCTTAAGCGTACGTAAATTTGGTGTGCTTGAAAGTTTAAGTGGGTTTCTATTGGCTATGAAATGGGCCCCACTGCATTGTGTTTGCGATGAAAAAAAAACAAAAAACCCAAATAGGGTTCTCGACAGAAGCATCTCTCTCTCGTAAAACCCTTTCTTGCCGAAGCTCTCTCTCTCTCAACGACTGAAGCCGTCAAGCGCCCATCTCCGACGCCGCCACCTCCTTCTCCGACGCAGCCACCTCCTTCTCCGACGGGCACCACCTCTTAGAACCTACAGGTATGTGTTTTTCATTTTTATTTTTTGGTGTAATGCTAATCTAGGGTTTCATTTTTTTTTTTTTTGTAAATCCTCTATGTTGTTTACAGGTGTATGGAAACTTGATTTTCATAAGATTGAAGGGTTTTCTTTTGTTTTATGCCATCTAGGGTTTTTTTTTTTTTTTCTTTGTGGACCTTTAACATCTAGGGTTTTTTTTCATCAAAAGAACTAATTTTTCAATGGCAAATAGGGTTCTTTTTCACACGAATCTAGGGTTTGTTTAGGGTTTTTTTTTTTCTAAATGGAGTTTTATTTTTTTCCTTCCAACAGACCCTCTAATGTTTTTTTTTCCTTTTCTTTTTAACTGATTGCAATCAGTTTTTTGTAACTGATTTTTAAATGGGTAATAGAGTTTTTTTTCCACATAGACCCTTAAAATTTTGGTGATTATTAGTTCTTTGTCGTAATTTTTGGTGATTTCCAGGCCTTGTTTCAATCTACAAAAACATAGGCCTTGGTAGTAGATTGAAACAAGGCCTGAAATCACAAAAAAATCACCAAAATAGAGGACTGGAATCAACAAAATCAGCAAAATTCGGGAGAAATGGATTGAGATAAATCACAAAAAATCACCACAAATTAGGCCTTCTGTAGGGTAAGTCATTACTAATTGTTATTGAATCAATAATTATTGAATAATTTTTTTTGGCGTTCTTTTACATTGATAGTGATTGATAATTAAATATTTTTGTGATATAGTGATAAAAGTTCTTTGTCTTTCTTGTTTGTTTTTTTTAGGTATGGATAAATATTTTTCGAGAATACCGTCATTAGAGTCGATAACCCTTCCGACAACTTCAAGTGTCCCCACCAAAGAACGAGAAAATTCTAAAAGAATTCGATTGGAACTTGATCCTACAAATCCTCCTGCTGATCCCGGATTACGAAGGTCAATAATTGAATATCATCCTAATGATAGGGCAAAAGTTTGAATGATATACTTAGGAATGGGTCCAATTAAACTAAGTAATCATGATTTCCCTCAAATTATGCAAGGAAACGAGAATAGGCGGTTTAATCCAAAGTGGTTTGATGATTATCCTACTTGGTTGGAGTATAGCATTGCAAAAGACGCGGCTTATTGCTTGTGTTGCTATCTTTTTAAATTGGATAGTAAGGAGCATGGGGGAAGTTGTGATGCGTTTGTTGTTGAGGGGTTCTCTAATTGGAAGAAAGTAGAAAGATTTGGAAAACATATAGGGGGTCCAATAGTGCTCATAATCAAGCTTCGAGTAAATGTGAAGCTTTTAGGAATCAAGAGCAACATATTGAAGCATTGGTAAATAAGCAAACAGAGCAACAACGAAGTGACTATCGAATTCGCTTGCATGCTTCAGTTGTGAATGATCGATTCCTTTTAGAACAAGGTTCACCTTTTCGCGGGCATGATGAATCTTGTGACTCGCTTAACCAAGGAAACTTTCGTCAGCATTTGAAGTTCATGACCATAATTAATGAAAATATAAAGATGGTTTGTGTGGAGAAGTGTCCTGGGAATCTCAAACTAGTGACTTCAGATATCCAAAAGGATATAGTGAGTGCTTGTGCAATTGAAACCACTAACTCAATCATTAAAGATCTCGGGGATTCATTGTTTTCTAGTTTGGTTGATGAAGCTCGTGATGTTTCTAACAAGGAGCAAATGGCCGTAGTTATACGTTATGTAGATAAGCTTGGGCATGTGGTTGAGCGTTTGTTAGGTATTATTCTCGTTCCTAACACCACTGCTACATCCCTCAAGGAAGAAATTGAAGCAGTATTGGCCAAGCATAAATTGAGCATATCGAGACTTCGTGGTCAAGGATATGATGGGGCGACTAACATGCAAGGGGAGTTTAATGGTCTTAAAGCACTAATCTTGAAGGAGAATGAATATGCTTACTATGTTCATTGTTTTGCTCATCAATTACAGTTGGCATTAGTTGGTGTTGCAAAGAAAAATATGAACATCTCTGGTCTCTTTTTTTTAATTACAAATGTAGTAAATGTGGTTGGGGGTTCTTGTAAGGGCCATGATATTCTTCAGGAGATTCAACTTGCCAAAATTAAGGAAGCACTTGAAAATGATGAGCTTTCAAATGGACAAGGACTTAATCAAGAGACCACACTCAAACGTGCCGGGGATACACGTTGGAGCTCACACTATAGAACACTGGTTAGCTTGGAATATACGTTTTCCTCTATTCTTGATGTGCTTGATCTTATTGTCAAGGATATGAAGTTAAGTTCAAATCAAAGACAGGAAACACATAATCTCTTGAAATCATTGCAAACTTTTGAATTCGTATTTTCCCTTCATTTGATGATAAGTTTAATGGGAATTACAAATGAATTGTCGCAAGCATTGCAAAGGAAGGATCAAGATATTGTGAATGCCATGACATTAGTGAGAATATCAAAACAACGGCTACAATTGATGCGAGACAATGGATGGAATTCTTTGTTAGATGACATTTCTTCATTTTGTGCCAAACATGACATAGAAGTCCCTAACATGGTTGATGCTTATGTTGTTCCAGGAAGAGTGCGACGGCATGTAGAGAAAAGAACGGTCTTGCACCATTTTCAAGTTGAGTTGTTTTTTTAAGTTATAGACTTGCAACTTCAAGAGCTCAATAGTCGTTTCAATGAAGCAAATACAGAGTTGCTTCTATATGTGGTATGTTTGAATCCAAGTGATTCATTTTATGCATTTGATAAAGAGAAGTTGATTCGACTCTCTAAGTTTTATCTAAAAGAATTTCCAGAAGTTCAGTATTCTACAAAAGAATTAGACAACCAACTTGAAACATATATTCTTGATATGAGGTCCAAGACTCACTTTGTGAATTTGAAAGGAATTGGAGATCTTGTTGAAAAAATGGTTGAGAAGGGAAAGCATGCCTTGTATCCACTTCTTTACAAGCTCATCACATTGGCGCTAATTTTACCAGTACCAACTGCAACCGTTGAGAGGGCCTTTTCTGCCATGAAGATCTTGAAGAATCGATTACGCAATAGAATGTCGGATCAATTTATAGCTGATTGCTTGATTCCATGTGTTGAGAAGGATATTTTTGGTAACATCGATGATGAGACAATCATGTGTCGTTTCCAAAAAATGAGACCACGTCGAGGAAGCCTATAAAATTTTCTTATGGGTCATGTTATTAGGTTTTGCACTCTAAAATTGTAAGATGTCATTTTTGTTTACCTCAATGTATGTTGGTGATGGTATATATATATAAATGAGGGTTTTTTTTTGGAAACTATAATATTGCTTTCATTTGTTTGGAGAAAAAAATTACTATAATTTTTGCCCCCCTTGTGCAAAATTTTTGGCTGGCATCGCCCCTGCAAAGGCCTACGTTGGATATGTCCAAACCATCTTAAGCGGTGCTCTCTCATCTTCTCCTCAATTGGTGCCACCCCCACCTTCTTACGAATGTCTTCATTTTTAATTCTATCTAACCTTGTGTGGCCACACATCCATCTAAGCATTCGCATCCCGCTACACTCATCTTATGTACGAATGTCTTCATTTTTAATTTATCTAACCTTGTGTGGCCACACATCCATCTAAGCATTCACATCTCCGCTACACTCATCTTATGCACATGCTGCTTTTTGATGGCCCAACATTTTGAGCCGTACAGTATGGCTGGCCTCACAACTGTCTTATGTACAAATCATGATTATCTCTCTCTCTCTCTCTCTATATATATATATATATATATAATGTACAAATCATGATTATCTCTCTCTCTCTCTCTCTCTCTATATATATATATATATATATATATATATATATATATATATATATATTTGAGAGAAGAGTAGGTACTCCCTGGAGTAGATAACTTATCTACTCCTTAGCTTAAAATAACAGTTGGGGCCACATTGTTTGGGGGATCCAAAGCATTCATTTGATGGCCCCCACATAGATAGGATGTGCCCAAAAAATCAGTGCGATAGGAAAATCCTAACCCTATGAACTGTAGAGGCAAAAAATGACCATTTTTATTTCCAGGGACCTCAATTTATAATGATATCCCTAAAATTTATCATTTCCCTCTAAATTGTGGAAAAAAATAAAATTCCTAGAAATTTTTTTTCCTCAAGAAATGTTTCTCCCCTAATCGAAACGGGGCCTACCTGAAGAATTATGTAAAGTTTATTTGGTGTAATTAATTACTTCGCTGCCAAATATGTTCATTTTATGATACTGTCTTTGGAATGGTAGTAATGGCACTATACAAGGGAATAAGGGACATAGTCACTAAACAAAGAGTGCCAACCACAGGGATGCCAAACCATAATAATAAAAACGATCGTGTTGAAGTTCTAAATTTCACATTCTTAACATCACAGAGGGACACAGTTATTAAACAAAGAGTGTCAATCATTGGGATGCCAAACCATAATAATAAAAAGGATTGTGTTAAAGTTCCAAATTCTACATCCCCCCTCTTCCTCTTTTTTGAATCGTTCCAAATTCTAGATCCTTTTTTTCTACATCCTTAACATCACACTATGAAACAATAGACCTTTCTTCAATAACAGATGTAAGATTTTAAGTTTAAATTGGTGCTATTACTGCTATACCAGAAAGGAAGTATTTATGGAGCACTAGCATCTCTGTTGAACTATTTTTTCAGAAAACAGTATACCTTTCAATGACTATGTCAACCTCTTCTTTGCTCTGAGGGCCATATATGAGAACTCTAGTAAGGCTTAGAATGTCCCGATAATCACCCTGTTTAAGTGCTTCATCAAAAGGTGCAGAGTACAAGCTACCATTGGGTGTTGAAGGTTGACAAAATGTTCCAAACAATGGTTCTGATCTTTTTAATGCCAACTTCCCATTAGCATTAAGTCTAAGACAAGTAAGAGACATTGCATAAGCGACTCCCCCAAACCCTGTGTGCGACACAAAAAGAAAACACCCCATAGAGCTGCAGGGAGAAAGAGATCTTCAATCACATGGCATCAAATTAATACAGGGGAAAAGACAAATGAGAATATAAGATGCAAAATCAACAGTAAAAGTTATGGTAGCCATCTGACACACTTACTCATCTTGAAAGGACTGCATTGCATCGACATCTGCAGCCAAGGCTTCTCTTTCTCGTGTCAGTGGTATCCTTCTGTACTCAATGTTGTAGCCTTCATCTTTTAGACTAGCAAATACTTCTGCCGGTGTCTTCACATCATCTAATGAAACATTCTCCCAGTATCCTATGACGCTGGAATTATTTGATGCTGGATCAAATTCTTCACGATGCAAAAGCACTCGACCACTGGACTGTGTTATTTCAGCTGATATATCTTCTTTCATTCGGGCCTCCATGTGCTCCACCTACATAAACAGCAACACAGGGATACCTGAAGAAAATCAATTCGCTTAACTAATTTTATGGTAGGCATGTGGCTGTAATTCTTACCACTTGACTCGTGATTCCGACATGTTTTAGTGTATCAAAAGGCTGATCAAGTTCCCTAAGCACAAATAGTGTTTCACTGATGTAAACAGCCGCCTCCTCTCTCAGGTCTGTTATTATTACTTTTTGACCAAAATTCCCTCCCGTTGTAGAATGAGCACCTAAGTAGGTTAACATTTCTTTAGCCGCAGTAATTGTTGGAGTTGCCATGCTATATACAGGGTAACCATCCACCTGATAACCATGAAAAATTCACATTGATCACACCAATTTTTCCATACAAAACAATTCACGATGTCGTCCATTTAGTCAGTAAATATTTTCACAGATGTTTACATCTATAGCTTATCATATTTACATGGATAGATGCCAACCCAAAGAATCATAGGATGCATATATTTCTTATAATGGAAGCTAGCTTTGTCTAATGGGAAAATGATGGCTGCAGCTCAATCATCAAGGCTTGAGCTGTAATGCTCCACGAGAGATCTTCAAAGTTCAGAGAAAGGTAAGGTGGGATTAAGCCTGTAGCTGGATCATCAATGCTTTGTTCTTCAACCTAGAGGTCGGAGGTTCAATCCTGGTTTACCTATAAACTATGATTTGTGGACACGGACATGAGTGTCGTGTGTCGACACGGACACGGAGTGTCGGATACGGCAAATCCCCAAAATTTAGAAACGGGGACACGGCTAAAATAGAAATTATATATAATCCTGGTTTGTCGATACGGATCCGTGTGTCGAGTTTCGACACGGATACAAGTTGTCTGAAATGGCAATATCTAAAAATCTAGAAATGGTGACATGTACATGCCCATAAAATTATTGATTATTACACAAAAACATGTCCGCACGACCATATTAACTCTAACACTCCTTGCCGTACATTTAAAAGTGTCCAAAGGAGTGTGGACACGTGTGGACACGTGTGTCGTGTTGGACATGGCAGGACACTGTCAGCAATAAATTCAAAGTGTCGGCTAAATCATAGGCAATAAAAAAAACTTCAGAGAAAAGGAACTATTGAAACCTCTTAGAATGAGGCATTTGGAATAGATTTCAATATTTACTTCAGAAATTGCCCATCCAAGTGCACAAGAAATTCTTCCTTGATAATTCCCATAGTTGTCAATGAGAAGGGGTTAACAACTGATAACTTGAGAAAGGGAGAAAGCTATCCGCAGCATTCGAATCAAAAGTGGCTTCAGCCAGTTGCATTCGATTGGAATTAAGAGAATGACCTTGACTCTTTTTGACTCCCGAAGCCACTCTCATCAACTAGGAGTTGCTAGGTCTAGAGGGAGGTTGTGAGCATTACGCTCATGCATAACTTCCATACCAAGGAGTCGACTCCACCAGCCCAATGAACCGGGCAGGGCACACCACATCCCCCTAAACGGACAAAGATCCCACCTCCGCCCGGGCCTATTAGTAAGGGCGTAACGAGATGAAGCCTTTCCCAAAAAAGTCAATCACAATGGCTTGTATATCTATCACAGACCTACCGTGCTAATAATTATCTAGAGTCAAACTTCCTTTTCAAGAGTAGTCCTCGAAATAGACAGAGGGGAATGCGACTCAAGAAAGTGAAATGTGATGGATTGGCCGGACGACCAAATACAATAGGTAGGTGAGGTGGTGAGGTTATGATGGTGACTTTCATACTAATGGCTTCCAAGAGTAGAGTTGTAATTATGATTGTATTTCATATGATTTATCTTTTGCTTTTACATTTTCTATTGACTGCTAGAGAATC
Organism: Tasmannia lanceolata; assembly: GCF_043159265.1. Classification (NCBI taxonomy): domain Eukaryota; kingdom Viridiplantae; phylum Streptophyta; class Magnoliopsida; order Canellales; family Winteraceae; genus Tasmannia; species Tasmannia lanceolata. The sequence goes on along the minus strand of NW_027518684.1, from coordinate 188,168 downwards.
GTTAGCATACTCTCTTTTAATAAATGGTTGAAGAAAATAATAGAGATTGTTAAAAACTAATCATGCGGGCAAATGGGATAAAAACTCACGAAAAAGGGAGAGAAGCTACATATAAAAAGCATGAATGCATGCATGGTAATTGTGGGAGGGAGGCCCAAAAAGGGAGACACCCTTGCAGCCAACCTTGGGCATAGCGCCAAAAGCCACCCCGACTGAGAGCCTATGACCTTGGGCTGGTGATGCAATTTCGGGTGGGGTCCATTTATTGATGGGCAAACGACGGGGATTGAACCCGTGCGTGGTGGATTCGCAATCCACTGCCTTGATCCACTTGGCTACATTCATCCCTACCCTCGCACTAGTTTCAATTTCTATCTACGATCAGATCCCTTCTGAACCCCCGACCCGAATAGGGTGATCCAAAGGAAATCTTAGAAAGGAGTACACCCATATGTGGGTGGAGGGTCCTTGATGGTTAGGAACCAATGACTGGTATAAAATACTAAGAAAAAGAAACTGAAAAAGAATGGGGTTGTGGAATGCCGTATAGTCCCGAGGTAGTTGAGCATATGTGGTTGCATACTTTATTCTCATACATATGCATCTTTCTTTTCCATATTACTTCATGATTGGAATAATTGTTTAGCCTGTTTCTTATTTAGTTTCACTTTTTATATTATTGTTGTTGCAATGACTAATCATAAGAAAACTGTTATAATGCACTTGTATTTTTGGTGAACTCTTGCTATGCGAGCCACTAAATGATTTTGCTCAGTGTTTGCTGACCCCAATACCTCTACAGGTTTCGAGGAAAGCGAGGAATGAGCCTTTGAAGATGACCAAACCTAGAACAACATCACGTGATTGGGAAGCGTAGTTTTAGAGTTTGAGTTAGTATTGGCAAAGACGATTCCGTCGCATCCCGTAGTAGTAGGTGAATCTTTTATTTTTAAGAATTGTAGTTATGAAATTTTTCAGTCTCATGGAATTAATATGGTGGGTTTTATCTTGTTCCTCTTGTAGCGTGTCCTTGTTTCCCTTTTTTGGGTAGCGATTCGGATTTTGGGATTTGGAAAAAAAATTGTCTAAAAATTTGCCCAAACTCCGGGTCGTTACACTTACATAATAGGGCTCCATTTTTGCATCATATTAAGAAGGGCTAAAGCGGGGCCTAGTGCGTCTTGGCTTGACTTAACTAATAGGGGCTTTAAAAATGCATATAAGCTAGCGCCCCCTTACGTGATGGGAGGCCCCTACCCCCATTAGACACCGCAAAGCTCATAGAATGGGATTACAGATCCAAATTCTTGTCTGTCTTCATTGAAGAGTTGGAAACATGCTTTAGACGCAAGTCAAGAGGCGGTGAGAGGTAATCGGCAAAATCAGCCTTCGTGACTCGAATTCTTAATTTTATGACTCTCGACTGGACTCATGACTTGTAAAATTTTTTGACAAGAACATAAATTTAGTTGAAAAAATATAATTATATATCGATTAAGCATGTAAAAAAATATAATCCAATAGTACATAGATAAAGCACTAAGCCAAAAATATCTATAATATATACTAAGAACATAACTTTCCAAATGCCATTCGCTTTTTCTAGAAAAAGTTTTTCCTGGAAAGTATTTTCTCCTACACCATGTTTTGAACTTTTGATGGGGTGGGACCCATATTTTATATCCAATAATAGCATGGGTAGGGTCCACTATTTTGCACTTGATCCGATGAGCCCACCAACTCTATCCAAACCCATGCATATATCGTGGGACCAACTATTTTACGCCTCATGCTATGATGGCGTGGGGCCCAATATTTTAACGACCATGCCTAGGATGGGTGGGGCCATCGTCTCTACCCAAACCGATGTAGAAGGTGGGGCCCACCATTCTACCCCTAATGATATTGACGAAGTGGGGTCCACCGTCCCTACCCAAACCTATGCATTTGACTAGAGGCACCATTTTACATCTCACGTTTTGATGGCGTGGGGCCCACCATTTTACACCCATGCATAGCATGTGACTGAATACTAGTAAATGATCTCGATGCTGTTCATGGTGGCCTTTGTTTTTTTTGTTTATGTTTTTCATTATGTATGTACCACACCAGCTTGAGGATGAGTGTTATACCAAGCTGGATGTGCATGAGCTTCTTGTACTTTTTTTAGTTGTTGACGTAGTTCTTTGTAGCAAGCTGGAGCTTCATAGTATATACACTCCAGCTTGAGGGGGAGTGTTGAATAATGTATTAGGTTAGTTTAGATATTACTTGTATTAGTTAGAGGTATTGTAGTCATTGTATGTTGTTGCCCTAGTTTGGGCCTATATATACATCATATTCATGAGGAGCTCCCTAGTGGAGTCTTTCCAACAGTCACTCCTCTTCCTCTTCCTCTCTTCTCTAACCCTAATCTCATTTCTAACAATAACATATACATACTAAATTCTAGCCTATGCTGCATGGAAACTTTAATTCTATCCTGCATGACTATAGCTGTTTTGTCTGCGTATCATAGGGATAATCAAACATGTGTACATTCTCCAATATTTATGTATGGTCAATCCTTTGGCTATTGATAGGGCCTTGCTTTTCAGGATACATTAACTTAAGACAATTTAGTTTCTTTATTTGGACTGCTATATAAGGCAAGCAGTCAAGCAGCGGGATCTCATAACGAACACATGTTTTACCAACTTAAATAAAAGAACATATAGGAAATTAGGAATATTTACGGTCCCTATATAGGTGAGACCTTGTACCCAGAATTTAAAGATTAAAGCTATATTACAATACTGGTCTGGCAGTATTAAAAGAAATGAGCAATTCAATGCTACTAACCGTACCTTGTAAATATGTGGTGCACCATGGATTTGAATGTGGCTTGAAGTTCTCTGTCCCGGAAAGAAATACATCTTTAGTATGGAACCCTTTCCCAAAACAGAACCATTACGAGCCTTGACTATAGCTTCCATCACTGCATCGCCATGCTGATACTCATAAGGTGCTCTCAACTCCTGTACGCATAATCACATCAGACATGCACTATCTATCTAACCCAAGTAACTGAGGTTTTTGTGCAGTTGCAAAGAAACGAAAATGATTAAATGTACTTGATATAGATCATGGTTCTCAACATCAAGAGGGAGAATAAACATTACAGGAACGGTGAAGAACCGCCCAGGTCGCAACCTAATGCTCCATTTCATTGCTTGAACCTCTGGCCTTCGATGCAACCAAGTTTTAAAAGTCATCCTAGATTCTCCTTGCCCACAGAAACTATCAAATGCCGCGCTTCCAAGATATGCAGCAAAAGCAATCAAACGAAAGTAGCGCTCCAAGTACTCAGCACCACGGTTCAATGCAAGCCTTCTAACCCTAGGCTCCACATGTTGTTGATTAAATACCTTCCTGTATTGCAGAACAGCTTGGCGAATATTCTGCATAGCTGAACATCTATCAATAACAGCATCCAAGGCCTCACGGCATTCAACCCCATTATCAATTAGTCGAGTTATCTTTCTCAATAATAAGATGTCATTAATTCCAAAAGCACGGTGTGGGTCCATTGCATTTACAACATTTTTTATATCTGAATCATCAGATGCTACACGATCATTTGAAGCCTCTTCACCACTTGAAGAATCACTGTCTGCCTCTTCACGGGACACATCACCAAGCTGAATTCTGATAGGCCTCCCATAGTCAATCCGAAGTTTCACTAGGCAAGCAATCACAGTACCTGTAGTTGTTCTACCCCTACCCATCTGCCAATTAAATATTTGATTAGATCAAAATATTGCATTGCAATCTTCCTGGATCTGGACACATTCATGGCCATTATTTATTTAACCAGAAAACAACTGTTAATAATTTGTCAGAAATGCTACCTGGCAATTGAAAACAAAAGCAGTATCCTTGGAAGCGGATGCAATATTCATTGCCATTGTGTCAAAATCAGAACTTTTGGGAGCTTTGCCATCAGTGATGGGCACGCGTGCATATTTAATTGGAAGTCCTTCAACCTCCAAACATCTGTAAACCTCCAGTGGGGTCTGAATTACTTCAGAATTAACATGTTCCCATGCATCAAATATTTGGCCATCGTCTGTTTCATGAATTACCATTATAGCACCTCCATACCGTTCGGCCTCACGTAGAATGTCCTCTTTTAATCGAGCTTCCATTCTCTCCACTCTCACACGATCTATTCCCTGAAATTGCCAATATTACAATACATTACTTAAAAGAAAGAGTGGCTACAACCTGCTCCCGTCAAGGACAAAACAGACAAATCGACCAAAAAACAATGACTGAATAAATCATTTACACGTCCAAAAAGAAAAAAAGACCGCCAAAAAGTTCCATGGCTTGAATTGTGTGCATTATAGCTCAACCCTTGCTAAAGGCTAAAACATGAGCAAGAGTTCACATATTTTACATTAACAAGGAATTGGAGCATTTGAGCTCCCAGGTGCACAAGATGTTACATCTTGACTACAGCCGAGAAGTTGATAAGAGGACCTGAGCTCATTTACATACAAGGGGACTTAGGAAACTTTATCAAGCAACAGATGTAGATTGTAGAGCTAAACCCATAAAACAATAGCATAATACAAAGATAACATAATAGAAGAACATAACAGGAAAATTAATAAAGTCAACATAACAAGAAAACTAATAAAATTGTTGACTTTATATTCTCAATACTTGTTCCCTCAAAATCAAAAATTGTTTTGGACCTTCCAGATCTTGATAGTATCTTTTGCTTATAAGCCTTCATATTGATGAGCTTTTGACTGGGACACTCTCCAAAAATGATAGGCCTTAACATAACTCTAACCAAGTTATAAGAACATCAACCATATAAAAGATCCTCCTCTAAGGATAATAAGTGAGGGGCATTGATACAATAAGAAGACTTGAGTGCAATGCTACATAATAAATCGGGTAAATCACATCTGTGATAAGGAACAAATGGTCTTACAAAATCGAGCAAAGATCAGCCATGGAGAAAGCTTGACTTAAAATTCTGATACGAACCTAGTGCCGCCTTCAAGAATGAATTCTGAGGAATTATAGTTAAGGATTTGTTGAGAGACTCGAAGGCAATAAAGACCAGTGGAGAGGAAATAGAAAATGTTGATGGTGTGGAAAGGCCCGACAGTTTTTGACGGTCAAGTTTGATGAAAGCTCGACTGGACCCAGGGCTTCACAAATTGACAGCACCCATAGAGATGATAAAGACACACGCTTCACAAATTGACAACACCAATAGAGATGATAAAGACAAACACACACACACACAGACACACACACACACACACACACACACACACACACACAAAAGAATACAAGCGGCACATGCCACAAAAGGCTAAAGCAGCCAAGGATTACACCAAAGGCAAAGCCAAGAACTTCAAACTTCGCACATCATATGTTTCATTCTCGGACTCGTAGGTATTTAAGAATTTAATGAAGTAGAAGCTAGAGTTTGTTAGGGAAACTAGGAATTCCTCGTCATCCTCATTCGAGCCTCCTATATCAAAAAGTGGCTTGCTCAAATTTGGTTAACTTAATGGGATTCACGCATGGATCTAGGCTTAAAATTTTGCAGGTTTGGTGGCAAGTTTAGATATTCCCCTAAATCAAATTTCAGGAGAGGAGAATGACATCTCCGACTATCAACCTAAGGATGGGACCTTGAGGTTTCGACTTTGCAAGAGAGGGTGGGGGTGGGTTGGGGAGTTTCGTAGATTCTCCATAATAGTGTTTGGCTTCTTCAATAAATTGCTATTTATAAAGAGGGAAAAGAAAAGAAAACCCAGGGCTCCCAACAAACAACAACATTTTATGAGAAGTGATGCAAATAAATGTAGAATCGACATACATTAGAAGAGTAGACATGATTCTAACGATAAGCGTTGTTACCGTGTATTCCAGCATATTTTTGTATGGCCTTTCCACCTCACGAAGCACAAATGGTTTACCGTTGATATAGATAACAGGCTCCTCACGCATATTGTGCCAAAAAACTGGCCGCCCCCCTTTGGTGCTACCTATCCTCCGAATAACAGCTCGAATACCATCAATGGTTGGGTTGGCAACACCATAAACTGGAAACCCAGGAACTTCTCTGAAATTTGGTGCACCTTCCACTCTCTCTGGCAATGTCAGGTTTTGACAACCAGGGCAGTGGTCGCTTTTTAGAACAGTCTGGCTCCCAAGAACTTCTCCATTCCTCATAGCAGCAACTACACTCATCTCATAAGGACGACCATCAGCAGATTCAGCAATTTTCATCAAAGAAGGTTTGGAGCTTGAATACCCAAGCGCACCCATTGGGTCTCTCCTTAGCAACCTGCAGAAACCACAAAAAGCATTATACGAACGAAAATGCATAATAGATGCCAACAATGAATAACACCCAACACCAAAATGTAAAATGGATCTCTAATGGAAGTGTAATCATAATAAAATAAAATTCACAAACCATTAGAACCCAGATTTGAAACAAAACATGCATTGTTGTGATCAGAAATGCCACCTTTTTAAAGATCTGGAAGTTGACACCGCTAGCACAAATATAATATAACAAGATTTGAAACAACACATGCATTGTTGTGATCAGAAATGCCACTTTTTTAAAGATCTGGAAGTTGACACCGCCAGCACAAATATAATATAGCACCTAGTTTGGCACATCATCCCCACCCCTTCAAAACCAAATATATAGTGGGCTTACTATTTTTAGTCAAAAAGAAATTACAATGTTTTTTGAATGATATGAATCACTATATTTAATAAATACTTTTTTTTTGAAAGATGACCAATTGTATTTATATTCAAACCGTAAATACATAAAAAGGGACTAGGAGTCCCAAATATTTACAGCATAAGATGGCCTAGGAAGTGACTCCAGGCTCCCCAAAATATTCCTTTTATCCCATTACATTTGCCAACCCAACCATAAATACCTTTTTCACTATGTACCTCAAAAGTCATTTGTCAAGACATGAAAGACCACCCAAAACTTCTGCGATCTTAACCGAAGATCTAGAAAATAAGCAGAACCACCCTTCTTCCACAAAAAACTCCTGATAAAAAACCACAAGGAAATTCTACCCTAGGAGGAGCACTTCTCCAACTCCCCCAAGAGATGCTGGATTTGATAGTCCGGAATGTCTGTGAGGGGGTCCTCCGATTCCATTGCCATAAAACCAAGTCTCTTTCTACTGGCAATCCTTTCTTCCACCAGTCAAATTCCCACCGCCTTATTAGCTTCCCAACGAAACTTCCTCAATCTCCTCTCATCGGCCAGAATTATATTGAAGAAAAGGTGTTTGTACAGAGGCGAATGGGTGTCCTTTACATTAGCTGACCCAGATAAACGATGGAATTCCTTAGCACTATCTTAGGCCTCCTCCTTAAACAGTTTCCACTGCTTCCCGAGGAGGTCTTTAGTAATTTCCTTGTGTGTCAGGTCGTTTATAGAGGCCCTCTCTTCATCATATGTCATCGTCTCCATCTTGTAGAGAATCTTTTCCAAAACCAAGAGTTCCATGGACCACTTCCTTTTCCGGCCCAAGGAAAATGAGGGAAGGGAGGATGAGCCTTGCTGCGTGTCGCTTTGGTGTTCCGTTTTTTGCTATCTCAAGGAAAAATAAGGTACGAAAGTAGACCTAGTTTCAATTTTCCTGAAGGATCCCAAAGGTCTCCTCTAACCCCTTTATATAAAGGACACTGCCTTTTTATGGCCAATGACCAATGACCGATCCCCTATTCCACTATAGCGTAAGAAGAAAGCCCTTCTAAATATAATAATATTTATGTAGTCGAAATATTCATACCCTCTAGCCCAAATCGAGAAGAAACCTTTACGACTCCCCTTTACTCGATACAAGGTCTGCCTTTGACGTATTCCTTGCAACACGGCAGCTTAAGCGGCAAGTAGTAAAAATTCAGCAACAGTCCAAATACTACGATCGGTGACTTTGTTGTCATGATCTGAAGCCCATGTTGACTATGTCAAACCATTTGCCTCTTCTACGCCTGTTGGATGACAGTTGTTGTTCTCTTGATCCTCATAAATGTTCAAGGACCATCTTCTGGCAAACCCAATTCTGAATGATGTTGGCTGCTTTCTTAATATGTAAGTAGGTCACGCTTCAAACAAGCCACATACTGGCAGAATTGTCGTTGGATCACCAGTGTGCTCTCGTTCGCCGCTTTTAAGTCGAGTACTCGTAAAACTAGCAATCCTCACATGCAAGTTTGGATAATAGTGGGTGACAAAAGCAGTGTCTTGTATGCTCTCTTGGCAGCATACATTTGACAGTCCTTTTGTATTCTCAGACAAGCTTGGATTTGGATGACTGAAGATAAGCGGATTGCTTCATAGTACGCACATTGGCTTTATATGCCGAAGTCTTAGGCTTTACCTTAGCGGGGCTCTCAGAGAACATGGGAGTCAGGAGGATGTCCTTTCCCTTGTGCATGAAGTTGTAGGTATTCACTCACCCACTATGGTATACGTCTTGGTACATCCAAGGACGTCCTACGAGTATGTGAGTCAAGGTCATGGGTACAATATCACACAAGATGGAGTCGTTACAAAGACCACATGTAATAGTGACTAGGATGTGCTTATTTACCGGGATGGTGGTATTATCTAGCCATGCAATCTTGTATGGCATGTGATGTTGGCTGTGTCGTGAGATGCAGTTGATCAGAAGTCGCTTGTGATATTACATTCATATTGTTGTCTTTGTCGATGATAAGCTTGCAGTTCATATCTTCTCTTTTAACGAAGGTGTAAAACATGGTAGTACGTAACCAATCTCACTCATGGTTTTAAATTTCCACCGAAACAACACGAAATGACCGAAATGTTTCCATTTCCATCCCCCCACCCCCCCCCCCCCCCCCCAAAAAAAAAAAAAAAAAAAAAAAATTGAAATCTCAATGAATTCGTTCCACTTCATTATTTGCCCAAAAATTAACGAAATTTGACCGAAATTACGAAAATTTAACTAGAATGGTCGAAACGACAAAAAAATGGAAAGATGTTCCAATTTATGGTGTATATAACTATTTTTTCTCAAAACAAAAAAAAAAATCTTGCCATAATATGTTGTAAATGGAAAAAAAAAACCCTGCTAATCAACGAAACTCGTTTTTCCTATTTTTCATAATTTTTTCAAAAAACCCTAAAAAGTTTGGAATTTTTTTAATAAAACATGTTTCTCTTGATTTTTCAACCTTTGATTTGTTGCAATTATAGATTTTTTAAACGGAAATTGTTGCATCTGTAGATAAATGGTCATTCGGATGAAAATGGTGCAAATAATGGTATCGACACCAATTGCAAAGGTAGAAAAACATTGAAGTTTTTAAATATTTTTTCAACATGCTTTGTGGGTCCATCCTACTTGAATCGAAGGTGGGCCCACGTTTCATTTCAATGTGAAGTCACGAGAATCTCAAACTTCAAAACATATGCATCATAAAAATGATGAGTCTTTAACTAGCCATAGAAATGGGAAACATTTTCTTTTGTAACTCATTTTGCTTTGCATCCCATTTCATTTAATTAATGTGGATAATGATATTTGGTAGGAGCATCATTAGACTGCACAACAAAGTAATCGTATCCATGGTTTTAAATTTCGGTTTCGGAATGCGTTTCGGCTCTCACCGAAACCAAAATTTCGGCCGAAATCGGGTACACCATTAAAAAATAATATTATTTAATACCAAATTTTGGCGAAATTTCCTAAATTTCAGTAATTTCGGTCGAAATTTTGAGAAAAATGCTATATAATTAATAAATTTGAGATTTTTGGGTTGAATTTCTCGAAATTGAGGACAAAATATAAAAAACCGAAATCCAAAATTTTGAAATTTCGGCCGAAATCCGGTACCATTTCGGGGTTTGCCAATATCGGTTTCGGTGTTGACTGAAATTTAAAACCATGATCGTATCTTATGCATGGGATGTCAGATCGGCACGAGACCAATGCTACCTCTTAACTCTATGTGGTACTGGCATAAGGTTGGGGCCGTTGAAGGGATGACTGGTCATTGCACTTTCTTATACTTCATTACATTGTACTTCTTTATTGACTTTTCTATTCCAGACATGTGCGACAATGCATGCCATTAGATGTTCGATGTCATTAAGCCATTATGGATGGCTTTCCTGCTTGTGCAATGGTTTCTAAGTACGTATTTGAGCTTATTCTAGCATTTCCCAAAGTTTCATGTTAAAATTTCATCATCTGCATATGTTTCCATACGTTTCTGTGACTTTAAAAGATTTCTACCGAAAATTCCAACCAGAACATAAATGTTTCTGTTTCTGTGCTGACCAAAACTAAAACCGAAATTTAAAACATTGATCCCACTTTAGCTCTCCTCCATAGGAGTAGTCAGAATATGCTGGATGACGCAAGCTAGTGACATATCCACCTCCTCCAAAGGTGATTCATCGTCAGAAAACTCGCCTTCCTCTTGAGTATGAATCCCCTCAAGAGCTTCTAGTGATTGTATCTGGATCGTGATCAGCCGCTAGTTCAACTTGTTCATCTATTCCTACAGCAGAGGCGTGCCCGAGGATAGGAGAATTACAAAGTCTCCATATTTGCTGCTCCTTAATCTGTAATCTCTCCATCAAATTGTTAATCATCTCTGCCAACTCTAGGTTTCACGGTGGTTCTTTCTGGTAATAACTACCTCTTCTAGCAGCCATGGTAGAACGTAGGCTCTGGTATTCCCGTCAAAATCCCGCTATGATGAATAGCCATTCTAACCTAGACTCTGATACCAAGTGATGCAAGATGGAGACAAAAGTGATGTTTAGAGTGTACAATGGGTTGATTAGGTGGTGGGAAGGTGAGGGGTGATGTAGTGGGTGTGCGGCTGAAAGCTTGAGGGGGAAAGGTTGATGCAAGATGGGTGCAAAAAGATCTTCATACATGTGGCTCTAATACCAAATTAATGCAGAATGTGTACGGGAAGACCATTATACATGCCATTCCGATACCAAGTTAATGCAGGGCGAAGTTCTTGAATTCTAGATGGGTTTGAGAATTCTTGATGGGCTTCTTGAAAACGTTTAAAGAAAGGTTCTAGAAGGCTATAGATTTGATAAAGAAATGATAAGATCGATATCTGAGGGAAAATATTGATAAGATCAGTTTTGAACGTAGGTTGTGTATGAAAAGAGATTGGGAAATAGGAAGGAGAGAGAATGTGGAAAATGAGAAAACGGAAGGTGGAAAGGAACCAGGTTGGTGGAGAGATGGAAGGGGAAAATGTGTTGGTGGGGAGATGGAAGGAAGAAGGGTTGAAGGTGGTATAAGGAGTGGGTGGAGAGGGAAGTGGGTTAGGAGAAGGGGTTGGTGTTGGTGTGGTTGGGAGAGGAGGAGAGGTGGTAGGGGAATGGGTTTGCAGCAAAAGGGGTAGGATATTTGCAAAGGGTTTAAAAGGGATTTGGGAAAGGGGTTTCTGCAAGGTGGTGAGGAAAAGGATTTTGTGGCAAAGGAAGAAAAAGATAAAAAAAAAAGAAATGTGTGTGTGTGTGTGTGTGTGTGTGTGTGAGAGAGAGAGAGAGAGAGAGAGAGAGAGAGAGAGAGAGAGAGAGAGAGAGAGAGAGAGATTACCATTTAGGGCCTTCTTCTGAGGAAGAGTTCATCAAAGCTTGGGAACAAATTGCGATCCTTCTATTCTATAATATGTTCTCAAAAGTGGCCAAAGGCCTTACATTTATAGACAAATAAAACTTGGAAAACTTAATCCACTAATTCTAATAGAATTCAAATAACTAATCCTAACAAAAGTAAAAAATCTCTAGATCTCTACAAATTAGAACTCCTAATTACCTTTCAAATAAACACAAGAACTTCTAGTCAAAACCAAATAGATAGTGTCCTTGTTTTTTTTAGTAAACCCAAACTTACTAATTTTTAGTAAATATGAATTTTCTATATTTAGTAAATACAAACTTACTATATTTAGAAAGTTTGATAAGGACACCCCAAAGTTACTTTAATGCTCCCCAACTTAAATTGACATTGGCACCCATTCTACAACTTAAGACACTCAAAAAAAATATGGGCCTAGGATGGTCCCCATCAGGAGTGTGTAAGGGAATTAGATTTTGGGGGGATTTGTGGTTAGGACACACTCTTACAAACCATGCCTTTCCAATTCTATATAAATTTGGTCATGATATAAGGTTTCATATAAAGTATTCTTTTGAGAGAATGAGAGTAAGGATTGTGCATGGGTGGGTTTTGCATAGGAACGTAAGTTACTTAGAATTATTTTCTTTGCTTGAAAGTGTTTAGATTCCTATTATCTACAGATAGGAGAGTGGACCAAAAATTCAAACGGCTCCTTTTGGTGTGGTCCTTTCTTAAGTCCCTCATGGGGGAGGATGATTCCATCACTGATTGCTAGAGTTTGGAAGGCTCCCATTCCTCCAAAAGGACAATCATTAGGTTCGATGATGCATTTGGGGATGATCAATACATCACCAGTTTGGTTAATAAATGTGTCTTTGTGGATCGCAGTCAAATTATTTGGTTTTTATATGGTCTTTCCTGGCTCCAATACCAAGCTCCCAGCAAAATGGGGAGCCACATATCTTAGGCACAAAGATCGCATCCTTTGGGGGATGGTGCGATTAGGGGCATGTGGGATATTTCAAATGAAGGAAACCAAAGGTTTTCTGAGAAGAAAGAAAAGCTCAAGGTGACCATTATTAAGAAGGTAAAAAGGATGATTGACCAATTGGGCCCTGCGATGAAGGAGTTTCTAGGCATCTCTTTGCTTGATGTCTATAGGAATTGGGGGTTGATCACAGGGAGCGGCCGAAGGATTCAATGAAGGGAACGTGGTGCTTGCCACTAGGAAACATTACCAAGCTAAACTTTGATGGGAGTTCTGATGGGAGTTCTAATGGGCAGGCCAGGTCAGTCAGGAGGGGAGGGGGAGAGATGTATAGAAATAAGGACAACGTACTTTGAAAGTTTTTACCAACCGGATTGGTGTTAAACAAAAGCAGAGCTCATTTTCATCATAGGTATTAGAATATTTCCTAAGGATATGGGGAAGGGTTTTCGTAGAAGAGGACTCCACTAACGCTACCCGATGGGCACCTTGTAAAAATCTGTGTTTCTTGTAAGCATAATGTATGGAGGCTAACTGCTCAATAGATTAAATAGCTGAAGCAGGTGCGTCAAGGCCATTTTTGCATATATCTTTGCCCTTCGTAATTTCTTTCTATGTCATGTAAAAAAATATTTCTATTTGTTAACACATTCGGGACCTCTCTCGTGTATCTGTGCGCACACGTGTGCATGTCACCCACGAACCCACCCACCCACACGCGCGCGCGTGCACACACACACACACACACACACACACATATATATACATATGTTAAATTATGCTTAAAAGAAACACATATTATTTTATATATATATATATATATATATATATATATATATATATATATATATATATATATATATATACAAAAACCTCTGACATCATTTGAGAATCAAAATATTTGTTGTTCCCAACAAATAGATTTTGTTTAGAATCTTCAACCGAAAGAATCAAATGATTCTGTTGATGCATTCGAGTAATTAAACGTTTCACAATTAGTGAACTGAATTTATTGTCATAACCGAAAATTTCCATGGGTTTGTAAAGAATCGATCCATTTAAACCATGATCATGAACAAGTGCATAGATATACTCCTGAAAGAGAAGCGGATATAGGAAGCATTGTTGTCGAGATCCGTCTATTTCTAAATATCCTTGTAATTCCTCCATTTGAAATGATACTTGAATCAAAAGCCTAGAGATTTCTTGGGTTATCAAATAATACATAGTGCGATACGGTCAAAACAAGGTAGATAGTAATAAAAGAATAGACTAAGAAAAGAATGGATACCCTGGAGACAAGGAAGCCAATCACATATATATATATATATATATATATATATATATATATATATATATATATATATATATATATATATATAGTTTTGAAAGGTAACAATTTTATTAACAAACTATAACCAGATTACATCATGGGGATGACTAATCCCACTGGTGTAATAGTTACTTAGTCCCTTGAGTACATACACTTCCCAGCCCAACAGTCCTGTTATACAGATTTGCCTTTGCTATACCCCTGACCCAGATGTGAGGCATCTCTGACTATCCTAATGCTCCACCCTCTGCCGCACCCTGGCACGATAGTCAGCAGCCTGATGAGACTCCTGATAGCAGCCCACATGCAAGGAATTATATAGATTGGCCACTTCGTATCCATTCCCTCAATTCCCCCTCATCTCCATTGCCCAATCCATCGGGAGTATGACCAACTCATCACTTCCCGCGCCTTCTTTTGCTAATTTATCAGCATCTTCATTAGCAAAGTGGCAATATGCTGAAATCTTGGCAAAATAGATATAGCTAGATCCCTAATTTCCGAAATAACATTCGCTAATGCCCATGGACCCACCGATTTGTTAGTAGCCCAAGATATTGCATTTATCGAGTCTCCTTCAACTATCAGTTGCCTACTTCCATGATTTACAAACCATCTTTAAAATAAAATAATAAAAAAAAGATTACACCAAATTTTATTAATAATGGAAGCATTACATGGGGACGAGACATCCCCCAAATAGATCGCCTGGATTATCCATCCAATCCCATCCTCCCAAAATTAGAGAGGGCATTGCAAAGAGTTAAGATATTAAAGCAGTGGCGCTGTAAAAATTATAAAAGTCTCCTCCCAGTCGACCCCCTCCTTTGCCAGGGTATCCGCCTCCGAGTAAACCATCTTAATCCCCACAATAATGCTAGAGCTTCTGCTTCATTTGCATCGCAACACCCCACCGGCCCAGAGTATGATAGCATGATTCAGCCACTTTTGTCCCTGAATAGGCCACTAATCCCGCCTTGACCTGGGTTGCCTTTTGAACTTCCATCGAAGTTCATTTTGATCCATCCGCTAGGTAGTTAGGGGGGTGGCCTCCACCTTGGATTTTCAACTTGCCTCTTCTTTTCGTGGATGACCACCTTCTAATTTCTTAAAATCCCACCTAGACTGTAGATCGATGCTTCCTTTCCATTGCTATTCCACGCTATTATATCGCCTTTAATATCAAATACTATCCTTCCCTAGCTACGCTTTTGGTCTTTGAAGATTCGATTGTTTCTCTCTTTCCAAAGATGCCAAATCATCACAAAAGGAACCAGTTTCCACGTAGCCCAACCAACTTCTCCAAAAGGCCCCGAACTCCATTTGAGGATTATCATCTTGATTGACTTTTGGAGCGCCCATTGAAGACCCAAGCTACATATAATTCTCATCCGAAGCCGAAATTATAAGGGCCAATGGACTAGTAGATTGTCCAATGACTCTCTGTTGCAGTAATAGAAGATGCACTGACTAGCCATTTTAACTTTTCACCTCTTCAGCCAATCACAGGTGTTTATTCTCTTCCTGGCTACCGTCCAAGCAAAGACCACCACCCTGGGTGGGGCTGCCGCTTTCCATATCCTTGTGCAGCAAGAAACTTCCCTGTTCAATGATTCCAACTTGTAGAAAAAAGCACGTGCAGAGAAAGAACCGGAGGGGTTTGGAATCCAAACCCTCCGATCCTCTGAATTGGGAGAGCAATAAAAGGAGATAACGCAAGTTAGAAGCAAGACAAGCTATGGATTTCACAATCTTTCAGGTTTCGTCTAAGCCTAAGGGCATGTTCGGCAACCATTCAGTTAGGGGATTCTCCCCTTTTTTAGGTGTTGAGAATGAGAAAAGCAACGATATCTAAGAAAATCTTGTTTGGCTAACTGACCCGCAAGAGTCCGTTTCTAAATATTTGCCTTCTTTTTAGGCTAAAAATGAGGACTCTTTGGAGTGACTAATGGTCGTTTCCAAAGATTATCACCAATCCGTTTCTTGCCCGTTTAATTAGGCGACAATGAGAAGCCTTGCTGAAGGGACCAAACAGCTCTACCATTCCCTGCGTCCCTCTCCATATAGTCACTAACTCTCGCCTCCCTATCGGTTGCTAAGAGGTATTGACTTGGGAAGGCATGGCACAACAACGACTACCTAACCATGGATCTACCCAGAATCTTGTCCCGTCCCCCTCCCCACTACATATCTGACCAAAGGCACATATGGACTTCCATGCCCCTGAGCCTTTTCCTAGTGGCGGGTCTCTACTCTCTCAATCCCCCAACCCCTCTCATATTTATCCCTAATGATTTGGTGCCACAAAGAGTTCTTTTCCTCCCTGAAACTCCATAACCATTTTCCAAGGAGCGCCTTGTTCCTCATTTTGATGTTGCCGAAGCCGAGCCCCTCATCCCTCTTCAACCTGCTTAATTTCCTCCAGTTCATCATTAGGTGTTTGAGCTTTCTCTTATTATCTCCCTTTTCTCACAAGAAATCCCTTTGTAACTTCTCGATTCTCTTACTCACTTTACTCGGGGCTTTGTACAGTTTGGGTCATGCCGCTTTGATCAATGTGATTCTACCACCAAAGGATAGGTATCTTTTCTTCCATGCTGCATGTTTCTTCTCCATCCTTTCAATGACACGTCCCAATAATGCTGCAGACGGTACCCCAAAACCCAAAGGAAGGCCAAGATAGATAGAAATATATATATATATATATATATCCCCTTAATAATCTATGTTTCTTTTAATCATAATTTATGCAGGCTAATTACTCCAAACATAAATTAGCTGAAGTGGGTGCGTCAAGGCTATTGTTGCATTTATGATAATCTCTGCCTGTATCCTTAATAATAATTATTATTATATATATATATAGGCCCCCACTGTATTTTAAGCTAGTGTGTAGATAACTTATCTACACATATGTGTAGGAACCGTTTTCTCATATATATAATAATAATAATAATAATAATAATAATAATAATAATAAACTTTCAGTTGGAAATTATTCACTCTTTCCCAACCCTTGAAAAAACTTTAGTCTGATCACACTTCTACCCTCATTTTAAATTGATGTACTGCAAATGCACAATTTCAGTCCACACTATTTTGAAAAATTTCTCTTTTATAGCCTCAACCTTCAAGATGAATGATGCATTGCTACTGTTGCCTGAATATTGCATATAATGTTTCTATCATGCTTATACAAGTTCTAACCCATTCCTGTCCCTCTATTGAGTTCAAAGCACGAAACGGTAGGGACAGATACTTTAGCAACAGAACTGATAGCATCTGTATTAAGTGTAGCATATAGAAAAGCCCTAATCTGGTGGTCCAATTGAAGTAATGAAAGATGGTTATATAATGTCATATCCTGTCAGCTAAAGGGAAAGAAAGACTAGGCATCACAAACAAGTTGAAGATCTCACTTGTGTAAAGACTAAAGCGTAAATGTTCATTATGGTATCTGTGAGGCACGAAGTGTTGCAAATGAAGGACTGGTAACTCTCTGGGAAAATAATGGAAGAAGCATTGAGTGATGCAGATGGATACTTGTAGCAGACTAGTAAAATAGGTGATTGTTTGGTCTTTCAAGATGTTAAAGAAATTCACTTCCATTATGTATAATCCCCAATTTACAGAAAAGCATGATGCCAATATATATCTATGAGTTTGGTATCCCAAAATTAAGCATGCATTTGCATATTCACCTGCGAAGTATACTATAAAGTTCGGGCCTTGCTCTCATCCAGTCAGAAAAACTGCTTTGACCAGATGAAATGGGGTGAAGGGCTGCTCTCTCTGTATGAATATATACAGCAAAACAGATCAGAAAGTAGTAACGTTCCAAGTACTCAACAAAAAAGGAAAGTGATGTCTCCCTCTTCATCTCATCTGGTTGACGCAGGATACTATTGCGATAAGTAGCAATAGCTTCTCGTAAATTCTGTTAAAAAAATCCACAACAAAAAGCTTCAGAAGAGGTAAAATTCTAATTCCACATAATGAAAGTTCAACTTTAAGCTGAGAGTCCACATGTATTACACGGAGGTAAAAGGCTTGAGAACTTGGCTAATTTAGAGAGGTGCATACCTGCATCGAGGCACACTTATCGATGACTTTGTCCACTTGCCTTTTACCCTCTACTCCACCCTGAAAGCATATCACTAATGAGATGAAAATCTATGATCATGCTGACATGCCAATACAAACAGAAGAAACGTTGAATAAAATGTGATTTTCAGATTACTCCTGGCCTGCATGAGTATAAACTGTGAACAGCCAAACACTAAAAAAATATGATTTTCGGATACCTCCAAGACTCGAATCAGGCTTCTTATGACTGCGTATTCACCTCTACGGATTGCTTCCTCAGAGTTTGGCATATTATCAGTGACATCACCTCCAGCATCAAAAACTTTTCCTATTGAATTTGTCCTCGGAATACCTATTTCGGACAAACATCATCGACACAAATAAAAATAAAGGAAAAAATTTCAAATTTGCTGATAAAAAAATTATGATATTTTGTATTATTAATAAAGGACATCTTGTACCCTCATTAAAATGAAGTTTCTTCTAATGAAAGATGAAATTTATGGATGAAATCAGATATATTTCAGCAGGTGATTCTTAAAACAATTTAAGTCTGTGAAAATTTAATGGATGTAATTATAGTATACCGGTCTATCTTAATTATTAGAAGCCTCTCTGCAAAAGCAGGGGTAAGGCTGCATACATCTACCCCTCCCCAGACCCTGCAATGGCGGGAGCCTCGTGCACTGGGCCGCCAGTCTATCTTAATTATGGACATTGCATCCAAGGAAAAATTCATGTCTGATTCAGGAGCGCGTTAGAATAGCTCAGAGCCGGAATAAAAGTTATGCAAATACCAGGAGGTGAGACTTAAGAGTTTCAGCCAGGTGACCACGTATTTTTGAAGATCTCTCCTAAAAAAGGGGTAATGAGGTTTGGGATCCAACGGAAGTTGAGTCCCAAGTATGTGGGACCATTTGAGATCTTGGAGAGGATCGAGAAAGTAGCCTATCGGCTGGCATTATCACCAGTGTTGGCAGGCGTGCATAACGTATCCCACGTAACCATGCATTGGAAGTATATCCCAGACCTGAGTCATGCAATTGAGACAGCCCAATACGAATTAAGGAAGATCTGACTTATGCTGAGAGGCTAGAGCAGATTGTTGACTGGAGGACCAAGTCATAAGGCGCCGCAAAATCCCTACGTCAAAGTCCGATAGTGTAACCATTCAGAGAGAGAAGCGACGTGGGAATTGGAGGAAGAAATGAGAGAAAAGTACCCACCCCTTTTCTCAAGTATGTCAGTAAACCTACTAAATTTCAAGGAAGACATTTTTAAGGGAGCGAGAATGAAATACCCCAAAATACGCTCAGGCGAAATTTGTCCAAGGAGGGGCATTTTTGTCAAAAATAAATCCTAGTTAATTAGGGCTTCTTAATTGGATTATAAATAGTAATGTTAGCCCAAAATTCTGTGGAAACAAACCCTAGGAGGATTGTGTGGAGGCTATAGGAGATTTATATAGGAGAAAGTCGGTTTTCAAAGATACGTGCTGGTTTTGAGTTTGATTTCATATTTTGATCATGGATTCTTCCATGGATCTTCATCTTAATCATAAGTATTGGAGACATCAAGATCCGATCTAGGGTTTGAAGGTTGATTTCATTGTCAAACCCCCATCCAACAAGCTTCTGATCGATTTTCAATGTGTGGATGGGAGATCTAAGGTGGGGAAACCCACAAACCTAGAACAAATCTTGATAATCTCATGATTAACATTCAAAGTATACTTGATCTTCATGATCTCGTATCCTTCCATGGAAATAAAATCAATTTTTGGGAAGAAAAGAACTGTTGGTTTTATATGGTGGAGATTAGGGTTGGTGGGAATGGCCGTTTTTCCCAAGGATTCCGTTGATTCTTCATATTAGAAAGACTTAATCAAAGTATGGATTCAAAGAGGGATTAAAACAAGTTATTTGATGTGTTTTGGGGGTGAAAACAGAAGTTTCCGGAGGGGGATCGCGCAAGAGGCAGACTTACTAGCACATGGTGCTGTTAGGCGGTTGAATTTAGTGGTTAGTGATCATTTCCTGGTTGATTGTGAGGGGCAATAGAATCCTTTTGCACTACTACCTTCTTTAGCTTTCATTATATGTCCATGACTAACTCAGAGATGGATACTTTTATAATTACCTTGTTTAGAAAGAAAATGACAGAAATTCATAGATATGAATTGGTCGGGATTAATAAGGAGTATAAGGGGAAAATGGTGCATCTGAAATTGCAAATATCTAAGATAACAGGCCAGAGGTGGCCAAATTCTAGGTTACATGTGTATAAAAACTGCGCACGGATGCAGCCTGACAAGAACTACCTGATGCTCCAATGCGATTAAGGTAAACCAAAGTAGCAATCACCATCCCAGTCGTAGTTCGCCCGCGTCCCATTTGACAGTTAAAAACTATTTCTGTACTTATATCTGCTTGTGAGATTCTACGGACCTGTAAAATAGAGAAAAAGAAGCTTCACATCATCGTTGTATGATCAACATAGGACCATCTATACTGGTTATCACTGAAAGCTAGTAGTCACACACATGCATAAAAGCCATAAGTACGAAATATATTACATACTTTAATAAGCATTCCTTTGCTTTTACATAAATGCATATATGAAGGCATGCATGTTCAGCAATGTACGACTGTATCATTGTAAACCGTGGACATAACTGCCTAACAAGAATTACATGATAATAATATGGATACATATATGAGGATTCATAATGATACCAGAAAAAAAAGGATATGAGCTAATGTACTGTACTGATTGACATGTTGACACATTCATCAGACACGCAGTTATTTTATAAATGGGTATCTTTTACTTAGCTAACAGACAACTTTCTTTTACTTAGCTAACATACAACTTAAAATAACGACATAAACTAATAAAGAAATAGAGTAACCACTACAGAAAAAAAAATGAAGTGACTGACCAGAAGGTCAAAATCCCGCTCCTTGGGTGATTTCTCGTCAGTAATAGGAACACGCTCATAGTCAACAAGGTATCCTTCTAATTGTAGCTCTTCATAAACCTAAACATATTAGTCATAAGTTTAGTTTGGAAAAATACATCCCTAACCCCACATCCTATGATTCTGAGAAAACCATAAAAATATATACCTCCACAGGTGTCTTAATAGAATCATGTGTCACCAATTCCCATTGGTCCACCATCTGACCATCTGGCAGTTCATCAGTTACAAGGATCTTATTTCCATATCTGCTATGTCAGAAGTGAAACAAAAATGGGCTACCATACACAGCAATCAAAATAAATTAAAAAGACTAAGATACAAAATAACCATACCGTGCAGCTTCCTGCAGTATATCTTCCTTCAGACGAGCTTCCATTTGTTCAACCCTAGCCCTGTTTATTCCCTAGTTTGATACATGAAATCAATTTAAAATAAAACTTAGTCAAGGAAGAAAGTAACAAACCTCATATGGAAATATGCAAGCATAAGGAAGTCAAGGGCAACTTTGGACACCTCTAAAAATCTTTTGCACATAATCATAGATGAAAATGATTTTGAAGTTAAATATGATTATGTGCAAATAACAGTTATAATATTCTAAGAAATGAAATAATTAAAGGCTTCCAAAGAGGCATAAATATCCCGTTTGTGAATAGTATTAAATCAAAATAATCTTATTTTAATAAACTCCGCTTTAAGTGGGCATTCAAAAGGCCCTAAGTCAACAGGGTAGATCTAATTATAGAAGTCTAACTTCATATTATTATTTCTATTCGAACAAAAAACATTTGAAAGCATATAAAAGCATACACACACTGACACACATATTGCTAACCAGAACCAAGACTGAGAACTTCATATTCTGAAGAACCTACATGCAAATATAATAAAAGACTTCAGGATATGATGACATGTCCAAGATTGGCACTTTTCCTCTTTATAATGTCGGTAATCATTAATCTGGTATTTATGACATATGTATATGATTCAGACCATTCACCTGGTGAGCCACATCATGAATCGGGCATAGCACAACAACCACATCGATCGGGCAACCTAACCATCTGAATATAGGACTTTATCCATTCAATGTGGACTGACCGTTGATCAACATTTTTTGTAACTGTCTGTTTGCAATCTATAAAGTTCTATGATCAGGTGGTTAGGATCACCCAGTTAGTGCAGCTTTTAAGCTTGTGGCTGATAAGTGATGATTGTTAGACTGAAAATCGGTAACAGGTACGGCAGTGACGTAAGGGCTGAGCTGGATAACCAGAGGAACCGAAGTGAAGGAGTCGAGTGTTCTGCACAGAAGAAACGAGGTCAGAAGACCAACCCGGGTGTTACTTCGGACAGGCCCTTCGACACTCAAGTCAGTATATGAGCAGGAGTGTAGAGCTAGCTTAAGAGTTTTGGAGGGGAGGAAGTTTTTAATTACCCTTGGTTTGAGCTTTGAACCTCCTTTTATAGAGGGAAAGTTGATGACGTGGGGCTGCCCACCCAAGGGCAGATGGCAGCCTGCCATAGGCTGGAGTTCACCTACTCCAGGACAGGTGGCGGCCTGCTAGAGGCTGGAGTTCACATACTCCAGGACAGGTGGTTGCCTGCTATAGGCTTGAGTTCACCTACTCCAGGACAGGTGGTGGCCTGCTAGAGGCTGGAGTTCACCTACTCCAGGACAGGTGGTGGCCTGCTAGAGGCTGGAGTTCACCTACTCCAGGACAGGTGGTGGCCTGCTATAGGCTTGAGTTCACTTACTCCAAGACAGGTGGTGGCCTGCTAAAGGCTGGAGCTCACCTACTCCAGGACAGGTGGCGGCCTGCTAGAGGCTGGAGTTCACCTACTCCAGGACAGGTGGTGGCCTGCTAGAGGCTGGAGTTCACCTACTCCAGGACAGGTGGCGGCCTGCTATAGGCTGCTATTTTTACACCCCATCAGTTGCCCCCCAGTTCGCCAAGTCATTGTAGTGACTTGGGGAAGTGTGGTGAGTTACATTCCTGAATGGGCGGAATCTGTCTGGAAATGAGTACGGAAATTTGCTGAAAATGAGTCCGGAAATTTGTCAGTCCGGCCTGGAAATGAGTCCGGAAATTTGCTGGAAATGAGTCCGGAAATTTGTCAGTCCGGCCTGGAAATGAGTCCGGAAATTTGCTGGGAATGAGTCCGGAAATATGTCAGTCCGGCCTGGAAATGAGTCCGGAAATTTGTCAGCCGGCCTGGAAATGAGTCCAGAAATTTGTCAGTCCGGCCTGGAAATGAGTCTGGAAATTTGCTGGGAATGAGTCCAGAAATTTGTCAGTCCGACCTGGAAATGAGTCCGGAAATTTGTCAGTCCGGCCTGTGAGTTAGTCCGGCTTGGGCCGGACTGACTTTTGTCGTTTAGCGAACGCGCCATATCCAGTCCGGCTTAGGCCGGACTGACTTTTGTCGTTTTGCGAACGCGTCATATCCAGTCCGGCTTGGGCCGGACTGACTTTTGTCGTTTTATGAACGCGTCATATCCAGTCCGGCTTGGGCCGAACTGACTTTTGTCGTTTTGCGAACGCGGCATATCTAGTCCGGCTTGGGCCGGACTGACTTTTGTCGTTTTGCGAATGCGCCATATCCAGTCCGGCTTGGGCTGGACTGACTTTTGTCGTTTAGCAAACGCGCCATATCCAGTACGGCTTGGGCCGGACTGACTTTTGTCGTTTTGCGAATGCGCAATATCCAGTCCGGCTTGGGCCGTACTGACTTGTCGTTTAGCGAACGCGCCATATCCAGTACGGCTTGGGCCGGACTGACTTTTGTCATTTTGCGAACGCGTCATATCCAGTCCGGCTTGGGCCGGACTGATGGATGAGTAAGTAGCGGATGCCCTTAGTTTTTTGGAGATACGTGCGTATTCGCATACACCTTCGCCTCGAAGTGTGTGTTCGTCATTAATGAAAGACACGCGGCCTTCATTCAGGGGTTCTCGAAGTGCATGCCTTGTATTAAATGCGAACCGCCTTAGCCAAAGCTATAAAAGGAGGTGTTTTACATTTATTTTTCACTTTTTACTTTCTTCTCGCCTTCTCCTCTCCTCTCTGCTAGTTCGGCTTCCATAGTGCGTGGTTCTGAGCATTTTGTGGATTGAGGAGCTTTCTACTCTGCCCGGTCTACTCTGCCCGGTATTCTTCTCAGCCTTTCTTTTTTCTTTTCTTGCTTCATGTCTAGTAGTAGCTCTAGTTTTGAGTCCGGTTCAGAGTCCTCTTTCAGTAGCTCAGAGTCTAGTCCGGTTGGGGGCCCAGTAATGGCAAGTCCAGACGTTAGAGTAGAGATTGTAGATAGCGATGACGGGGTAGATCAGGACGAGGTGATATTGGATCTGAACGTCAGCCCACTCCCAAGGGATAGTTGTCTCCGAGCAGAAGGGAGTGTTGGTGGTGACGTCGCTGAGGCGTCCACAACGTTTCTTCCTGGCCGGGCCGTTGAGGTAGTAGCTAGGGTCCGGATGGAAGCCAACCCTAAATACAACATACGGGCTCTTGTCGAGGAGAACTACCTTGATGAGTCCATGATGAGGGACATTAGAGACAGATACTGTCTGCCCCCGAGGTTTGAGCTAAGGGAGGCGATAGAGGGAGGTAGGGCTTGTAATGAAAGCTCGGACGTCTGCATCTATGATGAGTCGTTGAGGGCTGGACTCAGGTTTCCCTTGCACCCGTTCTTCTCCGCGGTGCTTCGATACTACGGAATGGCCCCAGCTCAGGTTGCCCCGAACTCGTGGAGGTTGCTGACTGGGTTCATGGACGGCTTGAGAGGTTGGGGAGGCGCCTGGAGTAGCTGCTGATATTGACCGACCAGAGCCGTCATTTGCTGGAAAAGAGCTTGAACTTGATCCGGAGTAGGCAAAGGGTTGTTGAGGTATTCCGAACGAGCCGGGCTCTGTTCAGCTGTAGCAGAGGCTGCCACCACCAGTGAGGCGATTCGCTCACTCCGGGTCCTGCGAGGTAGCACGGTTTGGGTAGTCCGTGCGGTTGGTATTCGCGCGCTCTTGCGCCCTGCCATTTTTGTAAGAGACTTGAACAGCTTTTAGTTCTGGGGTCCCACGGATGGCGCCAATCTGTTAGACCAAAAATCGGTAACAGGTACGGCAGTGACGTAAGGGCTGAGCTGGATAACCAGAGGAACCGAAGTGAAGGAGTCGAGTGTTCTGCACAGAAGCAAACGAGGTCAGAAGACCAACCCGGGTGTTACTCCGGACAGGCCCTTCGACACTCAAGTCAGTTATGAGCAGGAGTGTAGAGCTAGCTTCAGAGTTTTTGAGGGGAGGAAGTTTTTAATTACCCTTGGTTTGAGCTTTGAACCTCCTTTTATAGAGGGAAAGTTGATGACGTGGGGCTGCCCACCCAAGGGCAGATGGCAGCCTGCTATAGGCTGGAGTTCACCTACTCCAGGACAGGTGGCGGCCTGCTAGAGGCTGGAGTTCACATACTCCAGGACAGGTGGCGGCCTACTATAGGCTTGAGTTCACCTACTCCAGGACAGGTGGTGGCCTGCTAGAGGCTGGAGTTCACCTACTCCAGGACAGGTGGTGGCCTGCTAGAGGCTGGAGTTCACCTACTCCAGGACAGGTGATGGCCTGCTAGAGGCTGGAGCTCACCTACTCCAGGACAGGTGGCGGCCTGCTAGAGGCTGGAGGTCACCTACTCCAGGACAGGTGGTGGCCTGCTAGAGGCTGGAGTTCACCTACTCCAGGACAGGTGGCGGCCTGCTATAGGCTTGGGTTCACCTACTCCAGGACAGGTGGCGGCCTGCTATAGGCTGCTATTTTTACACCCCATCAGGGATCACTAGATGAACTGTCAGGATCAGTTACATGTATGTCACCTGCACTGGATTAGAGACAGTGACACTGAAAAGGAAGAAAAAAAAAATCTTAACTGGGTAGCATGTATATATGCATGCAAGCACATAAAATTGAAGACTGATCCAATGCTGCCCGACACTACTATAATATAGTTCTGCCTCGTTTATACCATTGATGTGGTTTGCCTATCTTGGGAAGTTCATTGCTCACAAACCATTCTGATTAGAAGGTCCTGACTTTCAAGTAGCCAGCATAAAATGTAAAACTGTATGTGAAATGGTCTACAATGGAGAAAGGCCATGAATGCATGTTTATGATTGCCGAGTTTAAGCGAGCACAATCCAGGTTGGGTGATACCATATGGGTGGCTTAGATCTATCAAGGTGGGCCCCCATGTGTCCAGTTGAACAAGGCTATATCATAATATGGTGGAACCTCTCTACATAGTATTATGGTGGAGCCTCTGTACTTGGTATCACTCTTCTATAAAAAAATAACATGTGATATATAATTATATTTAATACATGTAGAATATAGCAGATATGGACAATCACAATTTGTTCAGTCCAGCATAAGGAGAATAGTATCCGACAGGTTTATGGAATGACCTGAATAGCATACACTATGCATAATGGTAAATCGTATTGCTTGAATAACATGTACAAAATTTACTGCATATCATATACAAGGTTCTTTCTACAATACACAGATATTAGGCATAACCATCATTTTAAGAGTAACCAGGTTTTGTGTACAATATGTTAGGCAGCCAAACAGAAGAAGAATTCCAGTTGTCAAATAATGTTGTATGCATATTCTATTTCATATTTTAAAAATATTTCTGCATACCAAGTTCGCAGTAACACACGCAACACCTTCTTTAAATATTTCAATGGGGCAGCCAAGTCATTATATCATTTACAAAAGGCCAATTACATGGATAACAGAGCATACTTGCCCTCACAAGCATGCACGCACACACACCACGAAATTATTCATGGGCAAGTCACCAAGGACTTTGTGACAAGGTTTTAAATTTTGGTTTCAGTGTCGGATGTTTTGGTAGAAATTTCGGCCGAAATCATGTAAAAATATGATAATAATTTCGGTTTTTTATTTTTTATTTTTTATTTCCACCGAAATGTGTACAATTTCGATAGAAATTTCGGCGATTTCGATGGAAATCATAACATTTCAGTGGACAATTTTAAAATTTCGGTGGAAAATTTGTAAAAAAAGGTAAAAACAAAATTTCAAATCTTGTAAAAACTGATTTCCTGTAAACATGTCGTTTCGGCCAAAATTAATAACCTTGCTTTGTGAAATGGCTCCTCATCCAATATGCTTCAATTTATATGTATTGTAGGTGCAGATTGAAGAGACGTGGTCTTTTAAGATTGATAGAAAAAGTGTTGTTTCATGGATCACGCCCCGTTGGAGCAACTCTTGAATCAGAGGCTCGAGATGGCTTTGAGATTGATAGCCTGGACGCAAAATAAAGGCATGAAACCAGATCTTGAGTTTGTTTCAATCCACTTAACATCTAATGAAATTTTTTTTCTACACAATTTCCATACATTACATCGAAGCTTTGAAAATCCTTCCAAGTTGTTTGATGTCAGGGAAAAAATAATGCACTCCCTTGGAGTTGTATGGTCAGTGTTGTGTAGGCGTCTTTTATTTTGGCAGTGATTGATCACCCTGGCAGGCTAATGTGCACGACGTACACGGTTTTGCGCTAAAGGGTATTTCAGTAATTTCATGTAGTGACATCTATTATAATAAAGAGGAAAGGGTTTTTTACTGTTCATCATGCTAACGTGTCAGCCTCCCCTTCGTCTTAACATATATTTTCTGGGTTTTCGTTTATTTGAGAAAAAACTTAAAAAAAAGATTTCCTTACGTGTCAGCCTCCCCTTCGTCTTCACATGCATATAGAGAGAAAATAGAAGCCGAAAAAAGGATTGCTCGCGATACGCCTAAAATCTCGGCCCGAGCTTGGCGAGATTTTATCACGAGATTTTCTCTCAATCTCTTTCTCTCTATTCCGCACTTTAATTAATACTATTAAAACTTGTTTGTTTAGCGTGGTAAACAAAGCGTCCACTCCCTTTCTATTCACCCTCCATGCCTCCTCTCTTTCTATCTATGAGTTCAACCAGCTCTTTAGGTATTCCACGTCTCTCTCTCTAAACCTAGCCCTCTCTGTCAGCAGCAGCAGTAGAATTTAGTCTTTTATCTTATGCATTGGATTTTTATCTTATATTCTATTTTATCTGATGGTGAGTGATTCATGAAAATCACAGGCTGCAATTTTATCAGCTACTTTGCCGGGTCTCCAAGCAAAGGTAATATGGTGTAATTTTAGGCTTTCGAGAACCGAAATTTAGAGGCCATTTGTAAAGTTAATTAATAAAATAATTTTTGTTTGGCTAATTAGAGTTTATTTTGTGTGGTTTTTTTGGCTGATTTTGTAGGATTTGGCTCTGACAAAGGAACCCATCTACTTATTTGCTTATTGGAGATCATGAGAAATTTCCTCTATCTCGATTCATCGGAACCCTAATTGACGAACTTTTTCTTTTTTTTCCTCAAGGACGATGAAATCCTGAATAGTGTATTCCTTTTCCTTCTCTTTTTGGATTTATTTTTGCAGGTTGCTCAAGTTCTTTCTGTAATTTTTTTGGGCTTTTATTTTCGGCAAAGAGGAGTTGAAATTTTCTCACATGATAATGCCATTTACTTATCTTCATTATGAAAACAGAAAACTGCCTCAAGCAAGTTAATGTAACTCACGACGTCTTTGAGATTAGGTCTATACAAATTGTTTCTTTTGATTTCGTATTATAGCTACTTGAAATGTCATAATTGTTTTCTTTTTAGATTTCTTTTCATGGGTTGCAAAAAAAAACTAAAAACTGTTGGATTTCTTTTCACAGGTTACAAAAAAAACTACCTCAGACATGTTAATTTAACTCACCACATGTTTGGCATTAGGTACTTACAAATTTGTTCTTTTAATTTCATATTCTAACTACTTGAAATGTCAAAACTCTTTCTTCTTGGATTTCTGTTTGCAAGTTACCCATGCTAATGTATCTCACCATGTGTTTGACATTACGTCTCTGCGAAAATATTCATTTAATTTCATATTCTACCTACTTGAAATGTCATAACTATTTTCTTCTTGGATTTCTTTTTGCAGGTTACACAAGTTTTTATGGAAGTTTTTGGGCGCTCAGATTCAGCAAAGAAAGAGAACGTGAGTTGAAATTTTATCTCATAGTAACCTTTACTCATCTTGATTATGAAAACATAAAGTCAATACAACCATATAATTTTTATAGTTTGGTTTCCCTCTAATTTTCCCTTTTATATTGCTTCTACCTTAAACAATAGTAGATAATATCCTAGATTGGTCTGGATAGTTGGCATTCAAAAGAATTCTTCCTCCTAATTTTGGTTTGGAAATGATTGGAACCATGTAATTGCCAAAATACCTCAAAAGATTTAAAGCAATCTTAATTTGTCGTGACTTTTGCCATAAAATTGGAACACCACCTACCGTATGCAAAAATGACTTTTGCAACTTCTTTTCAGTTTGGGAAAAAATGAATTTCTTAAATGAAACCTTTCTTTTGTTATAAGGGAGTTCACCCTGTTCAGGAGGACTTTGTTGCAGCTCAATCGAGGTCTGTCTTTTCTAATATGCAGGCTGTTGTAAGCTAATAAATCTTGAATGTATTTTATGTTATATGTCTTGGTTTGATGTTGGAGGACTGCATTCTCTTTGCAAAATATGTATCTGTAGATAATCTCCGTTTATGCCGTCTTTGTTTTTGTTCATTTGTTGGTTTCAAAATCTAATGCACTATCTCCTTTTTCTTTTGAAGTTATATTTACATATTCAGTTAGTTACGAGGTTACGCTGTCTTCTTGCAAAATTGAAATATGCTATTCTTAGTCTCTGCTTTAATTCCCTTCGAAATTTGACTATATCTTCATTTTGGGAAGTGGCTGTTGTTCCAACTGTTCTTTTCTATCCTATAGTGCAATTTTTTATGTGGAAGCATGTGGTTTATGCCATTTAGTTGTGTATCTTTTCCATGTGGATATACTTGTCATAACCGTGCGTGAGCTAAATTAGAAATTCAATGTGTTTATGGGTTAGATTCATGTCTCCATATTTTCTATACATTAGAAACTATGATTTCTTGATACTACATGCTAAAGTTAGATGCAAATCCTTGGTATATGGGGGTTTTAATTCCTTATTTGTAAAGATAAAACTAAAATCTAGGCAGGCCTTTTATGTATTTTTTATGTAATTTGCTTCATTTTTGGCTGAGATATTCATTACATTGGATATTTGAGGCACTGACAAAGGAAAAAAAGAAGGGATCTAATGTCTAGATAAACCAATGGTCCAACTTAAAGGTTATTCTAACAGAAAACATGGTGTTAGCTTTAGGTAGTATAAAAAAAGGAATCTAGAAGCAGAAGTGGGACCGAAACCACAATGAAACACTTCTATTGTCAAACTCAAACACCCTTAGCATTACTTTCTTAAATCTGCATCTCTATAACGTCTCCATTTACTTTCTTCAAACTGTATTCTATATAACTCCGAACTTTTACTGCAATCTACCTTTTTTGAATCGAATGATATTTGCTTCCAGTTTTCCAATTAGGTAATTTATTATCATTAAAAAAAGTAAGTAATTTATTTGTCATTATCTGTATCATATTCATGTGAGTCCATTTAGACAGATGAGTTATTTGTTTTCCTTTCTGAATGCTTTGTAACTTGGTTTCACAGTTTACTAATAATACGCACAAATTTGGATACATAGCAAAGGCCTTTTACCATTTTTTTGGAATCTGAATTTCTTCTTTTTACCTTCTTCCTTTTTAAAAGGGCGGCCTTTTCTTTTAACAGGACAGATGAATGATACCGAATTTGCATTAGATCCTCTTTCCATCAGGTAAGCATTCTACTTTCTTTTACATGATTTGACTTGCAGTTTCAGATTTTGAATAAAAAAAGTGGGTTGTGAACATTATATGGGCTTGCTTCTGACTGATGCATATACATGTTCAATGTTGTTTTGCTTTGTCTTCTTCTTCTTCTGTTTTTTGTTTTTTTTGGAAATTCGCATTTTAATTATCCTCCCCTCTTTTTGGTATTGCAGGTCTGTAATGAAATTTTCTTCCGGAATAACATAGATGAGGTCTGGGTTCTTATTTATTTAATTGCAGTCATCCATAAGGTCTGTTTTTGGCATTAGAATTTTACTTACCTTTTGACTGATTTCCTATATGATTTGACCTGAAATTTTAGAGTTCGAATCATAAAAACAAGTTGTGCACAATTTTTAAACATTTTAAGATGTCTGCTACTGATTATATTTAACAAATTGGAATTGCTTTTATCACTGTTTTACATATGTTCGCATTAAATGTCTTTAATGACGTGGCATTGGATCCTGAATATGGAACTTCATTATGCGAATGTTGCTCTTTGATTTTCTCATCATTTACGAAAATAAATTCCAATTTTTAGCTTAAAAGTGTGAAAGGATTACCTGTTCAAGATAATCACCTTCTTCTCTTCTTTTTGTATTATATTTTCTCTTTCTTCTCTTCTTTTTGTATTATATTTTCTCTTTCTTCTCTTCTTTTTTTCTTTTGTTGTATTTTTTCTGGTGGGGGTCCTGCCTAACCCAACTTAATTATAAAAAAAAAAACAAATTTGCAATTCCTCAGGGAATTTTGTTGTGTTTATGAAGTTACATTATTTACATATGTGCATTTAATGTTTTGTTGATATAATGAATCATGAATCTTTTGCCCTACAACATAGGTTTTTGTTGCTTTGCTACTCATTCATAGAAAATGTGATCTTACTCTAAACTGAAATTCAATTATTTATTGGATCAAAATTATAAGGTAATTGATCTGTTTTTTTTCCAGGCCTGATTTCGGGATTTTAGTTGATGATCGGACCATGGATTTTCTCTAATGAAGGGTGTTGTCTTTTCTTTTAGCTTCTGAGTTTGTGGTTATGGCATACCTCTCCTCTGTGAAAAGTGGACCATGAATTTTCTTTAACAAATGGTGTTGAATTTTTCTTTAAGCTTTAGGCCATAACTCCTATTCATGAAAATTGAGATCTTGGGTATTTCCTATCTTTTTTCTCTGCATGATGGATCTGGGATATTTGACCATCAGTTAGAAAATTGGCTTTCTTAATGAAGTTGATATTTGGTAAGTGGCTTGGTTTGAATATATTACCAACGTACATTTTTATCTTTGTAAATCTTTCCAAGAGATACCATAGCAAAAATTTCTTCAAATAAAATGTGTACCTTTCGTATAATTCAATAATCTTCAATTCCATTTTTCTTTCCTGATATGATAATTTCAATTATGATATTGGACCATGTGCAAAGTTGGGAGGTTGGGTAAAATTATTTGTGCCAAAATATATATTATTGCTTATGTATTTTAGAAAGTCAGGGATTATTTGGAAATGTTTGTTTTTTTTCTTACTGATTGGTGATTATATCTCAATGGTTGCCCGACCTAAAGTCAATCTTTTCTTGGCTGCAGATCTGATTAACCATCCCGTTCGGTCGGATTAGTGATGGTTATAGGGTCTTCGGATACTCTATAATGGGCATGTCTTTATTTTTTTCTTTTTCTTTCTTTTTTTTTTTTTTTTTGGGTTTCGGGGTTATAATGATCATATTGTTTGGAACAATGGACTTGAATGGATTCAAAATGTTGGAATCCTTCTTTGATTTTGCTTTTTTTACAAATTTGGGGATTTTTTCGTAATGTCTTATACGATCAGCAGTTTCTCTTTTGATTCAGCTATTGTTAGAAGTATTTTAATTTTTTCCTTAATGTCAGACTACATTACAATGGTTTCTCTTTTTATATATGGCTGGTGTTCCAAATTTGAATTTTTTTTCTTGGAATTGGATCAATGGTGATGCTTAATGGTTGTTTACTTACATGTTTCATCCATGCTCGCACTTTTCATTTACTTTCTTTTTCTTTATGCTTCTTATCAAACAGGTTTATGAAAATGAACCTTTACGAATGAATCATAGGGATTGATATAAATCTTATAAATCCATCAAAGGAGCTTCGTACAGAACTGATGTTGGATTTTTTTCATGCTTGCTCATTGCTATGCCAAATTTATTTTCTACCTTCTTTTTAAAGTTTAAGCGTGTCTGCTCAAATTCCTTGCTCATATTCTACGGAAATGCCTTTTTTAACCCATACTTTTACTAGTCATTTATCTTTTTTTGTTGACCCCCGTGCATTGCACGGGGTTTCTTACTAGTTAATAAATAAGCCGCGTATTAAGGTTTTGAGGAATAAGGTTTTGTGCATTTTCTTGGCTAAGAAGGAAAGAAGGGGAGTTGTATAACCTTAACCAAAATAGTGAAACTCTTCTCCTTCGACAGGGGTCTAAACACTATGAGCGATAACTCCGTTGAACACATATTAACAAAAGTATCATCTTGGATTTGCCATTCTTACTGAGTTTGTCGAACGATTCACCTCTTTCAGGCGTGTTCCCAGGTAGTGTTCACGGGCTACCATCTGTTAGAACCTACTTTGAAAGATGATGGTCGCTTCCTAAATCCTTAAGTAACTAGAGCGAGCCACGTGCTATCAGATTTGCCATTGGATGACGACTGCATCCCTTGTTCGTTGCTTGATGTCTCTCACTTTCCGTGCTATCAATCATTGCACACAAGCTTGGATCTAAATAGTTGAAGTCACTTTTTCCCCGTAATCTTGCTTGGCTCGATACTTTCACCAAGTTTTCTGGATCCTTAGACGGGCAGATTGCCTCATTGCATGCACCTTGGCTTTCTCTTTTCGTTTCCTTTTGGATTGTAGCATTTTGTTCCATTGAAGAGTCTTTAGCGCAAATCTTTCCAACAACTGGTCCCTCATGTCGTTCCAATGAATTAGGTTTTGTTTCGACTCTCGTGTCATCCGTCATTCTCTAGCACGTCCGACCAAAACCATCCTGGCAACTCTAATCATTTGGTCATTATTCATGTTGTGATTCACAAAGTACTCTTCTAGTGTGTCTACCCAATCAACACAAACTTGGTGGTCATCACTTTGATGAAACCTAGGCACTTCCATGTTTGTGGCATATATCTTGTGATTCATAAATTCAGTCCATGCCAATTGTCGTTCCATACTATTCAACTTATCAGCTATACTTAAAAGCAACTCTATCACCTCTGGACTAGGGTTTCTTAGCTGATAAGTCCTACCACTACGGGTTTCTATCATGGGAACTTAGGTTCTGATGCCAAACTAATGTGGCATGGGTCTCAAGGAGATAATAATTTGTACTAGGATGGATAAGGGAAGAAGATCACTGGATATGTATCTTTTATACCAAACTAATGTAGGACAGATTTATGGAAGGGGCGTTGGGGTGAAAATTAGGGTATTAGGTCTGTTAGATGTGTATATGTGCCTAAGGGCACTTTGGTCTTTTGTACTTATCCTCTTTATATAAATGCATAAGTGAGGAGGAGCAAGACTCTAACTCATTCACTTTCTCTCATTCTCCTCTTCTCTATAACTCTCAACATGGTGTCAGAGCCTTAGGGTTGTGGTGCCCTAGGGACCATCATTGAAGACTCACATCCTCATCTCTTTCCTCTTCTTCTTCTTCCCTAAGCCACCTCCTAACCCTAACCCAAACCCTCAACCCCTTCTCTTCTTCTTCTACCCTCTCGCCTACCCTCCCTCGCACCACCTGCACTCTTGCCTCTCCCAATCCCCACCCCAGCCCCCTCCATTTTCACGCTACCCTCGCCCTCGCACCAGCTCCCCTCCCCTCCCCTCCTGCACTGCCCTTGACCACCCTCCTCCATCCATTCCCAACCTCCCACTCCTCACATCCCTCCACCCTTTCATTTGACTCCTCTAACCCTAAACCCTACCCTCACTAGACTCTAAAACCCTTCTAGTACTCCCTTCTTGGGCTTTAGCCCCTCTCCTTCATGGCCTAAATCCCCTTCTCCTCACTTCATTCCTCTTCTCCCGGCCCCGCTCTAATTTGCTAGCTATTTCTTCTTTCTTGCTAGCCATATTATGTCTCTTTTCTCTATTGATCTCCTTCGGGGCCGCGGTCTACTCGTTGGACTCATCTAGTAGATCTTCTTCCTTCGCCTTGCTCATTTGCCGTTGTTGTGGTTGAGTGTATCCTTCTCTCTTTGCCGTCATGGAGCCTCCAGCCATTGAGGATCCCGCTCTCGGCACGACCCCTGAGGTCCGTGTCCCTCCTCCACCTTCAGCCTCCTCATCTTCTACCTATTCTCCCTCATTGGATATGTAATTCTCACATATGACTACGGTCAAATTAGACAGGTCCAATTACCTTCATTGGAAAGTGGTAGCTCGAGGTAAGGTTAGTTTCATTCGTAGTGATCCTCTTCCTTCTGACGACCCTACATATCCTCGGCGGGAACATGATGATGCCCTGATTCGCACCCTTCTATGGAAGAGTATGGCCCCTCATATCGCCGGCACCATGATGTGCCTTTCGACCTCCAAGAAAATTTGGGACCATACCGCTGTTCTTTATGCTGGGGTTGACAACCTCACCCGCATTTATGCCACATATTCAGAGTGGATGCACCTCCAGCGTGGTGATACCCCGCTGCCTATTATAGTCAGTTTATATCCCTCTGTCTGCAGCTCGATATTTTTATGCCCCTTACATCTAACTTGGCTACTCAGGCCCGACAGTGGGACAAGCTCCACGTCGTCCACTTGAGACTTTGGGCCCTAACATTCTTCATCTCCGACAGCAGATCTCGGCTCCGGCTCTCTTTCCTCCCTCATGGTGGTCTATTCTCGTGCTCAGCAGTGTCTTCCGGATGATTCCTCTCATATGCCATCCCGGTTGATGGTTCTGCTCTTGATGTCTCTGATAGTGGCGAGGTCTATTCGGTTCCCATGGCCGTGGTAGAGGCCGTGGCGGCCGTGGCTGCCTGTATTGTACTCACTGTAGGTGGGAGGGGCCATCATGTTAATACTTGTTATGCTCACCATCCCGAGCTTCGTCCCTCATGCTCTGCCCATCTCACTGTCGTTGATATCCCTGATGGTTCGATGCCCCCATCCACCGTTCCAGCAGCAGCCGTCAGTGATACATTTATTCTTTCCAGGGTGGACTATGAGGAGTATCAGCGCCTCTGGTTGAGCAACTGGCCTCCTACTACAGGTTTTGCACGGCCAGGTAGCTCGCCCTCTCTGCTTATCGACTCTAGCTCCTCGATCATTGATTTCGGGGCCTCCAACCATCTAACCGGTAACTCTGCCTCCCTTAGCTCATTTCGGCCTTTTCACTCCGCTTCTCATTCTATTACCCTTGCCGATGGGACCACTGCTCCCATCTTTGGTGCTGGTACACTTTCCCCTAGTTCTGATCTTCATTTATCTTCAGTTCTTTGTGGTCCAAAGTCTCCTCTTAATTTACTTTCTATTAGCCAGCTTACCAAAAATCTTAATTGTCATGTCACATTTTTTCCTTCTTATTGTTTGTTTCATGATCTCTCGACTGGGAGGACGATTGGCTCGGGCCGAGAGGCGGATGGCATGTACCGTATTGACTGCCCTTCGCATGCCATTTTGCATACTTCCGTCGACGTCTAGCAGTGGCATTGTTGCCTTGGTAATCCATCTCTCCAGCGCCTTCAACAGACATCCATTGTTTTTTGTCCTCTTCAGCTGTTTCAGTGCGAGTCTTGTGAACTTGGGAAACACCACCATGTGTCTTTCCCAAAGTCATTAGTAGAGAGTCTCACATCCTTTTGATTTGGTCCACTCAGATGTATGGGGTCCCTCACTATGTCTCTTTCTGGATATAGATATTTTATCATTTTTGTGGATGATTTCTCTCGTGTGACTTGGTTATTTTTCCTAAAGGACCGCTCTAAGGTCTTTCATGCATTCCGCACATTTTATGCTAAGATCACTAACCAATATTGTTCTAATATTAAATGCTTGTGAACTGACAATGCTAGGGAGTACTTTTCAGTTGACTTTCGTGAGTTTTTATCCACCCATGGCATTGTTTATCAGTCCTCTTGCGCTTACACCTCACAACAAAATGGTGTAGCCGAGAGGAAACTTCGGTACCTTCTTGATGTAGCCCGTACTCTTCTCTTTCAAATGCGGGTTTCAAAATCCTATTGGAGCGATGCTCTCCTCATAGCCTGTTTCTAGGCTAATCGCCTTCCATCGTCTGCTTTAGGTGGTTCTTCTCCTTTCTCCATCCTACACCTTCAGAGGGATCCATTTCCCATCATCCCATGGATCTTTGGCTGTGTCTATTTTGTTCACAACCTCACCTGCCCGAATAAATTGGATCCTCTGGCGGAGCGATGTGTCTTTCTGGGCTACTCTCATACCTAGAAGGGTTACCGATGTTATAACCCTCGGCTGCGATGCTTATTTGTTTCAGGTTGTCATCTTATTTAAGTCTGTCTGGAGGAGAGTCATTCATACGTTTCTTCCTCTGCAATTAGTCCTCCTACTGGCTATTCTCATACGGAAGCCCCTCTTCAGACGACTTCGATTCAACTGGATGGGAAGAATTATCCTCCCTGGAGGAGAGCCGTTCGTACGTATCTACTTGGTCGTGGCAAAGTACGCTTTCTAGAGCGTATTCCTCCGCCCATCAAAGATTCCTCCATTGAGAGATGGGAACAAGAGGATGTTGTAGTCCGATCTTTTCTTTGGAGTTGTATGGATTGTTGTATGGATTCTCAGGTGGCAGCGAATGTGATGTTTCTTGACTCTTTTAAGGAAGTTTGGGAGTATGATGCAACATTTTATTCTGGTGCTAATAATGTTACACGAATATGTGACCTGTTCACTGACTGGTTAGGATTCCATCATGGTGACATGTCTCTTTTAGACCATTTTAGCTCTTATCAGGCTCTTTGTCAGCAGTTAGATTTACTCATGCCTGTTACTGTCGATCTTGTTGAGCTTGCACGCCGCTAGGAGGATATGCGCGTAGTTCGCTATCTGGATTCTTTAGGGCCAGATTTCCTACAGTTACGCCAGCAGATTGTTGGTTTTAGTAGCTTTCCATCGCTTCAGGAGACATTTTCTCGGGTTCAGCGTATGAGGGCTCTTCCGATGACAAATAATACTCTTGATAGCTCTGCACTTGTTACCTCTTATGGTACTGATCGGGGCCGAGGATCTGGCCATGCTGGTCGTGGTGGTTGGGGTCGTGGCCGCGGTCAGGATGTTACTGGACGAGGTCATGGTTGGGACTCTTGGAGTGGTCGTGGACGTGGGTCTCGATTTGTTTACCCACTATCAGTTGGAGGGACACATCATTGATTACTGTTATGACTTACATCCAGAGCTTCGTCCTTCCCGACCTACTGCTTTTGTTGCTACATCTGATGGCTCTGGTTCTGCACTTGCTTCTCCTGCACATTTGCCTCCTGCCACTTTGCCTACTGCTGATCAGATGGTAGTCGGTCGTGTTGAATATGAAGACCTCATTCGCATGCGTGATATAGGCAAGCAACATGCTGCCATCTTTGCCCAGCCCGGTAGCTCGTCTTGTTTCCTTTCTCGTCCATCCTCTGAATCATGGCTCATTGCGTCGGCGTCCCATCATATGACTGATAATTTTCGACTTTTTTCTTCTTTCCAGTCAGCACCAGCTACTGCGCCTCGTACTGTTACATTAGTAGATAGGACTACATCACCAGTCTCTGGGGTTGGTGTGATGTCCATCTCTAATGGTCTTTTATTATCATTTGTTCTTTATGTTCCTTCCTTCCCAGTTAATCTATTATCTGTGCATCACTTGACACAAACTTTAATGTGCTCTGTTTCATTCTTTCCTTCTTATTGCACTTTTAAGGATCTGAAGATAAGAACGAGGATTGGTTGGGGCCTTGAGATGGGTGGCCTATATTACCTTGATTTCGTACCTACTGGTACTGCAATTCGTACCTCTGTCGATGCTTATCAGTGGCATTGTCGTTAGGGTCATCCTTCTGCAAACAAATTACGGAAATCTCCTTTTATTAGTAAGTCTATTGAGTCTTTTTCATGTGAGTCTTGTGAGTTGGGAAAGCACCATCGAGTGTCTTTTCCTTCTCGTGGTGGTAGATGGTCGTCTAGACGCATGGGGTCCTACACGAACTACTTCTTTATATGGTTATCAGTATTTTGTTATATTTGTCGATGATTTTTCTCGCACTACATGACTATATCTTCTCAAGGAACGTTCTGATGTGTTTACTGCTTTCGTAGTTTTTATTTTGAAATAGAGAACCAGTTTAAATGCTCTATCTCTTATTTGCGTACTGATAATGCCAAGGAGTATTTTTTCCGTAGCAGTGGTTTCAATCAATTTCTTAACTCTCGAGGCATTATTCATTAGTCTTCGTGTGCTTATTCTTCCCAACAGAATGGGGTTGCCGAGTACAAGATCAGATACCTTTTAGATATAACTCACACTATCATGTTCCAAATGCGAGTTCCAAAGGTCTACAGGGGTGATGCCATACTCATGGCATGTTTTTTAGGGAATCGACTGCCATCCTCTGTCCTTTCGGGTGAGACTCCATTCTCAGTCCTTTATCCTCTAGGTAATCCTTTCCCTTTATTGCCTCGTGTGTTTGGATGTACTTGCTTTGTTCACAAGTTAGCCAAGGGACTGGATAAATTAGACCTCGTTCAGAAAAAATGTACCTTTTTGGGTTATTCACGGGCTCAAAAAGGATACAAATGTTATAGTCCTAGCTTGCGAAAAACATTTGTTTCGGCAGATGTATCCTTTTTTTAGGATACTCCCTATTATTTTCGAATCTCCGGTTTCTACCGCTGAGCCGCCAAGTTTAATTTTACCTCTCCCTGCTCCAGATGTTCTTACTGATAGTCTTGAGCCACCTTCGGCCGAGCCTATGAAAGATTCTTCCTTTGCGGCCGAACATGTGCCAGATTCTCCGAAAGTTCCTACCCTACATGCGCTAAAAGTATACAACTGACATCCGAGTCAGGTAGTTCTGCCTCCATCTCCTCAACCAGCCAGTCCTACTTCTATGTCTGATGATCATACTTCAGGTAATTCCCTTATTATTTCTGATTCTCCTATTACTACTCGTACTCGTTCATGTATGCTCGTTTGTTTCCAATGTTTCTACTATTTCTATTCCAAAATTTGTTACAGAGGCACTGGCTCATCTTGGCTGGAGAGCTACAATGGATGCAGAGATGGATGCCCTTCACTCAAATCGAACATGGCAACTTGTTCCACTACCTTCTAGAACAAGTTGAGCACCTAATGGGACAATTAAGCGCCTCAAAGCCAGGCTAGTTGTAAAGGGTTATACTCAGACGTTTGGTGTAGACTATCATGAGACATTCTCCCTAGTAGCCCTACTTTCTGTCAGAGTGCTGATCTCCATTGCAGTTAATTGTGGTTGGCCACTTTATTAGTTTGACGTGAAGAATGCCTGTCTTCATGGCGACCTCACTGAGGAAGTTTACATGGAGCAACTTCCTGGGTATGTTGCTCGAGGAGATGGGTTCATCACTTTGTCACCTTAGGAAGGCAATCTATGGGTTGAAGCAATCGCCAAGGGCTTGGTTTGGTCGTTGATCAAGACGGAATACATAGACTAAAGATGTTTCTTCAATAAGAATTTGCGACAAAGGACTTGGGTCTTCTCAGGTATTTTCTTGGAATTGAAGTGGCTCACTGTAAACGTGGTCTTTCTCTATCACAGAGAAAGTATACTTTAGATATTCTAGAAGAGATGAGCTCCATGGAAAAAAACCAACATCTATTCCCATGGACCCGAATGTCAAATTTCTTCCTGAACAAGGAGATTTATTGGTAGATCCAGGTCGATACAGGAGACTAGTCGGAAAGTTGATTTATTTGACTCTTACCCGACCTGATATCACATATGTTGTAGGAGTGGTCAGTCGGTTTATGAGTTCTCCTCACACATCTCACTGGGCTGAAGTACTCCAGATTGTTCGATACTTGAAAGGCACACCAGGAAAGGGATTATGCTTTAGGAAGAATGGACATGAGATTATAGAAGGATTCATTGATGCTGATTGGGCAGGTTCTCCAGCAGATAGGAGATCTACAACTGGTTACTGTACATTCGTTGGTGATAATATGGTGTCCTGGAGAAGTAAAAAGCAAGATATTGTGTCTAAATCTAGTGCAGAAGCCGAGTACAGAGCTATGTCCTATACGACTGGAGAGTTAATTTGGTTGCGTTCCTTCTTGTCAGAGATTGGTTTTCCTCCTTCGGGACCATCACGGTTGTATTGTGATAATCGGTCAGCTATTTCTATTGCCAACA
The DNA here is from genome assembly GCF_043159265.1 of Tasmannia lanceolata. Classification (NCBI taxonomy): domain Eukaryota; kingdom Viridiplantae; phylum Streptophyta; class Magnoliopsida; order Canellales; family Winteraceae; genus Tasmannia; species Tasmannia lanceolata. Next base: position 146,841 of record NW_027518684.1, on the reverse strand, counting down.
TTCCAATTTTCCACCAGCGAACTAAGCATATTGAGGTTGATTATCACTTCATTCGTCAGATAATCCAAAGAGGAGACATTTGCACCATGTTTACTAGATCCACAAATCAACTTGCTGATGTGTTCACCGAAGCTTTAGGCCTGCAAAATTAAAGGACGCATGTAACAAGCTAGGAATATATGATATATACATTCCAACTTGAGGGGGAGTGTTAGACTCATAGGGGTATTACTATCATTTCACATGTATATTCATATAAATATAATAATCGTGGAGGGAGAGATAACTCTCACGATTCTCTCTCTCAATTTCTTCTTCTTCTTCTTCTTCTTCTTCTTCTCAATCTCTACCCTCAATATGTAAATCAAACAGATACCATGATCCTTCAAAATGGGCGGCTCACCCAACTCAATAAGATTCAATAAGGATACAGGTGTGGGATACGTGTCAGATCCATCTGATTCATATCCTCATTAATGCATTTTGCTTTTGTCGTTATTACTTTTAAGTGTTAGCCTTTCATATATGGACAAAAGAAATAAGACCTTTTGAGCATAAATCTTCTTCGTTTTTTTAATATTCCTAATCATAAAGGAAATGAGAACCGTAAGCTATAAATGCACCTTCAATCTTTTTATATTCCTCATCGTGGAGAAAATGAGAATCCTAAGCTAGAGAAAGAGACCTCTAGGAAAGAAGGCGTTGCTTTGTTGAATGGGAGAGACATGTCCACTTTTTAAAATTCAAACCATGTTTGGTATATAGTATTTTCACATTTTCTGTAAGGATTCTTAATCATATCCCACACTCACATATTGGATCCTTGTCGTAACCGAACTAAGATTTTGAAACTTGGAGAATCCCCATCCCAGGTCCTTGCGGTATTATTTGATACCCACACCCATATCCAAGTAACATAGTCTACACCAATCATGTCCAAGGAAAATGCGCACAAAATAAGCCTTTTGGATCTAAAAAGAACCAAATATCCTAATATGGAAATGAAATGTGTTAATGATAAATACAAAACAATAATTGCAACAAAAGATACCAACATATCAAGTCCAAATCTAAGATAATTTCAAGAGGAGCATTTATTATCAACAAACCGTGTACTCAAGATTGGAGAAGGGCCTTTCCACATCACGCAAAACAAAAGGGCGACCATTAATATACACCACCTGGTTTGGGAACGAAATGGGAAAAAAATTAATTGGACTCAAAATCTTCAAATTCAACATTCCAAAAAGTTCCCAAAAATGGTAAAATTAAAATCTATAGGGAAAGGCATTATCAAATGTATGCACAAGAAGTAAAACAAGAATAGATGCCTCCACTTTGCTATTTACAATATTTGAACTAAAAGTGATGAAATACACTTACTGGTTCTTCTCGAAGGTTATGCCAAAGAACTCGTGTTTTCCTTCCATTCTTTTGTGCCCCAATATGATTAAGTGCATTTCGGATCCCATCAATGGTAGGTATTGCAACACCATGAACATGTAACGATCCAGCCTATTGATAGTCAAGAAGAAGACAAACTTAGAAAATGTAAAACGAAGTACACGATAATTTTAGGCATGCATAAGAATTTGAAGCATGCACATATGAATGTAGGCACAAAAACACCCGCACATGCTTGGGATATTGATCCAATATGTGTAAAGGAAATAAACTCCAACATGATTGCCACAAAAAATAAAAGGATATAAGTAAATAGTACTTTATGCTACCTTTTTTTGGTAGGTAAGCTGGGATTGAACCTCCGACCTCCAGGTTGAAGAACAAAGCCTTGACCATTGAGCTAGAGGCTCAATCCCTACTTTTTACTACCTGTAAAAATAAACTTTAGAGCTAAAATTCCCAAACAGAAAAAAAGTTCTTCACTACTCTCTAAATCTGATTCCTTTACAGCCTTCCCTTTCACGTTAAGTTTCTACCCCTGTAATACAATTCTTAATTGTTAAGAGTCTATTGTTAGTGTTAAAACATGGTACTGGAGGCAAGAAAGAGAAGAAATATGAAAATGGGGGAATACAGAATCCGTGAAGCTCAGAGTATCTCACGAAAATTCAAAAATATATTATATACATCCTTATTCTCCAATATTATAAGGATGACACTCATCAGTGACAATATAAGGATCGGGCCCATTAGCACGTAGTAAATCTTACAGAAGCATGAGCCCTACAATGGGGCCCACCACATCCACTTCAACAGTTGCATTGTAGAATACACGATCATGAGAGGCCCCATCATATGTCACTTATGAGTGGCATACTTGTAATTTTTGAAACATGACTAATACATTAAATAAAGAGTGGAAGTCGCTGAGTTATTCTTTCATACACCTGAACTTGCTCTCTCTCTCTCTCTCTCTCTCTCTCTCTCCAAACAAGTATATGGTATCAGAGCAGTGATATGAACCTGTTCTATTTTCTCTTTTTTACTCCCCCCTTTTTCCTTTTAAATCTTCCGACATTGAGATCTGCGTGAAACCTTAATCTAGGGTTATCTATAGTTGGGCAACAACGTCAATGGCTGGTTGTGGTGTTGGATAGGGGATATCATGTTGAACTCTTCTTTTCTTGGATACAAGCAAAATAATAAAAGAATAAAAAGAAGGTGTGAAGTATGTGTGCTGTACGTGTTGAATCGAAGTGTTGAAAACATGATTCAAGTTTATTGAAGTGTATGACTGACTGTAGAATCACGTGCAATGATGGAAATATACCAGTTTAAGTGTCATTCCCAAAAATCGTACGTGATACTCCCTTGTTGCAATAAGTGTTTAATTTTCATTATTCTGAATTTTCTTTGTTGCTAATGGAGAGTAAAAATGACGGTAGATCTGGTATGTTTGTAAAGCTAAATTTATTAGGCTTCATCCTGCCCACGTTTTTCTTGCAAAAAAAAGAGAAAACTAATGTATCTCGCTGAAAATATGCCTTCCCCTGAAATATCTTCATACAGTGAGTGGATCTAAGAGAATCCCCATAGTATGATTTGGCTTTGGAAGAGCATGGAACCTTCAATTATGAAATGTCCCTTGCACCACTAAAGAGATTTGGGCTTCTCTACGTGAGATGTATTCATCGAACAAGAACATTTCACGCATATATCAATTATACCACGAGATATTTGTTTTGCAACAAGGAGACAGAGATGTCGGAGAGCATTATCCCACTTAGAAAAGAATATGGGAAGAACTTAATGTAGATCAGCCACTCATAATTGATTTATCCACTCAAAGGCAGCAAAATGAAGAATTTAAAATAGCCAAGTTCCTCTCAGGGTTGAGACCTAAATGTGAAACTATCAAAGCACTAATTTTGGGCAACAAGTAGATACCTTTGTTAACATATACTTCAGCTCATTTTGAAAGAGTTTCTATTAGAGTAGTTGTTTCTCGTGTTCCCACGGGTGATAAGGCTACACTTGTTATCACAAGGGGTGGGGGTCTTGGTATTTGTAGTTGTGGCAAAGGTACTAGAAGTAACCAAAGGGGTCATGGAAGATTTCAGGGGAGGCCGTGGCAGAGGATGTGAGGCACGAAAGTGTTCTCATTGCAGCCTAGCTAATCACACAGTTGATACATGTCGAGACATATATGGTAAGCCAGCAGGGGCTAATTCGGCATCTTATAATAGAGGCAAAAGTCAGAAGCCTCGTAGCAATCTACTTCCAATGGTAATACACTAACTCTTACATACGAAGAACATAAAAAATTGATAAAAAAATTCAACATTCTTCTAAGGTCTCTTCAGCTTCCACAACAACATTTGCCAATATAGGTACTACATTATTTTCTTGTGTCATCTACTCCTTAGGTCACTGACTTAGGAGCTTCGGATCATATTACTAGTGAAACATGTCTGTTCTCTTAGATAAATACGCTTTTTTTCACCTGGTTTTGTTACCTTAGTAGATGGTACCATATCTAGAGTCACTGGAGTTGGCATTACACATCCTAATTGATCTATATCTTTTGTGTTAATTTCTTCGAAATGTCCTTTGTCTTATGTAAGTAAAATCACCCATTTGCTCAGCTGATTTGTGGGGTTCTTTTTTAAAAACAAAATGGCCAATTTTATTGCAAAAAGTGAACCTAGATGGACAAACTACAAAGAAGACAGATAACACATTAGAGAGCCAAGTCTTCTTTAGAAACTCCTTCTCTAGCCAGGCTATCCGCCACCTTGTTGGTTAGGCGACGTCCTTAAACACAATGGAAGAAGATCCTGCTCAATCGAACATCTCATCGAAGAACCAATCAAATCTCCAAGGGTGATTATGAGAACCTTGGAGCCACCTAATAATGTTCAGTGAGTCCCCTTCGACCACCAGATTATCCAATCGACATCTTGCCAACAACTTTAATCCTTGATGAACTGCACGCACCTCCACCTCCGTTGCATCTGCCTCCCCAATGGGACTCGCAAATGCTCAAATCACCTCCCCAAGATCATTTCTCAAGACCCCTCCAATCCCAGCCAAACTGGGATTTCCCATGCTAGAGCCATCGAAGTTGAACTTTAAGAAACCGGAAGCAGGGGAGACCCCATTCTTGCACTATTTTTTGCTTATTTTCCACACTCCAACATACTCCTCTCCATGCTTCCCATAAGTCTTAGGCTGAGCCAAATTTGAAGCAAGGGTGCGATTTCACCCATGAGATCGTCAGAGCTATCACCTTTGTGAAAAGGAAAGCCGGGCTTCTAGATATCCCCTTAAAAATTGTGGAGGTCATGAGCTGATTTGTGGATTTTATACACCACATTGTGTTTTTTTAGGATTTAAAGAAGGGGAAGATTGGTGGAGGTCGTGAATCTAGAGGCCTATAAATCTATAATACTTTGATGGAGGCACCGCAAACACTGCACTTCAAAATAATGTTTTAGCAGACCAATAGCAATGTCGATTGGGTCATCCTTCCTTGAAGAGTCTAAAAGTCATGGTTACCCGCTATCTTCTTTTTCAGAGTTGCATTGCGAAGTTTGTGAATATAATAATAAGCATTATTGGGTGTCTTTTCCTTCTAGTATGGAAAATCATAGTAATATTATGTTATATTCCGTTCATTCAAATGTATGAGGTCCTTTTCTTATGAGAAGTTTATTGGGATTCAGATACTTTGTTACCTTTATGGATGATTGTCACGAATCAGACATATTTAACGAAGGATTGTTCTAAATTGGTTTTTATTTTTAAAACCTTTCGTATGGAGGTGAAAAATCAGTTTGGAATGGTATGGTGATCTCAGTTTCTAATAGCTTGAAAGCTATGCTGAAATCAGAAGTAAAGACCACATGCAAAGAGGTATAGTAGTTATTTGCAGAGATTAAAAGAAAAGAAACTTCATAAATAATGCAGCCATTCAAAAAAGTTCAGAATGAATATTTGTGTTTTCATTTTGATAATGCAAACGAGTATACATTTAGTCTTTTCCAATCTTATTGCAACCGTAATGGTACATTGCATAAAACATCCTATGTGGAAACTCCTCAGAAGGATGGAGTTGCCAAATGAAAAAAATCAGCATTTTCTTGAAGTAGCACAATCACTATTTTTCTGTATGAATGCCCAAAAACATATTTGAGTGATGTAGTCCTCACAGTCTGTTATTTAATTAATCGCATATCGTCATCTATACTTCATGATGATGCTCCTCCCTTTTCATTAACTCTGCACATTTTTGGATGTGTATACTTTGTTCAGTGTCTTGATCCCGGGCAAGATAAACTTCATCCTCATGCTATTAAATGTATTTTCTCGGGTTACTCTTGCACTCAAATGGATTATCACAATCCAATTTCTAGGAAATAATTTGTGTCAAGATGTTGCATTAGATACACCTTATTTTTCGACTCCTACTCGGGGTGAGGAATGTGTTAACCCTATTTCCATTCCTCTTCTTCTTGTTTATGCAAGGGTCATGTCTTCAGGAAGGGGATCTTAGTTATCAATTCCATTCGAATTGTCTTTCCATTTTTATCCCGGATTGGAACATTCCAGTGTTTCGACCGTTCCGGTGTTCCATTTCGAAAAATATGCTACGACTAGTGGTTGTTTTTAATAGGATAAATGTTCAATAAATGGTGAGAAACTGGTCGTATTCCGGTTCAGGAAGATTTTAAGAGGGTTTTAAGAATGGAATTCTCAAAAGTGTGAATGAGGGGGATTTGATGTGTTAGCCCTCTCATTTTTTTGGGGAAGAGTAAGAGACTTCGATTGGCCTTCACAAGAGTAGAAAACAATCACTAAAAAGGTGAAAATAGAAATACAAAAAAAAAAAAAAAACCAAAAAAAACCAAAAAAATCGAAAATCTGGAAACAGACTGGAATATTGGGATGATTACGGGTGAAATGGGTTGTTCCAGTCGAAAGACCAGGAGCAGATCAGAATAGGGTGAAATTTAGCTGGGAATGTTTTGTTTCCTGTTTTGTTCCATTTTTCCTTTCTGAAATTGAATGTTCTTAGAATTCTGCTCGGGATGAAACAGAATTGATAACTAAGATGGGCATACAAAGTTAAGACGGCCGTGATCTGTCATTACGTGCGACTATCTCCACCATAGAAAGAAGGAAAGAAAGATCAATAATGAATTGGATGAGTTGTTGAGTTCTTTCCTCGGTTTGCCCTGGGGAAATGTACCTCCACTCAAAGTCTGTAGGAGACAACCCAAGTTTTCAAACACACCAGATTCACTACCCCAACACCAATCGACTTTGAACACTAGTGTTCCACCATCAATTGCTGAATCAGCCTCCTTAGATCTTCCTATAATTAATGTCAGTTATGAGTGGCATACATGCAATTTGTGAAATATGATTAATATATAATGAGTAGATGTCGTGGTGTTCTTCTTTCACCCACACAGACTTCGTCGCCTTCTTACTGTCTGTCATTAGAAACACCTAAAATGATATTCAGAAATCTAGGAAAATTCACTATAATTATCCGTTATTAAAAAGAGCAGGGATACATATTTCATGGCAGTTGAACCTTGGGTGGGCCCTTCTTTTGTGTCAGCATGTCATATGACGATATGACATCATGATGAAGTCAGCAGTACAACCAATATTGGCACATTTTTCTTTACTTTTTTTTATACCGTAAGCATTCAGAGGCGCTGATTGTAGGAGTGTTTTGGGCCTGTGAACTCATTGAATTTGTATAATTCCATAAAAGAACTTTTCCTTGAGTTCAATTCTTCTTGCACTTCTATGGCACTAGCATTACTTTTCTACAAATCTTTAGCATTGATTCATTTGGCTGGCTCAATAGTTTTATGCTTCCATTGAACAAAATGTTCGATAAGTGGTTGTGCATCGTCATTGGTCACCTGACTCTCTAAAAAACTCTCTATTGCTTGCAAATCTTAATCATCTTGACTTGATGGTTCAAAATAATCAAGAAACCTAGAGCCATTGACTGTCAATCGATGAATACCCACTAAGTAGTTCAACCGCATGCATATCAACCTTCTTCATTACAATGACCCCTTGAACCTCTCTTTACGATGAAATCTATTATACCAAAATACGGACACGGACATGCAAATGACAATATTACTCCACATTTTCCAAATCTAGAAAATGCATGCAGATATAGATATCAAACATCATGAGATAAGAAAAGAAATTTAGAATATGGCATTGAAAACAAATTTAAAATAACATCTACATGGATCAATGCTCAAAATTATAACTGCAACAATGTGACTCTACCAAGCAAAAATCACGATAGTTAACTTGAAGAAAGTAACATATGCTAGAAACAACATAATTATCTTAAACAACAAAAGTATCCTTGAAGTATCTAGTTCTGGTATCAATATCATATCGTGTCGGAAATGATGTGTTGGGCCTGCACAAGTGGCTGAGCATCAAAGAAAGAAACATTATTACAAGATCCCCTTCTTTAGATTGGTTTTCTCTCCTATGCTTGTTCGCAACACTCATGTCCTTGGAATTCAAGATTTCAGGCTCTCCTTGACATCATCAAATTGGTTAATGATACTCTACAATGATGTGTACGTCTTCGTTCGAAGCTCCCAAATCTGGCCAACTCCCCAAGTCAAGAGGATGTTAAAGAAGTCATTAGTAAACCCACTGCTTTGGTATGTCACTTGCTATGTACACAAAAGGTCTACCAAGGTTTGAATTCACAATTTTGGGGAGGCTATCAATTTGGGGATGGTTGTTCACAAAAACTTTATGCATGAAAAAAGAAGACAGATATATTAAGATCAAATTTCTCTATTTTGAAGATGTTTTATTAATACAGTGGGAACATAAGCTTCTCGCCTTTGCAATTGTTTACATCCCCCAGTATAAAGGACCTTTAATTATCCTTCACCAGGTCCTTTAATTATCCATCACGAGGTTCTCTAAAAGTTACATTCGCAAATTTTACAATGATAAAACAAAAATATAAAAGGAATGAAACAGACAAAATCTCCACAAGGAAGCTTTGCTTGATTCGATCGTGCACTCTTTATTCGATTCCTCTTTTGGCAATAAGAGGATTTGTCTTTTCAATGGGAGATAGATCTTTCGGAAGAACATTGCTCATGGCATCGATCTATGCATGAAAATGCTCCATCATGAAATATTGTTTTTGCGTCACGCTGGGAGGACGTTTAAAAAGATTAGAAAGGTCCGTTTAGGGCATCATAGTTATCTCATAATGGATCCGAAAATTTGCCCTGGATCGACTTCCATACCATAATTGCTCTAGTATATAATTAAATAAAATGGGTGGTTGGGAAATAGGGAAAAAATAAACTAATCATAAATGTAAATCCTCCATTTCAAAAAAAATAAATGTAAATCCTCATCACTTACAGGTTCACTAATAACTACTGTTTGAGGCCACATAGTGCCTTGCGAAGACGACAAACCAGCTTAGAATCAGACTTTTGAAGACCTGGTGGTGGCCCAAAACAACTTCTTTTGGCCATTTCTCAATAATAATAGCTAAGGGCCCTGAGACCAAGGTTTTAAATTTCGGTTTTGGTTATTGATCAACAGAAACATTTCGGTTTCAGTTGGGATTTTGGGTGGAAATCTTGTAAAATCACGAAAACATATGGAAATGCAAATGCAAATAATAAAATTTTACGATGAGATTTCGGGAAATGCTAGAATAAGCACAAATACATACTTAAAAATCATCACATAAGCAAGAAAGCAATCCATAATGGCTTAATCACATTGAACACCTAGTGACATGCGTTGTCACACATGTCAGGAACAGTAAAGTAAATAAAGAAGTACAATGTAATGAAGTATAAGAAAGTCCAACAACCAGTTAAATAAAAAGTCCAATGACCAGTCATCCTCAAAGGACCCTAACTTTATGTCAGTACCAATGGTCCCATGCCAAACTGTCATCCCATGCATAAGATATGACTATTTTGTCATGCAATCCAATGATGCTGCCCACCAAAAAATACAGGGTTTTTCCGGCAAGGGGAAATCTCGAGATATAGAAAAATGAGTTGCAAAAAAAAAACAGTCCCCTTTCGTGCTCTGTCACAAATATTGTTCTTGGGAGTTTGTCAGCAAGGGGAACTCGAGATATAGTAATTCTTTTTATTTTTTCTGAGTTCATATTGGGGAAAAAAGGATAAAAATAAAAATATTTAAAAATATATGAATATATAAAATTTAAGAAAAAATATAAAATAAAAATATCGTGAGAGTATCGTGATATTATCACTCGATATTTTATGATAAAAATGAAAATATCGCTATATTTTTAAAATCTCAGGATTATTTTTGGATTTTGTTTGAAAATATCGGAGATATTTGTGACATAGTTTGTGCTTAGTTAGAGACTTGTCATTTGTATGATGCAAATGTTCTGCAATTTTAAAACTCTCACAACTTCACATTGAAATGAAAAGTGGGCTCGCATTTGATTCAGCTAGGATGGGCCCACAAAGCAATGAAGCATGTTGACAAAGACATATATATATATATATATATAGAGAGAGAGAGAGAGAGGAATAAGATTGTACGCTCGACCGTACCTAAAGTTAGGTACGGTAGAGTGCCAAATCACATGGGTCCCACATTTTTGGTGAGCATCTAAACCATTCATTTGCAAGGCCCCGTCATAGATAGGGTGCATACCAAAAATCAGCTCCATAGGATCATCCTAACCCATCCATTTGTGGAGGCCAAAATGGACAGACAGTGTTTGTCCACAAATCTGCCCATTTTGGCCTCCAGTTTTGGAGGGGTTAGGATGATTCAATGGTGCTGATTTTTGGTATGCACCCTATCTATGATGGGGCCTTGCAAATGAATGGTTTAGATGCCCACCAAAAATGGGAGACCCATGTGATTTGGCACTCTACCGTACCTAACTTTAGGTACGGTTGAGCGTACAATCCTTTTCCTCATATATATATATATATATATATATATTGGCACCAGCACTGCTATTTGCACCCTTCACATTCGAATGGCAATGTATTTTATGTATGCAACAAATCAAAGGTTTAAAAATTTTAAAAACACATTTTATAGAAAAATTCCAAACTTTTTAGGGTTTTCCAAAACAGGATTTTCCAGAGAAATTTCAAACTTTTAAGAGTTTTCCATAAAAAATTCCATGTAAAAGTTGGAAAAACGTGTTTATTTGATGTGTAGGATTTTTCGATTTGCTGCATATTAGGGCACGATTTTTTTGTTTTGAGAAAAACTATTTTATATGCTATAAATCGGAACATCTTTCCATATTTTGTCGTTTCGACCATTTCGGTTAAATTCCAGTAATTTCAGTTGTAACTTGGGTTCGAAATAATGAAGTGAAACGAATCCATTGAGATTTCATTTCGGTACAGATGGAAACGAAAACATTTTGGTTCTTTCGTGTCTGTTTCGATGGAAATTTAAAACCATACCTGAGACAACCGCTTGGATCAGGAACCTACATGCCTTCGCTTACAATATCGATAACCATACCAGTGATTTAGAGATCTATCAAAAAATCTTGAGTGACCATTTCGGTCAACTCTCCATGATCTTTCTTTGGCCGAATGGCATGTACTTCCATGGTGGCCGTTTTCCAGTTATAAAGATATCCCTCAAAAGAAGTTGAATTTCACCATCAAACTTCCATGGAACATCTCCAATCCTCTTAGTTTACATCAAGGTTGCCAGAGCGGGAATCGAAACAGGAATCGAAACGGGAATCGAAAGCGGGAATCGAAGGCTCCCAGGGAAGAATCCTGCTTCCATGGTTTACATAGCATCATTTTTTTTTCGAATGGGGCAGATTTTATCGCAAGAAAGGAGAGACTGAGATGGTCAATACAGAGGACGAGGCCCCGCAATGACAATAAAAAGGGCAATACAAGCCAATAGATACAGACAAGAAAAGGACTCGGGGGGGAGGGAATCGAACAATGCTGGATCTTCCTTGGACACCCCCTCTCTGGAAAGGCTATTGGCCATCCCATTAGCGGACTACGGATATGCTGAGAAACATGTTTCTTTCACAGAGATCTTTAATCTGGTGCAATTTCCATCATTGAATTTTGACAGAGAGATCATTTGGGGAAGATCTTTAAACTGTAAATTTTGCACAGCTGGATTTTGAAGAGGTAACTCCCGGAGGAGAATGTCTCTAATCCAATACGATTCTTACTTTTGGATCATTACGGTGAGATTTTCCAGAGAAGATTTTCATAGATCTATGTTAATGCTTCTAGTATCAAGCTGGAACTACTAACTGAATGAAGGACAATATATGCAAAAAACATCATGTCAGTGAATTCATGAAACGTTCCACTAAATGGTTTCAAATTCTAGAAGTTGAAGAGTCAGAAAAGCAAATTGTGGCATGAATTGACTGATATTCCAATATAACAGGGCGTGCGAAAACCCAGGAACTAGGAAACAGACACTGTCAGAACTCAGAAGATGCGAAAAATGAACACCTCGATATCCCCCACACCACCCCAGCATTCAAACTCAAAAGTCACTCTCAGCAAAAGGTTAGAAAATGCAAGCTACTAGTTGTTACAAAGCCGGGTCGGTTCGCAACGTGATTGATCTTCTTAGAGGGAAGATCAGCCTCTTTATTTTATGACATAGGGTATCCCCTCACAAATTTTTAGGGCGGGACAATTCCCTATGGATGCGTGCAATCACCCATAAACCACGTGCATCAGATAAGCCCGGCGGATTTGAAATAGCGTCAATGGGGAGCATACCCATGACTTTAAGCCAAAGAGCCACACCTGTATGGGTCAAGATCAGCCTCTTGACCCACTTCGAGGGAAGGGTCAGCTGCTTGCCACTCTCTCTAAAACTCTTACCCAAACCAATTTAGATACTGTAACCCTTATCTCTAAGATTAATACCCATACCAATTACCAAACAACTAGATAGCAAACTCACAGGATAAACAAATCTAAACTAATTTATTCCACCCAAGCTGGGCGCATCTAGGTAGGAGAAAAGAGAAGCAAATAGAAGCAAAACAACGATTAGAGAAGGGAGAGAGACCTGTCTGTAATTGGGAGCCCCATCGATATGGGGAGTCAAACGTTTGTTCTGGCAGCCTGGGAAATGGTCGCTCTTCAGTATTGTCTTCTTTCCGAGGACTGATCCTCCCCTGTAGCTCATCACCTGTTGGGGTTCTTTCGAAATCGACATCCTCATCTAACTTTTGCCCAACCCCAATCTCACGATGTATGTATCATATTCCTAACATGTCATGCCCAAGTTACTAGATGCGCAAAAACAAGGAAGAAATGGTTGTGTGATGGGTTAAATAGAAAAAGAGAAAAAGGAGTCGAGAGAGAGAGAGAGAGAGAGAGAGAGAGGATGAGTAAAATGAGAAGTACCCTCTTTTTTTTCCTTTCTTTTTTTTTTTTTTGTCTGGTGGGCAATGAATTGAAATTGAATACAGGAAAACAGAAGCATTACCTTGGCATCTTCCAACTGTGTTTGCATGATTCCATTCTTTTTTTAGAAGATATGGGATTAGGAGAAGCCGTGAGTCACGCACATACCGGATAGCCTTCCGTGTCAAGACGCAATTCTGAACCCACCACCGTCTTTCCTTTTTTTGGCCTTTTTAGCACTACGCAATTCCCCATTTCCCCTTGCTCTTTTTTTAATTTTCGACTGTATTTGCATAATTACTCCGGGTGTACCACCCAATCAAAATATAAAGATATGTAAAATGGTGGGCCCCACTTGCACTGTGTAGGCTTGGGTGGAGATTGGGGCATGCTTCGATCCGTGGAAAAAATCTATAAAAATATAATATTCCATGGAAAAAATCCTGTTTGCAATTTTCCATGAAAATAGAGAATTTTGGAAAATAATTTCTATAGAAAATGAGGGTAAAAAATGCTGAAAATTTTATCTACGGAGATAAATTTTAAATAAAATTTTCCATGGAAAAAACAAATGACAACAAGAAAAGCTCATCTTTATCTAGGGATCATCGCAGAACGCATTTTCCATGGAAAAAACAAATGCAATAGCCTGTCCGTGTATGGCCTGTTTTGTTTGCAAGAAAGGGCTGGAAAGAGATGGAAAGGAAACGCTAGGCAGGCAATCACCTTTGCTACCAATCCCATTAATCGACTTTCGATCGCATGTATAATTCACACCATTGATCTTGTACACAATTATAAGACAACCCACATGGTCTTGCTCTTATGACAAACCGGCATCCCACCTAAAAGATATATAAGACTACAAAAATCAACCATTTAGCTTTTCATGACAAAACCCTAAACCGAGCTTGATGGACTATGAGCCTGGGATCATTGGCTCGGGATGGGGTACGTGAACAACAATGATCCAGACTGGAGGTTGTGTTTGTTGTGCAGGACCCTCTAACAGCAACACCAAATGGAGATCACACACGGAGCAAGTAAATCAACTAATGGGGTTTGAAAACCATACCACAACTTAGAAGAAGAACACAAATATGGCACTTGAAGGAGCCAAGCTCCTTCCACGTCATCCGTAGTTTCACCTGCATCTGTGTGGTATCAACAGATCCAATCACGTTGATTAGAGCATTGAACCCCAAAATTAGCTCTTAGGAAATCATCTTTTTAGCATTTTTTCTATGTACATAGTGGATCGTCAAGAGGGTTAGCTAGCAATGATAAATGCAAGCACATTTTGGAGAGGGATCCACATGCAAGGTTTGCATATGCATCCCAAACATAAGAGCATGTGTGTATTGTTTGTGTACTTTATCATCACCACTCAAAAGAAACATAAAAGATGAGAGGATTTTCTTATTGATCTCATAATTATATTCACAGTTACAGCATCAATTCCGAAGATTTCTCTTATATAAAAGAAGCTCCTTCCTTAACTCCTTGGGCAATAGAACTTCTTTTGAATGGTAGATAGCTGTAGACACCCCCCATTTTGACCGGACCCTAGTTTGCGTTATTTGTGCGAAACCATATCCAATCATCAAGCTAGGATCCCAAATTACATCACAAGTTAGGTTAGGGCCTCACCAAGACCCCCGCCAAATTTCATCAAAATTCGGCCCGATTTGTCAAATAAGACGAGCGATGTAAGGAATGTACTGAGAACCAAAAGGGGGGGTGATTTAGCCGCAGCAAGAAATGTCCAGTTGAGAAGGGGGGTGAGTTAGCCTGTGATGAGCACGCCCGAGCCGAATAAGACAAATCTGGCGGGCGCGCCTCATCAAATTTTCGCACGCCTCATCAAGTGGGGGTGCTGTTATCGGCACCGTTATTTTGATATATATATATATATATATATATATATATATATATATATATATATATATATATATATATATAAAATAAAAAAATGAGAGGCACTGTTCATTCTCGTTGAAACCAGAGAAAAGAGAGAGCGAGAGAGAGAATGAGATTTGGGGTTTTCCTCTTCGTCTCCTCCCTCCGCCGATCGCTTCCTCCAATCGTTCGTCGGAAATCTAACTTCCAATCCGAAGCATACAGAGAGAGAGAGAGGAGAAAGGAGAAAAAAAAAACCCATTTCCCCTCTCCGATCGTCTTCTCCGATCGTTTCTTTTTCTCCGATCATGTTCCGATCATCTCATCACCTCGAATCTCTATTCCGTCCAACCTCCAGCCATATCTGATTGTCCTCCGATCCAAAGTCGTGAGAGAGAGGAACAAAGAGAAAGAGAAGGACAAAGAGAGAGAGAGAGAGATCTGAGAAGAGAAGAATCTAAAAATATTCAAGCCTTTGCTCGTTTCATTTACACTTGTCCTTCATAAACCCTAGATCTGGTCAATTCTCTTTGAAATCTTGCGTGTTGCTTTGATTAATCATCGGATCTGTTAATTTTATTTTATTTTTTAATTTTCAAAGCTAACTTCATCTCAAGCTCTGTTTTCTCTTCTTCTAATTATAGATCTGAAAATTTTCAAACCCTAGCTTAACCTCTCTATCATAGATCTGGGCTAGGAATCCTAAACCTAGCTAATTTTTCTGTGAAATCATGTTGCTGGACCATAGAATTGGTTATCTTCTGGTTTAGATTTAGCTAATTCCATTATTTCAAGCTTCGATCTACATATTAGTAATTTGTTTGCCCGATCAAAGTAGTAAAATCTGGAGGATCTCATTGTTTCTGCAAATCTTCTCAGATCTCTTATTTTAGAGAATTTCATCGATAATTTTGATCCATTTCAGTCAGGTAAGCCTTTATTTTGTCTTCTGTAAATTTTCTATATGCAGTAGTTCAGATCTGATATGTATATCTTTGATCCTTATTTGATTTCTTCACTTATCTTTGTTATAATTTAAATAAGGATTTTTATGATTGTCTCGTTTTTCTGGACTATGTTATGAAATGGTGAATGAATAGAGTTATTGATCTTGCTATGAATCATTCCTTGTTTTGTATCAAATCATTCTCTATTTACACTAAATCAACCCCTGCTTTGACAGAATTCATCCTTTGTTATGACTAATCCATCCCATGGTTTAATCCCTGTGTTGCACATTATTAGTCAGTGGTTATGCCCTTTTTAAGAAATGATAATTGTGCCCATCGCAAGAGGGTCAATCCAAGCTGTGAGAAAAATGGTACTAAGTAATAGGATATGAATGTAATATCAATATGTGCAGGTACTGATTTAGTGCTTTACACCGAATTGGGTATTTGCATTGTCTTGAAATGATAATAGAGTTATATACTTTTCTCTGTATGTGCATTTGATATTTGTCTAAAATTGATTTCATTTCAGTTTAGAATTTTCAAGGAGCCTCAAGTGACAGTTATTTGCTCTGTTTGTCTTTAGCTTTAAATCATGATTTTATCAGTGATGTTGGACATAATTGACATTGAGTAGTTGGATTAATTTATGAATGGTGGAACCTTTAGCATTTGTGTTTGTCAGGGTATTGCCAACTGACAAGCTACTATAGGCTAATTCATTTGCCGGTTTGGTGGGCAAGTTGGTTGTGAAACTGTGTTCTCTTGGTTACCTAAGGAGGCTATAGAAATATATTGCACCTTTTGAAATGTTAGTTTTGCTTCAAGGTCAGTGATAGATATATTTTAGCGATGGTGTTTGTTTGAAATATTAAATAACCGCAAGTGCACGGATCGTGTAAATACGGGTCGAACTCAAGGAAGAGAAATCTAGTTGTCAATCCTATTCTTTTACCGATTAGAATACTAGCTATGCTATAATGTTGCCTGGAATGGACTCAGGATTTCCGTGGACTTAGACTTCGGAGTCAACACTATATATAAGCGTATATTCTATTCAATCTAAGAATCAAATTTAACTAAGATCTTTTTGATTTAAAATCCTAATTTAGGCAAAGTGTACCAAATTTTAATGATCTCTATTAACTACTTATCTAATTTAATTAGAAAACTAAATTCTAAGGGCTTAAGTAAATTGAAAAATTGCAAAAGTAATTTAGAATAGTGTAAAAACCTTAATTCAATATAAAAGATTACTTAGGGTTAGAATCCACCATGGGTTTGGATAAAATTGATTAATTAAAACAACTCTTGAATTGGGTTGAAAATTCGATTAACTAGTCAATAAAGAATAAGATCAAAGGGATGTCATTCCTTATAAGTAATTAATCAAATCCACTCTCCAATTTACATTGATTATATAGAACTTTATATTTGTTAATCAACAATCATTCATACGAAAGGGGAAAGCCAATGGCATGAATGATTGGGATTTTCCAAACACAAACTCCTACACAATTTTTCCAATTGAGTAGATTGATTTAATTGTAATTATTTCTCCTTCCCCATAGTTTCAACTAAACCCTAAGTAAATAGGATTTAGTTACTCATGAAGAAGGGAAGAAAAACAAAAATAAACGAGATAGATGGGAGAAGAATTGCCATATAGAACTTGAAAGAAAATTAAACAAAAACTAATTACTTCTTCACTAACTTGAATTGAAACAAAATTACATCAAATTGAACTTAAAATAAATAACAAAAATTAAATAGAACTTAGTCTTTTTCTCCTCCAACTTTGGTTGCATCTTCCTCCTTCAAGCTTTAATGTCACCTTGAGTTTGAATGGTGGATGATGATGCCTTGGATTGAGAGTTGAAAAGAAAAAGAAAAAGAAAGAACAAGAAAACCTAAGGGAGAGAGCTTGAGAGTAGTGGAGAGAAAAAGAGAAAATAGAGTAAGAGATTAAAGAGAGGGTAGAGAGTAGTGGAGAGAAAAAAAAAAAGAATAGAGTCTAGAGAATGTCTTCTTTTTCCCATATGTAGCTTTCTTCTCCTTCTATTTTCATCTCCAAGAAAAGACACAATCTTGGCATCTTTTTGTATTTTTGGCAACCCCACCTGTCTTTGGCAATTTCTGAAACTTTTAGTATTTGTTGGTAAGAGCAAACTTACTCTTTTCTTTCTTCACAATTTCAGCAACTTAGCACCCATTTTTGGTAAGTTGTCTCTTCCTTTTTGAATTTTCAACGTGGGAGAGTGGATGGAATCTTGCTATAAGACAAAAGAAATGTATTAATATATTACCAAAAGTTATGAGAGTAATATTAAATAGCAAATGGGGCCACTTTCTATGGTATATGATTTCAATTTATAAACTTACTATCTTTCTACAAACCCAAAACGTGGGTGCAAGCCAAATTAGCAAGTGGGTCCAATGTGTGCATGGAATAACAATTAGAAAAAGCTATTTTCTAACAAAAACATGAGAGGGCTGTTGTTATGAAAAAATTACATGCTTTAGAAACAACTAGAAAATACTATTTTCTAAAGGGAAAGAACCATGGGCTGTATGTAATGTGAAATGGAAAGTGGGTGCAAGTGGGCCCCCACTAGCTTGCTTCCGGTACATACTAAAAAATACGGGCTGCTCTTGTACAATTCCAAATTGTTTTCTTGCCCTTTATGTGGAACTTTGCCTAAATGTTAACAGCCCACTTTAAATCTTTCAAGAAATGATCTCAACCATCCAATTTTGTGGACTGCATCATAAATGGATCGCACCCTACAAATTGACTCCATAAGAAGATCCGAACGGTCCAAATGGTGGGCGACTATGTAAAGTAGTTGCACCCTTCAACCCACTGCCACAACATAATCTAAACCGTCGAATTGATGGACCTCCGTGTAAATTGATGGTACCCATAAACAATTCTTTAGGGTGATCTAGATCAATTGATGGATCGCATCACAATTCACTTGCCGCCCCCTTTCTCAACTTTCAGCCATAATAGGTTCCACTTTCAAGCTCACACATAAACTCTACTTTGTATAGAATCCAATGATTTGTGAATTTTTTCTTTGGAATTTCATCTCTTTAGCTCCATTTTCCATGAACTCCATAAATAGCCCTGCACACCACAAACACGGAAAATACTTTAAGTAGCATCGCACTAAACATTAAAAATATGCATGATTTCTTACCTAAGATTCACACATAAATGTATTCATCAGATTCCCCCATACTTGAGCTTTGCTTGTCCTCAAGCAAATAAAAAAAAAGAAAAAGAAAAATAGAAACAAAATAAAATCCTAACTCACTTTCGTAGGAATCACGATTGCACTTAGCACGTACAACAAGCCTTTAAACCCCCAGGTTACCCTAGTGGACGAGTTGTGTCTCGTGAGTGTTTGCAGTGAATATACACACAAAATTCTAAAAATAAACTTTTCTTTTTAAATCTCACTATAGAATAAAGCCAAAAATTTCTAATCCTTTTTATTTGTTTGATAAATTACTCAAAATAGAAGAACAAGAATACATATATACTTAAACTTTGCATCCTATCCCAAGTCGGAAAAATTAGAAAAATATTTTAATCAAGGAATCCTCTTTTGAATTTGTCCTACTTTGCTCCCTTAAACTTGCCTCTATTGTAATCGTACCATAAAAGAAATTTGATTCGGAAACTTCGTAGAAAACTTACAAATTTATATGGTCCACCATTCTTTCAACTTTTCCCATAGTTTCTAAGAATAGAACTCTTTTTTTTTTTTGTAATCCTCTACTGCTTTTGGCGTGAATGACATGCAGGGCATGCACCAGACACCCAGGCTACTAAGCAGTGTCCGACTAATCTTTGATTTGCATATGTCATAGACATTGATGCATATGAGTTCAAGCTTTACCTTTGATTATGTGCAATGCTTTGATTCATTAAGCTTTCTAATTGACCCATGTATGGAGTTTTCAGTCAGTTGCTCTCAAGCCAGTTGGCTTTAAGGAACTAGGCATAAAAACCCTTCAGACTTAATAGCTCAAGTCAAAAAGGCTACAAATCAAAACTATAATCAAGACGCAAACTTTCTAACAAATCATTCTTTCTTTCTTTTGTTTCAACCTTTCTTTCCTTTTTATCCATACCATATAAAAAGCAAGTTTCTATTTCTATTTCTTATTCAAATCCTTTTAAAAGAAAGATTCCAAAAGAAAACAAAACTAAGAAAGGAAAGTATTCTTTCTAATTTTTCAAATTCCAAAATTAAAATATCCACTAACTTTATTTCTTAAAATAAGAGAACAACTTTCTTTCTAAGAATACCAAGTTCTTTCTAATTTGCAAAAAATTACCAAAAATAAAAAGAAATGAAATTTTCTAACTTTAACTATAGAAAAGATTAGAAAAGAAAGTTTCTAAAAGCTACCCCCCCCATACTTGAATCATGCAGTGTCCTCAATGCATGCAAAAATAGAAACAAGGACAATAAAGAGAAGAGAGGGGCGTACCTTGTTCTTTTAAGAGAGATTTGAATAAAGAGGCTCATGAAGATCCATGACCTCTTCTAAATTAGATCTTGGTAACTCAACAAAGGACTTCAATCTGAGTAAATGAAACTTGTCCTTCCAAGTAGAGTCCTTATTTTCTTTTAAAAAATTAATTAACTCTTCTTCTTGGGTCGAGTTTAAGTCCATTTTGATTCTCACAGGAGATGTGCAAGTCTTACCCAAATATGCTTTTCTTAAATTTGAATGCAAAGGCGGCAAATTTAACTGTGGGGCCTTTTTGGGTGGAGGCTTGGGAAGGGGCGGAGATAGGGATGCTCCAAATTCTATTTGTTGGATGCTAAGGTCATCAGAAAAGGAGTCCCCTATATCTCTTGCATTCTCCAAGCCTTCTTCATCTAGAGCTTCTTCAAGTCCTGCATTCAAAATATTTTCACAATTAGTCTCAGGAGAGGAGTGCAACATATTAATTTCTTCTTGTAAATTAGGTTGCTTACCTAATCTAAAAACATTAAAGTCCATGGAAGCATTCCCAAAAGTTAATTTCATTAAACCATTTCTACAATCAATTAAGGCGTTGCTAGTAGCAAGGAAAGGCCTATCCAGAATTATAGGAATTTGATCCTTGATATTAGCAACGGGCTCAGTTTCTAGCACAATGAAATCTACAGGAAATAAGAACTCTCCTACTTTAACTAGGACATCTTCAACCATCCCTTTCGGTTTCTTCACTGATCTATCCGCCAACTGAAGAGTGACGGTGGTGGGTTTGAGTTCTCCTAATCCTAATTGTTTAAAAACAGAAAGAGGTAATAAATTCACACTGGCCCCTAAATCTAAAAGAGCATGATTAATATGAGTATTTCCAATAGTGCATGCAATGGTAGGACATCCCGGGTCCTTGTACTTAGCCACCATCTGTTGAGACAAGATGGAACTAATGTTTGCAGCCAAGAATGCCTTCTTGGGTACATTAGACTTGCGCTTTTGTGTGCACAAGTCTTTTAAAACTTTGGCATAAGTCGGGACTTCGGAAATCGCATCTAACAATGGAATATTAATTTGCACTTGTTTAAACATATTTAAAATTTTCTCCGTAGCAGTCACCTTTTTATTATTAGCAAGTCTCCTTGGAAAAGGAGCTTTAGGCACATACTCTTTTTCAGGTGGAGAAACTGCCTGCTCTGTACTTACCGGTTCGGGCTCTTCTTCTAAACCAATGGAGGATGACTCTTTACTTACCTTAATTGGAGATTCTTGAGCATCTTTAGAAGGTTCGGATCTGCCCTCCTCCCTTTGATATTCTCTGCCACTCCTTAAAGCAAATACAGCGTTACAGTGATCGGAGGGCTCCTGCTGCGGCAAGTTTGGTTGCATGGCATTCAACTGATTTACCTGTGGTTGTTGATTCCCATTTATGGCCACATTCCTTGGATTAGGAACTGGTTGACTTGGCATCTTCCCCTTTTCCCTTTCATGCAAGGCCATGGCAAGTTGGGAGATTTGTTTCTCCATATTGTGTTGGCTTATCATGAAAGTGCTAGTGAGAAGTTCTATGCTCTTTTCTAAGGAAGTTATGCGTGCCGACTCCTCTTGTTTTGGAAAACCCGGTGGTTGCTGATTTGAAACATTATTTAAAATTGGGTTTTGAAAAGGTGGAGGTGTGGTTAGGGGTGGTCGAACATTCATAGAAGGGAAGGTGGGCCTAGGTTGGCCAAATTGGCCTTGACCTTGGAAATTTGATGGCCCTCCTTGATAATTCCCTTGATTCCAAGAAAAGTTGGGATGATTCCTCCATCCCGGATTATATGTGCTACTATATGGATTATTTAAAAACATGGCACTTGCATTTTCATTAGAATTACCAAATTTAGCAAGAGTTGGGCACTCTTCCATGACATGGTCCGTGGCTTGACACCAATTGCACATAGGAACACTATGTGCAATTTGATGGACTTGTGAAGGTCCTTTGACAACTATTGCTTCTAGCCTTTTGATTAGGCTATCAAGATGGGCCTCCTTAGCCACGGCACCCTCTATTAGAAATCCCTTACCTGTGTTGGCTCTCTCACCTTCTTGAGTGGATTCCCACTCTCTTGTTTTTTCCGCCAAATCAAGTAAGAAGTTCCATGCCGCGGCCTCATCTGTGAAAGATGTAAAACCGTTAGGACACATGGACTCAAGAAGTTGCTTTGTTTGGTAATCTATGCCCTCATAAATAATTTGGCATAAATGCCACACATCAATTCCATGGTGAGGACACTCTTGGAGTAGGTCCTTGAACCTCTCCATAAACTTAGAAAATGACTCTAATGGCTTTTGTTTGAATTGTAAAATATCATTCCTAAGCTTATTAGTTTTATGTAATGGAAAAAACTTTTTTAGGAAAGCGACGGCGAACTCCTCCCAAGTGGTGATGGAGTTCGTTGGTAAGCCATAGAGCCACTTTTTAGCTCCCTCCTTGAGTGAAAACGTAATAAACCGCAACTTTACCGCATCATCGGTAAGTTGTTGCATCTTAATTAAAGCACATACATCTTCAAACTCACGCAAAAATAAATAAGCATCCTCCGAAGGGAGGCCATGAAAATGAGGAAGCAAAGAAATAAATTGCGATTTTAGCTCAAAATTATTGCCCTGCGCAACTGGCAATCTAATGCAAGAAGGTTGCGCGGTTCGGGCCGGATAGAAGCGATCGCGTAAACTTTTTGGCGGCTCTTGTTCTTCCGCCATGGCTACTTGATTTGGATTTGGTTCGATGTCTTCCTCCGTCTCTAACTGGTTTGCTCTTTCTAGTCGATTGGCCGAGTTCCGCACCCAACCTTCACTCATAAACACAGGAAAACCAAGTAAGAGAGATGGATAGCCAAGAAACCAAAAAATATAACTAAAATAAAAATAACTACTAATCTAACACTTCGAATAATTAAGATTCTAATGCAACTCTCTTCCCCGGCAGCGGCGCCAAAAACTTGTTTGAAATATTAAATAACCGCAAGTGCACGGATCGTGTAAATACGGGTCGAACTCAAGGAAGAGAAATCTAGTTGTCAATCCTATTCTTTTACCGATTAGAATACTAGCTATGCTATAATGTTGCCTGGAATGGACTCAGGATTTCCGTGGACTTAGACTTCGGAGTCAACACTATATATAAGCGTATATTCTATTCAATCTAAGAATCAAATTTAACTAAGATCTTTTTGATTTAAAATCCTAATTTAGGCAAAGTGTACCAAATTTTAATGATCTCTATTAACTACTTATCTAATTTAATTAGAAAACTAAATTCTAAGGGCTTAAGTAAATTGAAAAATTGCAAAAGTAATTTAGAATAGTGTAAAAACCTTAATTCAATATAAAAGATTACTTAGGGTTAGAATCCACCATGGGTTTGGATAAAATTGATTAATTAAAACAACTCTTGAATTGGGTTGAAAATTCGATTAACTAGTCAATAAAGAATAAGATCAAAGGGATGTCATTCCTTATAAGTAATTAATCAAATCCACTCTCCAATTTACATTGATTATATAGAACTTTATATTTGTTAATCAACAATCATTCATACGAAAGGGGAAAGCCAATGGCATGAATGATTGGGATTTTCCAAACACAAACTCCTACACAATTTTTCCAATTGAGTAGATTGATTTAATTGTAATTATTTCTCCTTCCCCATAGTTTCAACTAAACCCTAAGTAAATAGGATTTAGTTACTCATGAAGAAGGGAAGAAAAACAAAAATAAACGAGATAGATGGGAGAAGAATTGCCATATAGAACTTGAAAGAAAATTAAACAAAAACTAATTACTTCTTCACTAACTTGAATTGAAACAAAATTACATCAAATTGAACTTAAAATAAATAACAAAAATTAAATAGAACTTAGTCTTTTTCTCCTCCAACTTTGGTTGCATCTTCCTCCTTCAAGCTTTAATGTCACCTTGAGTTTGAATGGTGGATGATGATGCCTTGGATTGAGAGTTGAAAAGAAAAAGAAAAAGAAAGAACAAGAAAACCTAAGGGAGAGAGCTTGAGAGTAGTGGAGAGAAAAAGAGAAAATAGAGTAAGAGATTAAAGAGAGGGTAGAGAGTAGTGGAGAGAAAAAAAAAAAAGAATAGAGTCTAGAGAATGTCTTCTTTTTCCCATATGTAGCTTTCTTCTCCTTCTATTTTCATCTCCAAGAAAAGACACAATCTTGGCATCTTTTTGTATTTTTGGCAACCCCACCTGTCTTTGGCAATTTCTGAAACTTTTAGTATTTGTTGGTAAGAGCAAACTTACTCTTTTCTTTCTTCACAATTTCAGCAACTTAGCACCCATTTTTGGTAAGTTGTCTCTTCCTTTTTGAATTTTCAACGTGGGAGAGTGGATGGAATCTTGCTATAAGACAAAAGAAATGTATTAATATATTACCAAAAGTTATGAGAGTAATATTAAATAGCAAATGGGGCCACTTTCTATGGTATATGATTTCAATTTATAAACTTACTATCTTTCTACAAACCCAAAACGTGGGTGCAAGCCAAATTAGCAAGTGGGTCCAATGTGTGCATGGAATAACAATTAGAAAAAGCTATTTTCTAACAAAAACATGAGAGGGCTGTTGTTATGAAAAAATTACATGCTTTAGAAACAACTAGAAAATACTATTTTCTAAAGGGAAAGAACCATGGGCTGTATGTAATGTGAAATGGAAAGTGGGTGCAAGTGGGCCCCCACTAGCTTGCTTC
The DNA here is from genome assembly GCF_043159265.1 of Tasmannia lanceolata. Taxonomy (NCBI): domain Eukaryota; kingdom Viridiplantae; phylum Streptophyta; class Magnoliopsida; order Canellales; family Winteraceae; genus Tasmannia; species Tasmannia lanceolata. The sequence continues at coordinate 121,883 of NW_027518684.1, read as the reverse complement.
CGGTACATACTAAAAAATACGGGCTGCTCTTGTACAATTCCAAATTGTTTTCTTGCCCTTTATGTGGAACTTTGCCTAAATGTTAACAGCCCACTTTAAATCTTTCAAGAAATGATCTCAACCATCCAATTTTGTGGACTGCATCATAAATGGATCGCACCCTACAAATTGACTCCATAAGAAGATCCGAACGGTCCAAATGGTGGGCGACTATGTAAAGTAGTTGCACCCTTCAACCCACTGCCACAACATAATCTAAACCGTCGAATTGATGGACCTCCGTGTAAATTGATGGTACCCATAAACAATTCTTTAGGGTGATCTAGATCAATTGATGGATCGCATCACAATTCACTTGCCGCCCCCTTTCTCAACTTTCAGCCATAATAGGTTCCACTTTCAAGCTCACACATAAACTCTACTTTGTATAGAATCCAATGATTTGTGAATTTTTTCTTTGGAATTTCATCTCTTTAGCTCCATTTTCCATGAACTCCATAAATAGCCCTGCACACCACAAACACGGAAAATACTTTAAGTAGCATCGCACTAAACATTAAAAATATGCATGATTTCTTACCTAAGATTCACACATAAATGTATTCATCAGTGTTAAGTTTCCAATCTCCTATATGGGTTGAAGTTGCTGCGCTTTGAGTTTGATCACAGGGCTGCGGTCCCTTAAGATCTGCATCTACCCATTGGGCATTTGAATTTGCTTCCTCTTGATTTAAGAAGATTGCATAGCAGCTTTAGTGAAGGGTAGCAGCAAATGAGTTTAGCTTAAGTGCTAGAAGCTAAATTCATTCTTGCAATCTTACTTGTAATTGTTGAAGAGCAGCTGAGCGCTGTGTGAGGGTAGGTTAAGATCGATTTGTAGACGCAATCAGGGATAGCTTGGAGCAAGAATTTGGGGGTTGATTGATAGGAAAGAAGCAGCAGGCACTGTTGCAGATTTGATTTTGGTTCTTCCACACTCTTGTATGCCTATCCATTCCGCAGTAAAGTGTTGTCACGCGTATAGATCTGTGCTACCATTGATGGTTCCATCATATGTCACACATTTTGATGGGTATGTCTACTAGGATGATTGTGAGGTCGATCGCTTAAGGTGGATCAGTACCCTTGAGGCATATCATTTGTACTTTGATCGGTACCATAGGAAAGCTATTAGGAGGTGTTAGGGGGCAGTGGCGCAAGTTGCTAGAAGTAAGTGGGAACACTAAGGATAGGAGCGTATTAACAAGGGCGAATATATGTTCCATAAGATGGGAAGAAGTGCAAGACCTTCTCATAAAGGAGTATGTCTTTGGGACCTGTTAACAAAGAAAGAGGAAGAGGTGTCAAGGAGAGTTTGTAGCTTTACAGATGAGACAAGAACTATGATTGAGCTATCTGGAGTTCCCCTTTTAGGAGACTTTCATAGTCTCATTAGACTCACCTTCTATTTTTCTTATTCGAGACCAACTCAGTCTCATGAGTTTCTCGACCCTCTTATAGAGTATTTCCCATCTTATTAGCGACTAGCTCAGTTTTTTTTTTAAATTATTTCTTTATTCCATCATTATGGGCGATGATGGCGATAGTCAGAGCCTCTCCTTTAGAGAGACAATTTGTGTCTCTATTTAGCAAGTCCGGCCTTAGGGGATTTGTTTAGTCTAAGTAGTGTCCCCCTATCTATTTTAGTAGACTTCTCTAGTCTTTTAGAACCCATTATATGGTAGTTTCTCTTCCTCATATTAGGAGACCATTGTGGTCTTATTGGCGGGTTCCTTTCTAGGAGACACGCTTTGTCTTATTAGGTAGCTCTCCTCTGGGAGCAAGCCTCATCATTTAGAGCCTATCCTCAGGGAGGTTGCCTTGATCTTGATAGATAGTGTACCCATAGGAGGCATGCCTTGCCTCATTTATAGGGTTCTTTTCTAAGTTGTATCCCAACTTGTACCCTTGCTAGTTGGAGACTAACTTGGTTTGTTAGTTGCCTTTGTCTTTAATCATTGCCAGGACAATGATGGAAGTACTAGGAACCTTTCTTAGGAGACTTACTTAGTCTCGTTAGCACTCTCCTTTCAGGTGATTTTATTAGAGAGTCTTTGACTCACTCATCTTTTAGTTGGTATTATTAGGGAGTCTTTGACTCATTTGTCGTTATTAGGGAGTTTTTTTTTACTCCATTGTTTTCATTAGTTCTTTTATTAGAGAGTCTTTGATTCGTTTGATCTTATTAGGGAGTCTTTGACTCATTTGTCCCTATTAGAGAGTCTTTGACTCGCTCGTCCTTTGATAGTGGTATTAGAGAGTCTTTGACTCATTTCCTCCATCCCTTTCATTGTTTTTAGGAGCTTCTCCTTAGTGTTTGTGGGACATGATCCCGCGAGAGGGGCGTGGGGCGCGAGCCGCCGCGCGCTCTCTCTTGGTCTCTCGTTCCCACGCGATTGGCGTGTGCATTTTATTTGTTGATTTGAATTTGTCTTTCCTGTAAACTTGGGATCACTAAGGCAATCCGAATTTCACACGAAAGAGACTGACAGAGTCGCCACCTAGATGTGGGATCTAGGACCCGTAATTAACCAGAAATCTAGACTCGCTACCTGGTTACGAGAATGGAAGGTATGGGGAGTTATCCACCACATGCACCATTCCTGCCCGATAATCGGTCTTCGATTCCAAAAGCTAACTCTTTTAAATTTATTTTAAATGGCTCATTCAACTCTATGTTAATGTGCGAACTAAGTGACATGCATCCTAGAATCTAATTTCAATGTGAATCCTAGATGTGTATCTTGATTTATTAATTTGTCTGGATTCATTCTAAGTGAAAGTTCTCCTAGAATTCTAATTTCATGGAAAACCCTAACTGATTTGATTAAGTATTTACAAGAAAATTAATATACAAAACACCACAATTTGTTGTGGTGCCGACTCGCGGGTGGTATGCCGTCAGACATCCAAGCTGCCTACGTACCCAAGCCTCACTGGGATCAGAGTCGACGTAGTTCGGTGCACCTAAGCTAAGCTACATATGCCTAACTCAACTAGGACACCGACTTAGACGGATTTGACTGTTTCAACAGTTTTAAGAGGAATTATTTAATTCAAGTTGAGGATTTTATTATCTTAGGATTTCATCTAAGATGCTATATGATTCTTATCTGAATGCAAGTTGTCCCTTAGACTAATGCAGGTTTTGCCTACATCCTAGTTTACTAGGCTTGTCCTAGGGAAAGATCGGGTGACTAGTGTAACTAGACCTATGGTACGGTTGCTATTCATAGCAAGCGTCCGTGATGAGGCTGGACTCCTAACTCTAGGACTCCCTAAAACCTAGGACACGGCACGACACCAGTGTTCCTAAATTGGGCTCTAATGGTTCTTAGATTGGAAACCATAATCCAATGGTTCCGAAAGACACAAGATAAATCGATTTAAGTTCTCGAGGTTAATGAGTTTCAGATTTCGAAGATTTTCAGTTTCTAGACATTTAAGGATTACCAATGGTTCTAGGGTTCACCAATTTCGGCCTTGAATGGCATCCAAAGGAGGGAATCGTGCGCTCTTTCCTTGTGCAATTTAATACTTAGGTTATAGCATCTTATTGCCTGGCAGAATCTCAGGATTTCCGTGGACAATAACCTCGGAGCCAACAACATGCTATAACTTAAATATTCAAATTGTCAAAGATCAAGTTGCAATTGGGATACGATTATGGATGCACTGGCCATTTTTCCAGGAAAATCTAAAGATCCTAAAATTTCTGTTTCAATGGATTAAGGAGTGAACATGTGACAGAATTTTAAAGTTCTTTAGGAATTTTTATATGATTTTCAATTAATTTCGAATTTTCCATGGATTTTATCAATTTTAAGCATATGAGCGGTTTTACAAGTGAAATTGTTGCAAATAAATTCGAAATGATTTGAAATTTCTACAGCAGCAAGATGAAAATGTATGTAGCTTACAGGATGAGTTTTGCATATTTTTACATTAAATTCACATTTAATCTTGATTAAACCATTAAATGTCCAGATTGCACAATTAACACATAAACTAGTAGAAATATAACTCTAAATTCTATGAAATTTCTACAGAAATACTATATGAATCAAAATAGCATGCAGTGAGATTTTCATGAATTTTAGAAATTATTTACTACCAATTTAGGATTTTACAATTTCCAGACCAGATTATAAATTAACACTACATCCCATATTAAAACAGATCCAAATAACACGAAAATTTTACAGTAACAAGTAATATGGAAGATAAGACTACTGTAAAAAGTTTATGAATTTTAATGATGATCTGATGTTAGTAAAAATTCTCCTAAAATCTGATAAGTTTCAAAGAAAATATTAAATAATATACCAAATAAACTCCAAAAATCTTTATAAATTCATGGTAAAATGAATCAGTAACATATTATTTTCCCACGAAATTTCATTAATTTTAGAATCTGTTTGGTATATAATTTAATTTTTCTTCGTCAAAAGATATTTTTTGAAGAGTTTTCCATTTTTAAAACACAATTTGCGGAAAAAATCAGAAAAATAAATACAGAAATATTTTGAGAACAATGCACCTACCTGTGGTGAAGATCTCCGCCCAATCTAAAAAAATATAAAAAATCCTGCCGCCGCCGATCCGCTCCGCCGTCTTTCGCTTTCTCTGGAGTGTTTAGAGGGAGTGACTGAGGGAGTGAAGAGATAATGGAAGAAGAATATTAGGGAGAGGGATGGAAGAATATATTGAGGAAAGGGATTGGAGGGAGTGATTAGAAGAGATAATGGAAGAGAAAGAGATAATGGAAGATAAATTTCTTTTTTTTTTCCTTTTTTTTTTCTCCTTCCCTTATGGATGGGAAGGGAGATATATATAGGGAGAGAAAGAGAGAGAGAGAGATATGTTGGTGGAGAGCTCATCATGTTGTCCCTCTTAGTGGAGAATCCATCATTATTGTTCTTAGTGGAGGGCCCATCATGTTTCTTAGTGGAGAGTCCATCATTATTGCTCTTAGTGGAGGGCCCATCATGTTTCTTAGTGGAGAGTCCATCATTATTGCTCTTAGTGGAGGGCCCATCATGTTTCTTAGTGGAGAGTCCATCATTATTGCTCTTAGTGGAGGGCCCATCATGTTGTCTTAGTGGAGAGCTACCATCATTGCTCTTCATAAGAGGCCTCACAAGAGGCCCCACAACGCGGGCCCCACAATGTGGGCCCTCGGTTGATTCGATTTTAAACAAATGTTCAATGCGGGCCCACCAAACGAGTCCAAATTTAATCAAAATGCATCATGTGGCCCCACCAAATGGGTCCAACTTTCTCGATCCAAATTTAATCGAAGCACCCAATGCGGGCCCACCAAACGGGTCCCAATTCTCTCTGGTTTAGATTTTTCTGAATAATCATTCTCAACATTTAGCGGGAAAATACGAAACACGACGGAAACGACCAAAAATATTTAGAAATGTAACAAACGGATGCGGGAAAGAAAGACATTGGAAAACCGACGGAAAACAAACCCTAATTTCTTTATCGATTAAGGTAGAGCAAAATGGGGTGTCTACAGATGCCCCTCTTTGGTAGAGATGACGTAGTCATCGAATACCAAAGTCAAAATGACAGAGCCATTTTGCGTAGCTTTAATCGACAAAAGACTCTACACAAACGGAACTTAGACGCAAACATTTACTACCTAATGCAAGGCCCTAAATGAAATCCTAGAATTAGAACATAATAAGAAATCCTGATGCGGTGCCGTTCACAAACGGGCAACGAGAGAATGAGATACCACTTTCGAATGGATTCCGAACAGAAAGAACAAAGATCGTTCTCAAGCGTTTTTTTTTTTTTTTTTTTTTTTTTTTTTTTTTTTAAAAGAAAATGAGACATCTTTCACAAGCGGGCTCAAGGAGGATAAGAGACCATTCACAAATGGATTCAGAAAATGAGGTACCGTTCACAAACGGGCTCAAGGAGAAGACGAGACCATTCACAAATGGACTCGAAAATGAGGTACCGTTTACAAACGGGCTTAAAGAGAACACATGACCATTCACAAATGGACTCGAGAAACGAGGCACCGTTCACAAACGGGCTCAAGGAGAACATGAGACCATTCACAAATGGACTCAGAAAATGAGGTACCATTCACAAACGGGCTCAAGGAGAATAAAAGACCATTCACAAATGGGCTCAGAAAATGAGGTACCGTTCACCAACGGGCTCAAGGAGAAGACGAGACCATTCACAAATGGATTCGAGAAACGAGGCACCGTTCACAAACGGGCTCAAGGAAAACATGAGACCATTCACAAATAGACTCAGAAAATGAGGTACCGTTAACAAACGGGCTCAAGGAGAATAAAAAGACCATTCACAAATGGGCTCAGAAAATGAGGTACCGTTCACCAACGGGCTCAAGGAGAAGACGAGACCATTCACAAATGGATTCGAGAAACGAGGCACCGTTCACAAACGGGCTCAAGGAAAACATGAGACCATTCACAAATAGACTCAGAAAATGAGGTACCGTTCACAAACGGGCTTAAGGAGAAGACGAGACCATTCACAAATGGACTCGAGAAACGAGGCACCGTTCACAAACGGGCTCTAGGAGAACATGAGACCATTCATAAATGGACTCGAGAAATGAGTCACCGTTCACAAATGGGCTCAAAGAAACAAGATAGCTTCAACCACGAAGAATTTAGAGATTTTTCATAAACTTGAATTTGACGTAGGATCGGATTTGATGAATTTTTGATTTTTCAGAAATAAGGCAGCGTCCACAAACGGGCTCAAGGAGGATATGAGACCATTCACAAATAGACTCAGAAAATGAAGTACCGTTCACAAACGGGCTTAAGGAGAAGACGGGACCATTTACAAATGGACTCGAGAAATGAGGCACCGTTCACAAACGGGCTCAAAGAAACAAGATAGCTTTGATTGATGAACTCAACAACGAAGAATTTAGAGTTTTTTCATGAACTTGAATTTGACATAGGATTGGATTTGATGAATTTTTGATTTTTCAGAAATAAGGCACCGTCCACAAACGGGCTCAAGGAGGACATGAGACCGTAAATGGACTCAGAAAAATGAGACACCGTTCACAAACGGGTTCAAGGAGAAGACGAGATCATTTACAAATGGACTCGAGAAACGAGGCACCGTTCACAAACGGGCTCTAGGAGAACATGAGACCATTCATAAATGGACTCGAGAAATGAGGCACCGTTCACAAATGGGCTCAAAGAAACAAGATAGCTTCAACCACGAAGAATTTAGAGATTTTTCATAAACTTGAATTTGACGTAGGATTGGATTTGATGAATTTTTGATTTTTCAGAAATAAGGCAGCGTCCACAAACGGGCTCAAGGAGGACATGAGACCATTCACAAATAGACTCAGAAAATGAAGTACCGTTCACAAACGGGCTTAAGGAGAAGACGGGACCATTTACAAATGGACTCGAGAAATGAGGCACCGTTCACAAACGGGCTCAAAGAAACAAGATAGCTTTGATTGATGAACTCAACAACGAAGAATTTAGAGTTTTTTCATGAACTTGAATTTGACATAGGATTGGATTTGATGAATTTTTGATTTTTCAGAAATAAGGCACCGTCCACAAACGGGCTCAAGGAGGACATGAGAGCGTAAATGGACTCAGAAAAATGAGACACCGTTCACAAACGGGTTCAAGGAGAAGACGAGACCATTTACAAATGGACTCGAGAAACGAGGCACCGTTCACAAACGGGCTCTAGGAGAACATGAGACCATTCATAAATGGACTCGAGAAATGAGGCACCGTTCACAAATGGGCTCAAAGAAACAAGATAGCTTCAACCACGAAGAATTTAGAGATTTTTCATAAACTTGAATTTGACGTAGGATTGGATTTGATGAATTTTTGATTTTTCAGAAATAAGGCAGCGTCCACAAACGGGCTCAAGGAGGACATGAGACCATTCACAAATGGACTCAGAAAATGAGGCACCGTTCACAAACGGGCTTGAAGAGGATATGAGACAATTTACAAATGAACTTCAGAAAATGAGACACCGTTCACAAACGGGATGAAGGGGAACATGAGACCATTTACAAATGAACTTCAGAAATGAGGCGCCGTTCACAAACGGGCTCAAGGAGAACACGAGACCATTCACAAATGGACTCAGAAAATGAGGCACCGTTCACAAACGGGCTCAAGGAAACAAGATAGCTTTGATTGATGAATTCAACAATGAAGAATTTAGAGATTTTTCATGAACTTGAATTTGACATAGGATTGGATTTGATGAATTTTTGATTTTTTGAACTTAATGAAATCGGGGATGTTACAGATCATGCTTGACAAAGATATCGGAAACTAGGACTTTGACGAATGATGAAACGGCAAACCGAAGAACCATTACTAACAAGAATGGATTAGAAACACTTTTATGAAACTTCAACAAGATTTTTCTCAAAGAGACTGCTGGTCTTGTCTTTGGGGATTTGGATAACTGAAACCTTGAACAAGAGACTTAAAATTGGTAATCTAGAACAACGGCTCTCTTGGATATAATCATGGAAAAGTGGGACTTGCCTCCTGATAGGTGTTTAGATAAACATTTCTTGACCAGGATAGTATTTAACTAACTGGAAGGAAATTCTGAATTTTAACGGTTCATCTTTCTGAGAAATTGGCTCGACCATCATTGCATCTGAGGCTCTTCCAAGCTTAAGATGCCTTTTTGAGGTATGATCTTTTTACGGAAGCTGGGCTTTCTGATGTTTCCACTTCTGAATTTTTCTGAGCTGATCTTTTTTGAAATGAAGTTGTTTGACTAAATTCTCGAGCTCTTTCAGGTACAATTGAAGGGAGCTGCCTAGGCCGGGCCTCCTTCACCAAGACAGTTACATCATTTGGACATAGGAACGACGATTGACTCTTTCTAAAGAGAAAACTTAGATAAAAGACACTACTCAAAGGATTGAGGAGCTCTGAAGGAATGAACATAGAATAACAACGATTGATTAACTACACTGACAGACACAGTAATGCTTCTGACTTAGTTAACGTTTTATTTGGTAAGTCTATCCTTTCAAGGAATATTTTTTTCAATTGGTAAACACTGGACTTTTTCCTTAAAACAGTAATGCCTCAATGATTTAATTACAACTCCTAGGATTGCTTAGCTCCAATGCCCCCAGTTTTGAGGATGTCACTTGAATTTGTTTGAACTTCAATTGATCTTCAGTCCTGATACCGGCTGTAACCTTCTTATAAATTTGCTTGAACTTCAGTTGATCTTCAGTCTTGATACTGGCTGTAGCCTTCTTATAATGATTCTCTTACCGTGACCAAGTCACCTCTTCAGGGTTTTTAACTTGGCGGACCGTGGTAGCCTTAACTTTTGCCTGAACCGTCTTTCTAGGTTTTCGATTCAGCAGGCTATCCCCTTAGCTTTTGCCTAAGCCGCCCTTTCGGGTTTTCAACTTAACAGGGGAATGATCTTAAATTTTGCCTAAACCGCCCTTTCAGGTTTTCAGTCTAGCAGATCTTCAAACTCCATTTTTTTTTATTCATCATCATTTTTTTTTTGTTTCGGGACCTAGATCATTAGTTCTGAACACCGGAAGGACTTTATAGGTAGGATAGGGCTTTTCAAAGAATGGCTTAAGGTTCAACAAAGATTTCGACCGAACCTGTGAATAGGTTGCCTACATATCCCAAGGTAGGAATCAGGTCGTGTATAGTTCAGGGCGAATGCCCCTAGTTTGAAGATAAATTGTTCGAAAGTTTATTGATTTTTCTTTTTTTTTTCTTCTTTCTGGAATAATTGACTTCTCTTCTTTAGGAACTTGTCCCCTTTTTTTTTCTGAAAGGATTGAATTTCTTTTTTTTTTTTTTGGATTGATTGAATTGCTTTTCTTTTTTGAATTGACCGAACTCAGTTTAACCGAGCTGCCTACGTACCCCAGTGTAGGGATCAGGTCTCGCGTAGTTCGGGGCGAATGCCCCTAGTTTGATGGGTTTTCAAGAAAATTTCATTTAGGCTCGAAGGGTTTGCAAACCAGTATTCTTTTGACGTTGGGTTCTGATTTTGGGATTTATTCGGCCAAAGGAGGCCTTCCGATGTTCAGATTGGGAGTCGATCTAGTTTACTAGAGTCCCTCTGGTACTGATTATTTATTTTTTTATTTTCTTTTTCTTTTTTTTACGGAGTTTGACGGCATTTCCAGGTAAGAGATAATAAATCTTCTTCTTTCAAGATTCTAATACGTGCCTTCGACTTTCATAGAGCGAAACTTGTTCTTCGACATCCTCCATCTATGGATTTGTAACTCTTGATATCTGATGATCACTTTTCAATGCTTGCTCTTGAACTTCTTATCTCGAATTTGATGGCTTCATGTTATGAATTTGAGAACCAAGGTCATTGATTGGTAATATGAAAGTTGTTTCCACTCCATGCCCCTTGCATAGCATATGATATTCACTTCATTCTTTCTTGAACCTTCTATCTGGGTCTTTCTCTTGGCATTAATGGTAACACTTACCGGACCATCTTTTTATCCTCAAAATGGGTTTACCAATTCTTCACACTTTTCAGAGGGTAATGTATTTTCAATCGGCATTTACTGGATCAAGGTTTCAGTGCCAGTGTTTACCACTTTAATTTCATCTTTGAAAGGCTGCGATTGGCGCTCCTCCTCTTGTTCAAGTAATTGTTGTGACTCAAGTGGAGTTTCGCCAATTTTATCCTCATTTGAGGAGGGAGTCTTACTTTAAGATCAGAAGCATACTTAAGAAACAGACACAAGTGAACTATTGAAACTTGAAATTTTATTTAAAGGAAAGGCTATTACATCTGACGACCTATCCTGAACATTCTCAGGATTCACAACTCTAAATAAAAAAGAGAAGCAGAAGATATCTTGCCTGGACTAGGCATTGACCTTGAAATGTAAGACCGGACTCAACAATTGTACTGACCATGATGACTGATTCGCATAGGGGAATGCCCCTAGTTCAAGGATTATGATAGTGAACTCTGAAGGACTTAGCAAAATATTCTTGAAAAAGGTTGCCCTTAGAGTAAGAAAGGACCAAAGGTACAAGCAAGATTGGATCATCTGGACCAGGCATGATCAGATCATGAGATTGCATAATCGAAAGATTGTGAGATTCTGCTCCTGCCAGTTAGGGGATGGCATGAAGATACGATCGAATCGTATGACAGAAGAATGAAAGACGCACGATCAAGAGATTAGATGAGATAGTATAAGATTGCTTTCAACGGATAGATCATGAATGACTAATCCTATGAGATCTTTGGAAATGATGGGATTTATATCCTAACCCCAAAGGAAAAGTTTTTAGTCTTCGCACATTTTAACAGTGTTACCTGAAGGCATCAACCCTAATCCTAATCTAGCGGAGTGGAGAGAGGATCTCGACTCATGACTTTGTTTGTGTACCTAGGACCGATCGTAGCCATTGGAAGATGGACTACGGCCTAATCTAGACACAAATGGGTAAGATATCCTAAACTAGGCTCACACATGTGGTGCACATGTGTTCGTATACTGCATGCATGTGTGGGTTAATCTAGGGGTAAGGCCAAGAGTCCCCTTAGCGCGAATCCATGTTCGATATACTGTACCAGTGTCCGGCGTATCAGTACGTGAACAAGAGATCCGTTTACGCACCATAAAGGTACTAGGCTAAGGGTGGAATGCTTCTCTAGCACAGAGGCACCAGGTGATGAAATCCCAGTCAACCATGCTAGATAACACTCCGGGTTCCTAAAATAGGACGTGTGTGCATGTGAAATGCAAGGGTTTAGATGCAAGTGATGTAAGTGTGTGCAATAAGTTCGCGCAATCTATGATGCCTTCAGGTTTTGTTAAATTAAGTTCGAGTAAAATGTGATGAGAAAATAAAACGAGACAAACTAATCTAACAAGTATAGAGTTTTTATGAGCCAGTTAAATTAAATTCAAATGAATTATCTTTTGAAATTTTAATGAAGTTAGGTGGTCCCCAGCAGAGTCGCCAGACTGTGGGACATGATCCCGCGAGAGGGGCGTGGGGCGCGAGCCGCCGCGCGCTCTCTCTTGGTCTCTCGTTCCCACGCGATTGGCGTGTGCATTTTATTTGTTGATTTGAATTTGTCTTTCCTGTAAACTTGGGATCACTAAGGCAATCCGAATTTCACACGAAAGAGACTGACAGAGTCGCCACCTAGATGTGGGATCTAGGACCCGTAATTAACCAGAAATCTAGACTCGCTACCTGGTTACGAGAATGGAAGGTATGGGGAGTTATCCACCACATGCACCATTCCTGCCCGATAATCGGTCTTCGATTCCAAAAGCTAACTCTTTTAAATTTATTTTAAATGGCTCATTCAACTCTATGTTAATGTGCGAACTAAGTGACATGCATCCTAGAATCTAATTTCAATGTGAATCCTAGATGTGTATCTTGATTTATTAATTTGTCTGGATTCATTCTAAGTGAAAGTTCTCCTAGAATTCTAATTTCATGGAAAACCCTAACTGATTTGATTAAGTATTTACAAGAAAATTAATATACAAAACACCACAATTTGTTGTGGTGCCGACTCGCGGGTGGTATGCCGTCAGACATCCAAGCTGCCTACGTACCCAAGCCTCACTGGGATCAGAGTCGACGTAGTTCGGTGCACCTAAGCTAAGCTACATATGCCTAACTCAACTAGGACACCGACTTAGACGGATTTGACTGTTTCAACAGTTTTAAGAGGAATTATTTAATTCAAGTTGAGGATTTTATTATCTTAGGATTTCATCTAAGATGCTATATGATTCTTATCTGAATGCAAGTTGTCCCTTAGACTAATGCAGGTTTTGCCTACATCCTAGTTTACTAGGCTTGTCCTAGGGAAAGATCGGGTGACTAGTGTAACTAGACCTATGGTACGGTTGCTATTCATAGCAAGCGTCCGTGATGAGGCTGGACTCCTAACTCTAGGACTCCCTAAAACCTAGGACACGGCACGACACCAGTGTTCCTAAATTGGGCTCTAATGGTTCTTAGATTGGAAACCATAATCCAATGGTTCCGAAAGACACAAGATAAATCGATTTAAGTTCTCGAGGTTAATGAGTTTCAGATTTCGAAGATTTTCAGTTTCTAGACATTTAAGGATTACCAATGGTTCTAGGGTTCACCAATTTCGGCCTTGAATGGCATCCAAAGGAGGGAATCGTGCGCTCTTTCCTTGTGCAATTTAATACTTAGGTTATAGCATCTTATTGCCTGGCAGAATCTCAGGATTTCCGTGGACAATAACCTCGGAGCCAACAACATGCTATAACTTAAATATTCAAATTGTCAAAGATCAAGTTGCAATTGGGATACGATTATGGATGCACTGGCCATTTTTCCAGGAAAATCTAAAGATCCTAAAATTTCTGTTTCAATGGATTAAGGAGTGAACATGTGACAGAATTTTAAAGTTCTTTAGGAATTTTTATATGATTTTCAATTAATTTCGAATTTTCCATGGATTTTATCAATTTTAAGCATATGAGCGGTTTTACAAGTGAAATTGTTGCAAATAAATTCGAAATGATTTGAAATTTCTACAGCAGCAAGATGAAAATGTATGTAGCTTACAGGATGAGTTTTGCATATTTTTACATTAAATTCACATTTAATCTTGATTAAACCATTAAATGTCCAGATTGCACAATTAACACATAAACTAGTAGAAATATAACTCTAAATTCTATGAAATTTCTACAGAAATACTATATGAATCAAAATAGCATGCAGTGAGATTTTCATGAATTTTAGAAATTATTTACTACCAATTTAGGATTTTACAATTTCCAGACCAGATTATAAATTAACACTACATCCCATATTAAAACAGATCCAAATAACACGAAAATTTTACAGTAACAAGTAATATGGAAGATAAGACTACTGTAAAAAGTTTATGAATTTTAATGATGATCTGATGTTAGTAAAAATTCTCCTAAAATCTGATAAGTTTCAAAGAAAATATTAAATAATATACCAAATAAACTCCAAAAATCTTTATAAATTCATGGTAAAATGAATCAGTAACATATTATTTTCCCACGAAATTTCATTAATTTTAGAATCTGTTTGGTATATAATTTAATTTTTCTTCGTCAAAAGATATTTTTTGAAGAGTTTTCCATTTTTAAAACACAATTTGCGGAAAAAATCAGAAAAATAAATACAGAAATATTTTGAGAACAATGCACCTACCTGTGGTGAAGATCTCCGCCCAATCCAAAAAAATATAAAAAATCCTGCCGCCGCCGATCCGCTCCGCCGTCTTTCGCTTTCTCTGGAGTGTTTAGAGGGAGTGACTGAGGGAGTGAAGAGATAATGGAAGAAGAATATTAGGGAGAGGGATGGAAGAATATATTGAGGAAAGGGATTGGAGGGAGTGATTAGAAGAGATAATGGAAGAGAAAGAGATAATGGAAGATAAATTTCTTTTTTTTTTCCTTTTTTTTTTCTCCTTCCCTTATGGATGGGAAGGGAGATATATATAGGGAGAGAAAGAGAGAGAGAGAGATATGTTGGTGGAGAGCTCATCATGTTGTCCCTCTTAGTGGAGAATCCATCATTATTGTTCTTAGTGGAGGGCCCATCATGTTTCTTAGTGGAGAGTCCATCATTATTGCTCTTAGTGGAGGGCCCATCATGTTTCTTAGTGGAGAGTCCATCATTATTGCTCTTAGTGGAGGGCCCATCATGTTTCTTAGTGGAGAGTCCATCATTATTGCTCTTAGTGGAGGGCCCATCATGTTGTCTTAGTGGAGAGCTACCATCATTGCTCTTCATAAGAGGCCTCACAAGAGGCCCCACAACGCGGGCCCCACAATGTGGGCCCTCGGTTGATTCGATTTTAAACAAATGTTCAATGCGGGCCCACCAAACGAGTCCAAATTTAATCAAAATGCATCATGTGGCCCCACCAAATGGGTCCAACTTTCTCGATCCAAATTTAATCGAAGCACCCAATGCGGGCCCACCAAACGGGTCCCAATTCTCTCTGGTTTAGATTTTTCTGAATAATCATTCTCAACATTTAGCGGGAAAATACGAAACACGACGGAAACGACCAAAAATATTTAGAAATGTAACAAACGGATGCGGGAAAGAAAGACATTGGAAAACCGACGGAAAACAAACCCTAATTTCTTTATCGATTAAGGTAGAGCAAAATGGGGTGTCTACAGTGTTGTATTTGCTTTTATTTGCTAGAGACTTGCTCAGTCTCATCAGAGCTTTGCCTTTTGGGTCTTAGATCTTTTCGTTCATCCTTGGTGGTCAGCTTACCTGGTTTAAAAATTCAAAACATCAAAAACATTTGAAAAACCCTAAGAAAGCCTAAAGTGTTGAATGTTTTAGAATTAGCAATTACGAGAGTTCGTTTCGAACTACGTTGGCTTGATCCTCTTTCACGAGGTACGTAGTGCAGCTTGGGATCTTTATCCCAAGTCCAGCCAAACCTTAAAAAATAACTTTGTCAAACCTTCCAAAAATGCAAAAACTTCTTCAAAACTTTTTTCAAAGAGATCTTCTCCTAGAGTTAGGAGTCTGTCCTAGCCGTTTGATTTGTTTTAGAGTTAGGAGTCTGTCCTGATTTGTTTGATATGGTGTGTCCTGTCGTGTGAGTCTCCCTAGAGTTAGGAGGTCTCGAGTCGATCGGTTAGACATTTAGTCGAACCGATGGCTAGATTAGGAAGCATATAGTCAGCCCATGGTTTTCATTAGGTTGCACAGCCTAGATACACATAGGTTATAGGACCCACCTGCATTAGCTTAAGGCTAATCAACTTGCATTAGTTAGGACATATAGAGAGTCCTAAAAATTACAATTCACATGAATTTAAGCAGTTATATAAAAAACTTTAAAAATCAGTCTAGTCTAGTGGATCGAGTCTAGGTTAGTGGTTCTAGATGGTTAGGGATTGTAGTTAGAATAGGTCATCGAACTACATTGACTCCGATTCTTCCCGAGGCCGGGATACGTAGAGCAGCTGGGATGGACGGCCATCTTGGTCCGAGTCAGGTCGTATTAGAGTTATGATTTGTTCTATCCTGTCATATATATAGGATTGATTTGTGTTTTATGTTTTGATGTGTTTTCTTACTTTCTAGTACTGATCCTATACCTTTTAGCTATAGCTTGCATGTGTTTGCACATCAGAACTTAGACACCCATTAGGCATGTCACTCATAACCTAGCTATGCTTAGGTGACACATCTTTCATTTTATTTTATGTGTGCTTATTATCTTTATCCTCAGGAAATGCATGCTTAGGTAGACGACTCCTGAGGATTGTTCCCATTTCACATGATTTTTACCCAAACTTCTTTGGAGTTAATGAAAATGGCATAAGAGACCAAGTGCTTGCACTCGGACGAATTGGGGGTGCTCTCAGACCTTCCCCATTCGTAACCAGGCACGAACCCATATATATTTCTGGTTATCCATTGCACAGAGGATTTGATTTTAGGGTTCCATGGCATATCTATGGATGGCGACTCTGAGTTTATTTTAGGTATGTCTCGGTTTCGAGCCCTGGCTCCGGATCGAGACATATCTCTTTCTTTTTATATTGCCACTCGTGCTATGCTATGAGGGTGGCATCCGTTTCGAGAGTTCCTTGGCAAAGCTCTCCTTCACACGTGGATGATCCAAAGAGGGTGTTAGGGACCCGTTCCCTCTCGCCGTTCTCGGATCGGGGTCCACAATAGCACTATTGCCAAAAAGAAAGGCTCTCCCTCCATGTGACGAGATGCTAATTACAAGAGAGAGCGAAAACACTACAATACAAAAAGATACAACATACAAAAAAGAAATTTAGGAGGAAGAAAGTCAAAAATCTCCAATCGGGCTTTAAGAACTCCCACGGGCAAAACATTCCACTTCACTACTGACCGACCCTTTAACATGGTGATAGCAGACTGAATGCCCCTTAACTCGATCCTAGATCTCTTCAACCATATTCACAAACCTCCAACGATGAGAACAACTCCTATCCATCCATCCATTTGATGATGCTAAGGGAATTTCCTTCCACAACCAACCTACCCAAATCTCTACTCTCTGTGATCACAACCCTTAATTCCGCTTCATTGAAACTCATGATTCTATTGCGGCCCATTCTATAGGATGATCCAAACCATTTATTTGCTGGTTCCAATGTAATTAACTACGATGTGCCTCAAAATGATCTCCATATGATGATCCTAACCCGGCGATATGCAGAGGGATAGCGCATTATAGAAACCACTAGGATTTGTTTGGTTGCCTCCTCTCAGTGGAAAGGAAAGTGAAAATATGATATTGATAATGAAACAAAATTCCATGTAAAAGAAACAATGTGAAATATATAGGGGTTAATTATGGAAAAAGGTATGTAAAATCCATCCTTTTTTACTTCCCTTTCCACCGAGGAGAGGCAACCAAATGGAGACCTTAGGATCATCTAGTGGACATGATTTTTGGAGCACAGCTATTTAGATTGTAGGTACCTATAATATTAACTACTAATAATTAAATTCCTTAAATCTTTTATTTCCTGACATAGGGTATCCCCACCCAAATTTTTAGGGCTGGACTATTCCCTACGGATGCATGCAATCACCTATAAACAAGGCGCATCTGGTAAGCCCATGGGAATTGAACTCGCATCAATGTGGAGCATACCCATGACTTTAAGCCAAAGAGCCACACTTGCATGGGTTGTATTCCTTAAATCTATACTACATGTAGAAAGAAAAGTAGGTACTATGCATCGGGGTTCGATAGAAAGGATTGTGCATTAAATCCACTTCTATCAGTGGATTCTAACCTCCAATTTGTGGTCACGAATACAGACCATTGGTTCTTTTACTTTGGAATGTCTATTTAACAGCCACAAATTGGAGGGTTAGAAACGTCCAATATGAATGAAGTTTACGCACATTTTTTTTTTCTTGGAAAAATATGTGCATAAACTCAACTCAACTCAACTAAGCCTTTCTCACAAACTAGTTGGGGTCGGCTAATGGATCCTTTAGAAAATTTCCATGAGAAGGTGAAAGGATCTACCCATCTTAAATTGACTAAGTCTAATCCCGACACTAGTTGGGTTCGTCTGCATGCATGCATGCATCAATCATATAAGAACCCTAGCTATATATAGTATAAAAACTTGGCATTGTATTTTTATATACTGGAAAAACTTGGACGGGCTTGTATAAATGAAAATTTCCATTTGGTCATTATATCTTTACAAGGGAAAATTTGGGTGGGCCCTTGAGGTTATAAAGCCCTTTACTACCAGGATCAACGGTTATAAAAAATCATGTGTGTACCGTAGCGATCTGTTATAAAATAAATATTTAATAAATGAGATGAAGTGAAATAGAAGGAAATCATCTCTCTCGTCTTCTTATCCTGTATATATATGTAAAGCGGAATCCTCTAAGCTGTGGTGGTGCCACGTGGCAGCCCCTCTTCTATCCTGAAATTTTAAAAAGTCTAAATTTCTAAATTTCCAATAACGTTTGTATTCCCTTATTTTAAGCCTATGTGGCAGCTAATTTTTAAGTTGTCATCCTATTTGTATCACCATTTTCCGGTCTCTAAAAGAAAGAAGTAAATACAATTTATAAACAAATATGGTTTTCCCCTATATCCACTCCCCATAACCCCCACGACCTTTTGTTTTGACACTAAATGCGGTTACTTTCCATTGTTCCTTTTTATTTTTAAATGTTTATGTTTTCCAACGTAATTTTTAGCATTCCATTCAACGCTAAAATCTCCTTCATCTGATTTATTTCCATAAATAGAGCCCATCCTCCTGATTTATTTCCATACGTTTTTCCTCCCCCAATCAATTTCGGACGTGGCATTGATTATTTATAATTGAAAAACACATACATTTCTCATGTTGGTATTTATAGCTCAACTTTGGGTTTATCTCTTGACATCTCTTATGCCTATTTACAGCTCATATTTCCGTTTGTCTCTCTTCACCTTCCATATAGCTTTAACGAATTCGTTTCGAATACACTGCTATTTATTTCCAAATCACTCCATTCTCTCCTTATTTACTTCCAAAAAAAGATACTTCCCCTTATCATTTTGTATTTCCACTGATTTCCGTACAAACCTTTTTAATGCCCATCCGAAATCGTTTCCCTTCCCCATTCGCATCCATAAACCTCGAAAATTCTTCTGATAAAATGAATTCAATGGCCACTATTGCAAACCCTATTGCATAACATTAGTTTGAAAACTAGAAAACACATGGTTTAGGGTCTCACAGTATTCCTTTTTGATACTATGTCTCCTTCTTTATAGTAATTTGGGTTTTTTTCTAATCTCTTCCTGCTTTCTTTCTTTTTTATGCGAAAGCTGGGGTTTAACGGGGACCCCTACCGATCTATTAGAAATAGAAAAAGATAGAACAATAAAAACTCCTGCTTTCTTTTGTACGTGGTTGAAACAAGACACCCCATGCAAGAAATTATTTCCTGCATGAAGTTTTCGAAATATTCCAGAAAAAGGAAAGTGATTGATGGGGGTGTATTTTCATTAGAAGAAGGGATAAGAATTTATGCACATATGTGTGCTTTTGGGTTTCTATGAGAAATATGTAGGCCTTCTATAGTTGTTTTTACAAGTGTTACGCATGTGGGCAATGTTTGTCAGCCATGGATTTTTTTTTCATGTAATATTTAACTTATCAAGTCGTGAAATAGGGGTGTAGAGGGTGGGAGGAGAGACTTGATAGGAATTTTAAATCTTCACTTACCCTCCTAAATCCCTCTCCCGTCCTCTTTGTCCATTGATTAAGTTTATCCATGAAAAAACTCATGGTTTCCAAACATGGCCGTAGAGATTTTGATGTTATTGCGATGGAATATTTGGCTTACAAAGCTTTAAGCATAGATGTGGATCCGGTTGAGTAAAATACTGTTGTTGAGTGGATAGTAAGTTGAACATGTTTGCTGCTAATATTTTGGATGTTTTATTTATGTTTTGATAATTTTTTTGGTGCCTGTTGCAGTTTACTTAAAGATGGGACAATTCACAAACAAAAGCTGATGCAATGCTCTGCACCAGCTAGAGGTATGATGACTAGGAAATTTCAACGCCTGTAGAATTCACAATTCTTCTTCAATTCCATTATACACTTTTCCTTTTTATACATCCGGTAGCTTCACAAACCCAATTATGATTTTCTATGATGGGTTTGTAATTGCATATCTCTCTATACTATTAGATCTTCTTATGGATTTGTAATATTTTCTTCTTTTTCTTTCTCGAGTGGGTTGGGATAGGTTGTAAATAAATAAGAAAATATGTGAATTTTCTTTCTTCGATGAGAATTTATGTTTTATTTTTGCCCTTCATGTTCCATATCATTTCTTGTTTTTTTTTTTTTTTTTCATTTTCCCATTTGTTCAGAATTTGGGTTGATTTTTGCAGTGTGAATGATATGGTTTTACCCACTTTTAGGCTTTACAGAGTAGTTGGTATTTTGAGAGTAGAAGTTTCATATTTTCTTGGGCTCTTTTTGAGCTATTAAAATGATAGATATATTGTTCTAAACAGTAGGTAGCTCGAAGTTTTGCATTAGTAGATGACCCCAACATAGTTTTTCTAATGTGAATAAATATTTCAAGTTATTAACTGCAAGCACGAATATCATCTTCACCACATCCTTGAATGATAGGCCCAATAGACATCCTCACAATAGTTTCAAGACGTATCATTTTTCTTCCTAATATTGATAACCTATTTAGATGGTACAAAACTACCACTAACAAAATATGGTACTAACTGTTTTGTTCTTTATCTTTCTCTCCCTGGCCAAATATAAAGCTCATGCTATTGCTTCATCTATCTGTTTTTTCGTTTAATTAACTTTATATTTCTTTTCGATCTTAAATTACTTCCAAATCGTGCATCGTACGGATTTTAGTTTTTAAAACTCTGTGTTGGAAACACCTTCTAAATAGATTCTTCCTCCTCTATCTTGCTTCACACCGATTTAGGGCTTCTCCGCTTGCCCCACCAACCACATCTTCTACCGTTCACACCTCCGTCTACGGCTGAAGCACTCTAATCTGTCCATCAAATGGCCATCAGACATCAAATAGCTTTTCTGCCAAGAAGCGAGATATCATAAACCTTATGATTTGGGTGTCATCTTGATGCTCGAATTTCTTGATCTCCTCCTCCCATCATAATGATAAGGAAGAAGGTGCGTTTCCTTCTTTCAAATGAGTTTGGCTATTACTAACAAATTTTTCTTTGAATTTGTTTTGGGAAGAGATACATTTAGTTCCATTTTTTTTTTAGTTTTCCCAAGGGAAGCATTAACTTTCTTTCATTAGATGCTAGATAAACAATGTTTCTAAGTGTGATCCATAAGCCTCTTTTGACTGCATTTCCTTTTGTTTTCCATTTGTTGCAGATGCTAATGCAGTTGAGTTCATCATAAACCATGAGGACGTCTCAATAACGTTAGCTCAAGGGAACAAGATAATTTGTTTTTGGAAGAGATACATTTAGTCCCATTTGTTTTCAGTTTTCTCAAGGGTAACATTGGAAAAACTTTCTAGATAAACAATCTTTCCAACTGTGATCTATAAGCATCCTTTTTACTGCATTTTCTTTTGTTTTACATTTGTTGCAGGTGCTAATGCAGTTGAGTTCATCATAATCATGTGAAAGTCTCAATAACCTTTGTTCAAGGAAACAAGAAACAACCTGTATGACATTACTATCTTAGATCCTAACCAAGTCTATTATGAACTGCTTATTGGGAACAAGCATACGAATACTTATATGGCTGTTCTTTCTGGTTTACAAATGCTTTGCTTTTATATGGCTGTTTTTTTAATGAAAGAATTTTTTCTGTAAAATAATTTTAAAATTTACTGTCTTTTGTCGCCCCGTGCATCGCAGGGGTCTGCAACTAGTAATTCTAAATGCTTAAATATAACAAAACTTGGCTCCTCAACGTTGGGGAGGAGACTCGACTCCTACGCAATTCAGCGTGGAGGACTAAGAGTCTGCCACTTTGATGACTATTTAGACGGATAAAAACTTAACTTTCATGAGGACAATCGTACCCCAAGAACCTTTTTCACCCAGCCGAAAAAAAAAACTTAATTTTCATGAGGACAATCGTACCCCTAAACCTTTTCATGTAGCCATCACATTTAGACGAAAAAAAACTTTTAATTTTTTTAGGACAATCATATCCCTTCCCTATTTTATTTAACCAGCTGTTAAATGTTAAGGACAATTTCCAAAAGGCTCTTGGAAGCCTATTAAAAACGAAAAGACATGGTGAGCTCACCCCAGTATCAAAACGTTGTAGTGCCAATATCAGCAGCCTAATTATATCATATACAAATAGTTAGATTTAATTTCAAAAACCTTACTGCTAATATAAGATGATTTTTTTTTCAATGACAGTAACCGCTGTTGAAATAAGATGATGCACAAATCATTTTAATTGCGCATCCAAAACATAAGCTTAGCACATCTCCAAAGGAAAATGATATCAAGACATGCTTGTTTCATATTCATCCTAAACGTACACCCAGGTCTTGTTTGGATGCCAGAAATTTTTGAAATGGAAAATGAGTTTTCCATGGCTAACTCATTTTTCATGCTCAATTCTTTCAAAAATTAAAAAAAATTGCCCCCTTTCTAAGAAAATTGAAATCCAACTTTTTCCTGGAATTTTTTTTATGTCACAAAGAATTTACGTAATTTTGTTTAACTACATCCAACCGGCTACACCCTTAAGCCTTCACCCTTGACGGCAGATTACACATACTCCCTTCAAATTTTCATCTTCAATTTTCTATAGTTGCTATTTTGATGGGAGGAATGTTAAACTCAAGGACACCCTTGCAAAAACATACTACAAGGGCGCCCCATTGGACTATCTCATCTCAGTGCATTTTGTAATGGCATAGAAAAAATATAAAATAATAGTATTAAAGGAACTTTGGTGAGATGGTCCAATAGGGGCACCCATGTAGCTTGTTTTTGCAAAGCACCCTTCAATTTTGTTTTTTTCCGTCTAGGTGGTTTTGGATGAAAAATAGGGCAAGGGCACGATTGTCCTAAAAAGTTAGTTTTTTAGTCTAATGTGTTGGGTGCGTGAAATGGGGTTAGGGTTAATTCTTTATTTGTGTAGATACCTTCATTTTGCTATACCTTAACCAACAATAGCCTAATGTATTGATCCGTGAAGTTTCACTGGACATTTCCTAAAATCCATGAGAAGATCCCCTCTGTCATGAAATTTATATTTTAGGCCATTAATACTTCGATCTGACTTTACGGATCATCAATCGGAACAAAATAAGCTAGGGTCACTTCACAGCTCGGGCCCTGATTCCATTCCGAGACCCGATTTCCGTAAATCGTCAGATCGAGGGCAGATCTTGACCTGAGTGTCTTTCTTTACCAAGGATTTGTGATCATTTAGTCAAAATAATATCAATCAAGGTTATTCTCAAATCCGGATTAAACATTGGGTTACTTAACTAAGCAAAAAACTAGTGAAAAGTTACGGATCAAGGCGAGATAAGCGAGATCCGTCGAAATCATCCCATTAAATCATTGACAACAGAACTTTTTGATGTCTCAATCATTGTCAATATCATGGTTTAATGGTTTTAACCGTTGATCCAAGATTGATCGAGTCGGTTGGTTCGTTTGGATCACCGATTTGCCCAATATTTGGAAAACCGATCTGCCGATGAAGATCGGTGGCTCTCATTGGTTGAAAATTCTGAAATCAGTATTGCTATGATAATATTGGGCTTAAAAGAAAGAGAAAAAAATCAACGATTTCAACGGCGAAGGAATTATCGAAATCGAACTTCAAAATCTCCTGAAAACCACATTTTATAATTTTCACATTCAAAATATTTGAAAAATCTTTTACAAAGATTCTAGGAGATTTGGAGGCATCATCTCATCCATTCTTTTGATTCCCTAAGGATTGCAATTGATCTCAACCACACAATCTTAGTCCATATCTTTGCAAAGATTTCAGGATATTTGGATACCCGATCTCGCCCGTTCTTTCGATCACATGGAGATTGTAGTTGATCGCAGCCATCCAAATCATTGCCATTCTCTACAAAGGCAACCAATTTGGACATTTTCTTTGTCTTCCAAATTTGTTTCCACAGTCACAAAGATTCTTGGGACAAGTGGCATAATCTTGGGGCATAATCTTGGACCTTGAATTGATTTTAAATATTTAGTGCTCGATCCATGCCACACAAATGCTTGCCATTTTTTTACATGGCAATGTCCAAATGAGAAACTGCTAAAAAGTGGGGAGAATATTCTAGAAGGATTCCATCTTGGCCATTCTTTTCCCTTCCTTTTTCACTCACTCAATCTCCACCCTACACCTTTAGGCCCTAAAGATGGCAGCTTAGCCCATCCCTCACCTATAAATACCCCCTCCCCCCCCTCCTCATTGATTACAATTTTTTCTCAGCCCCCTCTCTCTCATAAACTTCGTTCCTCCTCCTCCTTTTCCCCCCATGGTCAAATTTTCGTTCTCCCTCTCTTCTTGCAAAACGGGGCTACTTCCTCTTGGCCAAAAGATCTACTTTCAAGCCTCATCTTCAACCTTGGCGGAAGCACCCTTGGCCAAAACTTTTTCAATCATCACTCTTGGATTGGAACAAAGCTCTTCATCAAATCAATAAGGAGTTTAATATTAAAGATTGAGGACCGACACCAAACACGGAAGACGTAGGTTTTGATTAATTTTCATGTAGACCATTTAGAATCGTAATTACATCACTCTAGGATTTATGTTTAGAGATTAAATTCATGTTAGTATAAATCCATGCTAGGAACATGCATATTAAAGCTATATTTTTTTAAGTATGCATTTTCACCCCTACATCTTTCATTTTACTCCTCTCTCTACACCCAAACTCCCTTCTCCAAAACCGTTCTGTCTCCCTTTAGGCAGCCCAACCCCTCATGCTGAACCCGATCCCACACCCTGAACTGGGCTCGGTTTGCACCCTGAACTGGGCTCGGTTTGCACCCTGATTTGGCCCCACAAGCTGACCCAAATTCACCCTATTTTGGCCCCATAACCTGACCTAAAGCTGCCCTGTAACTCAACCCCAAACTGCCCCGCAACCTGACCCGAAACTTCCTTGCAACATGACCCCAAACTAGCCTGAAACCTAGCTTGACTCAACCCAGCCTCATCAAGTTCAACCCGGTACAACTCGGACCCGCAATCCGACCCTAAACCGGTGCAACCCAACCCAAAGCCGCACTCCACTCCTACCCGAGGCCAGCCCTCACTCCACCCATCTCTTTCATTTTCCTAGCCTCTATATCCAACAGTACACTCTCACCTCCATGCCTCCATGATACCATTACATCCCATGTCACTATCCATGCTATACACCCCACGTAAGCCCACCTCAACCCGAGACAGATCCCACCTAACCTGATCTAAGGTGAACCCAAACTCAACCCACACCTGACCTAATCCGACCCTAACCCAATTCAAACGAACCCGCGCCCAACCTGACTCCTACCCAATTCAACCTGACCCGAGATGGACCCAACCCAACCCAATTCAGTCTAAACCCAACCAAATCCCAATCAGACCCTATCCCATGCTAAACCCTACTCAACCTAACCCAACATAGCCCTAAACCAACCCAATCCAACCTAACCTGACCTACGCCCAATCTAACACAAACCCACCCGAACCTAACTCAACTAAACCCCAACCTGAGCCGCACTCAAATCTAACCCAACCCCTAACCCCTGACCCATCCCACGCCCAACCTAACCCAACCCCTAACCCTTGACCCATCCCACGCCCAACCTAACCCAAACCCCTAACCCTTGACCCATTCCACGCCCAACCTAACCCAACACCTAACCCTTGACCCACCCCTAACCCTTGACCCACCCCACACCCAACCCCTAATGCCCGATCCAACCCAATCCCAAATCTGACTCAATCCAATCTCAAATACAACTCAATTCTATCTAAACTGGCTCAATCCCAAACCAAACCCAATCTGAGCAAACCCAACCCCTAGCCCCAATCCAATCTCATCTAGCCGCACCCCACCCAACCAAAGCAGCCCGATCCAAGCTACATCCTGACCCCAACCCAAGCCCGAACCAAACATACCCTTGTGTATGTATGATGAGCGCATTCGTGAATCATCAATTGAATGCACTGTGTGTTTTTATTTTTATTTTATTTTAACCTATGCATTTTGGTGGTTGCATGCTCATGTGTTCTGATGACAACATGTCCATGTATTTTTATGGATATGCCCCCATTCATTAAATCCATATAGCCATGAGCAATACCCCCATATGTTCTGTTAGAATATAAAGCCTACATGGCAAGGTATTCCGATCCAAAACGTTAAACCCTTTAATAGACATACCTTTATTCCAATGGAATCCGAAGCTTAAAGCAAATCTATGGGGATGAGGACAGGATACCCAATGCCCAATAGTAAATTCACATGGTCATGAACTATGCGGCGGATCGAAGCTCAAGCCGACTCGGTCCAACCCGGACCTAGCTTGACCCAACCCGGTTCATCCCGGTCCAATATGGACCTAGCCCGAGTCAATCCGAATCCAACCAGCCCGGTCCAGTTCTGACCCAACCCGAGTCCAACTCAGACCCGCACCTTAACCCGAGTCCAACTCAAACCTGCATCGCAACCCGAGCCTAACCCAAGTTCAACTAAAACCTGCACCGCAACCCTAGTCAACCCGACCCAACTCAATCCGAGTTGAACTAAACTCAACCCGAGTCGACCCTAATGGAACCCAAACCCAAACCCTCACCCTACTTCAATCTCAACTCTAAATACGCCCCTAGTTACACACCCAACTTTCAACCCAAACCCAACCCAAGTTATACCTCTACTCTAAACCCAAAGGCTCACTCGGCCTAACCTTGTCCCTAATCCATTAAGGACACATTCGGTCTAAACCTTGAAAACGACTTTATCCTAACCCGAGCTCAACCCCGCAGCCACTTAGACTAACCATTTTCCCAAAACCTAAAGGTCCGCTCAGCCTTGAACTCAAGTGATTAGCCTAAAGATACATTTTAAGAGTTAAAGACAACCAGAGTTCACCTGAAGTTCATAGTGTCAACCCAGAGTTCCTCTGGAATGACACATAGTACTTCGGAATGCTTCTGAAATACACTAAATAGTCCCCTGGAGTGAACCAGAAGATATCAGAACTCCATAAGAGTGACCCAGTTTCATAACCAGAGTACCCAAGAGTTCATCTAAGTTAAACACTCAATAAGATCAATTCCAGACCTTACGAAAAACCTAGTCCCAATCCCATGACGCCTTTTCCTAGGATATCCTATCTCAGAGTACCTAACCCTAGAACCCAAGCCTAGGATACCCTAATCCTAGAACCCAAACTTAGGATACCAAATCCTAGAATCCAAACCTAGGATACCCAATCCAAGACTCTGTAACTGGGGTTACCTTATCCCACTTTACCAAATCCAAAATTAGGATACCTTGTACTAGGAAACCCTCACCTCAAACCCAAGCCTCAGCTTAGGCTCTTAGGATTCCCTGCATTAGTTCTAGGGTCATATAGAACCTACATTCTAGGCATATAGAGTTCGGTTTTCACAAGCGTTCAAATATCTCAATCAACAATCAATTCTCAGGCTTAGTCAATTACATAGGACTCATGCTAGGCATTAGGCATCTTAGCTAAGCATTTAGGACTGGAACTCCTGGCCCGCATGAGCCTAAACTGTGAACGGCTAAACAATTAAAATGCACTTAGGTTAATAAAATTCATATTCACCCCCTTAGTTAAACCTAAATAATTAAAGCTTTTAAAAGTTAGGCAAGGTCGGTGCTGTACACTTCGTGCGGTACACCTTCCGACCTCGTAACCAGGAAACTTACTGTAGACACCCCATTTTGACCGAACCCTTTTTCCCAAAATCGAATAAAATCCCAATCCTGAAATTCCCGAAACCAAATCCAAACGTGAGAAAAGTCCAAAAATTTATCCAATTCATCTTGTCC
This sequence comes from Tasmannia lanceolata, assembly GCF_043159265.1. NCBI lineage: Eukaryota > Viridiplantae > Streptophyta > Magnoliopsida > Canellales > Winteraceae > Tasmannia > Tasmannia lanceolata. The sequence continues at coordinate 93,717 of NW_027518684.1, read as the reverse complement.
TTCAGTGGATATAAATCTCCCGAAAAATGGTTACTGCTCTAAGGAATACCCCTGCAAATTTTCAGAAAAAATCGAACAAAATTTGGAGGAAAAGACAAGACAAGTTTGTCCCATTATCAATTACGCTAAGCAGAAGAGGGGTCAATTATTGAAGCGGGGGTGTGCCACTACCAATACCCGTGTACGAGCAAATAAAGTAGACAAAAAGCAAGTGGGGTGTGCAAATATCAAGGCAAGGGTGTGCTAATATCAGCACACCCTTTTCTTATAAGAGGCCCATCGACTAGGGTTTTAGGAGAGCCCCCATTTTCTAAAAAAAGAAGGGAGAGCCTCATTTTTGGGCAGCTGCAAGAAAAGAGAGGGAGTAGCAGAGAAGGGTCTTGACCTCCATCGGCCACCATTTTCGCCGGCCAACTTTCTCCCCCTTGCCACCATCTTCCATAGCCACCACCATCAAGCTATCTCTTCCTCTTCCACCCTTCTTCTACTTCCACCATCTCCTTAATAATTGGTTTGGGAATTGAAGAATTGATTTAAATTTCAAGGGTAGATGAGTTTGAAATAAACAAGAGGGGGGGTGAATTGATTTTAACACTAAATTAGCCATTTTAACACTTCTATTTTGAATTTTCTTCTCTAGATTAAATTTTTGGTTAGTGCAAATATGATTAAACACAAAATGAAATGCCAAACCAAAAACAAAAATGAAAGTGCAAGAACAAGAAAGAACACACCGATGTATAGTGGTTCGGGCAAAGCCCTACTCCACTCTTCTTAAGATTGTCCTGAAGGATTTCCATTATGTGAGACCTCCACGATGCCCGGCTCCGAGGCGGTTACACTTCCAAGGGGTATTAAATAAGGATGCCCTTACACCTTTACAATGACTCTCCTTCTTCGCCGAGTTCTAAGCGATTTCTCTCTAGGGAATTAAAATAGGATGCCCTTACACCTTTACAAGAAATGGAAGATAAGTAGCTTGGCTTCTTCTTGAAAGCTTGATGCTCTTTGAAGTCCCTTGATTGCTCTTCAATGGTGATTGCAAGTGAAAGCTCTAAACCCAAACTCAATAGATTTGCAAGTGCAAGGCAAGTTTGGAAAAATTAAAATCTTAAGCTTGAAAGGGTTGCAAGTTTGCTTGAATGCTTAAGAAGGTTTTTCAAATGATCAAGAGAGAGGAAATAATCCTCTTGTATGAGTATATATAGTCTCTTGCAAAAATATGACCGTTTGGGGGTAAGAAAATTAAAAACCAATTTTTAAATCAAATCCCAACGGCTCTTTTTTGAGCTGTCGCGAGGTTCTCGGAGCTCCGAGAACCATTCTCGGAGCTCCGAGAACCATTCTCGGAGCTCCGAGAAATATTCTCGGAGTTCCGAGAGAACGGCCAGAAGATGGAATTATTCTACTGGACCATTTCTCGGAGTTCCGAGAAAATGGCCAGAAGCTACTGGACCATTTCTCGGAGTTCCGAGGGAACTCTTGGAGTTCCGAGCTTGGAGCTCCGAGAAAAATCTCGGAGTTCCGAGAAGCCTACAAATCAGCAGATTTTTATTTTTTTATTGCTTGTTTGATTTTTTGGCTTTTGGAACTCAACTCCTATGATAATTTTGGAATGTTTATGAGGGTCCCAACATGTTGGTCCACCACATAACCATTCACTAATCCATTTTAAGTTCTTAAGTGTTTTTGAAAAACTCTTTTAAAGACCTTGCCTTGACTTGGAAATCTAAAGAGAAAGGATGTACAATGATACCTATGTAGCTTTCAACTTCTCTTTAGTCTTGGTCTTCAATTGGTCTTCCATCTTGTGTATGCTTGCTTGAGAGATGAGGTGAGCTTCACTTAGCTCCTTTGACTCTTGTATGGGACATCTCCAAGCATGACCATGTAGTGTATTAGTTTCTTCAATGATCAATCATATTTTAAACACAATACTTCAAGGCAAATTGATTAGTATTCAATAACACAATCAATTATGTTTAGAATCATCAAAACAAGATAGGAGAGTAGACCCTTGGGCTTACAATCTCCCCCTTTTTGATGATGACAAACAAAATTGATTATGAGTTGTGTGTGGAGTGACATAGTAGGCAAGTGATTACTGGAACTCCCCTTCAATATATGCACACAAATAAATTATAACAATTAAAAGCATATGGTGCATATAGTCAATTGAATAGATAATCAATTTCAAACTTCTCCCCCTTTTGTCATCGACAGAAAGGGTGTACTAAAAAGTAAAGCAATTTAGGAATAGATGAAGATTGAGTTAGGTACTCCCCCTAATTCAATGCTTATGGTATAAAAATATATAACCAAGTAATGCACATATACCTGTTCATGATCGAGATGTTGACAAATGTCAAATTGTTAGGTATTTTTAATTAAAGTGAAGGTACCTCTCCAACTTAGAAAACTAAGAAGGCTAAGAGTACCAATTGAGTGATTTTTAAGATTAATATATGACATCTCATTCATGCAGATACTACCAAACAAGGATGATATATATAAATACTATATAGATAAGCTGGTAAAAGGCACAGAGTATTTATTTGGCAATTTCTTTGACTTGATCCGCACTCCAAATGTTTAAGGCACTTCGGATATAACAAATTCTATCATCACTAAGGGGTTTTGTAAAGATATCCGCCAATTGATCCTCAGTATTGATATATTTTAAGCAAATATGAGTGATCTCTAATGAAGTGGCGCCTAATCTCAATATGTTTTGTTCTTGAGTGTTGTATGGGGTTCTTTGTTAAACTTATAGCACTAGTATTGTCACATTGGATGAGAATATTTTCCATTTTAATTGCATAGTCCATCAATGTGCTTTTCATCCATAGGACTTGTGCACAGCAAGCTCCAGCTGCCACATATTCTGCTTTTGTTGTGGACAAAGCTACTGAATTTTGTTTCTTGCTAAACCATGAAACAAGTGATTTTTCCAAGAATTGATAAGTCCCATTAGTGCTTTTCCTATCCACTCTGCATCCAGCAAAGTCTGCATCTGAATATCCAATGAGAGTGAAGGCAGATGATCTTTCATACCATAGTCCTAGACTTTGGGTTCCTCTTAAGTACTTGAAGATCTTCTTGACTGCCGATAGGTGAGACTCTTTTGGATCCGATTGAAATCGAGCACAGAGACAAACAGTAAACATAATGTCTGGTTTGCTGGCTGTCAAATAGAGTAAGCTACTTATCATACCCCTATACATCTTTTGATCTATAGATTTGCCAAATTCATCCTTTTCTAGTTTAGCAGTTGTACTCATGGGAATTCTTGATGTCTTACTGCTATCCATGCCATACTTCTTTAATAACTCCTTCGTATATTTTTCTTGATTTAAAAATATCCCATTTTGGTATTGTTTAATTTAGAGTCCTAAGAAGTAGGTTAACTCACCCATCATGCTCATTTCAAATTCATTTTTCATTAGAGTTGCAAATTCATCACACATTTTTTGATTAGTTGAGCCACAGATGGTGTCATCCACATAAATTTGGACAAGGAGGATATCTTGATTTTCTCTTTTGATAAATAATGTTTTATCCACCTTTTCCATCTCAAATCATTTTTCCACTAGGAAAGTGCAAAGCCTCTCATACCAAGCTCTAGGAGCTTGCTTTAATCCATATAAAGCTTTATCAAGCCTGAAGACATGATTTGGATGTTTGTAGTCCTCAAAACCTGGAGGTTGCTCAACATACACTTCCTCTTGGATATAGCCATTTAGGAAGGCACTTTTGACATCCATTTGATAAAGTTTGAATCCTTTGTGAGATGCATATGCCAAGAGTATCCTAATGGCTTCCATACAGGTAACAGGAGCAAATGTCTCATCATAGTCTATTCCCTCCTCCTGATTGTACCCTTGGGCTACAAGCCTAGCTTTGTTTCTAGTGATAATTCTATTTTCATCCAACTTGTTTCTATACACCCATCTCGTGCCAATGACTGGATGATCACTAGGTCTAGGCACTAGCCTCCAGACCTTGTTCCTTTCGAATTGACTCAACTCTTCTTGCATAGCCATCAACCAATATTCATCATTTTCGGCTTCCTTGATGGTTTTAGGTTCTAATTCGGATAGGAACGCCAAATTGTTACTCACACTACGATAGTATGATCTAGTTCTTACTGGTGATGTGGCATCACCTAAAATTTGGGATTCAGGATGATCTACCAATATTCTCCTATCCCTAGGTAATGAGTCATCATCTTCATTTTCTGCTTCCTCACTAGGTAATGTATGACTTGTAGATGCATGAGGAGGAGCACTTAACTTAGGTAAGAGATGTTCATTAGGTTCATCCTCATCATGTGGCATTTCTTGAGGTGTTGGCTCTCTCTCATCAAATGTCACATGCATGGATTCTTCTATTAAATACTCTATATGCTTTGCTATGTGAAGAATACCCTAAGAATATGCCATCATCCGACTTCTTATCAAATTTGTGTAAATTATCTTTAATGTTTAAGATGAAGCATTTACAACCAAACACTCTAAAATGGCTTATATTTGGTTTCAAGTTTTTCCAAAGCTCATAGGGTGTTTTCTTAGAAATTGGCCTTAAATATACCCTATTTATGATATAGCAAGCGGTGCTAACCGCTTCCGCCCAAAAATATCTAGGGAGATCATTTTCATGCAACATAGTTCTAGCCATTTCTTGAAGGGTTCGGTTCTTTCTTTCTACAACCCCATTTTGTTGAGGTGTCCTAGGTGCCGAAAAATTGTGTTTTATGCCATGTTCATTACAGTAAGTGTCAAAATGTATATTTTCAAATTCTGTTCCATGATCACTCCTAATGTAAGAGATGGCAATACCTTTTTCATTTTGTATTTGATTGCACAATTTAAGGAAGTTTTCATAAGTTTCATCTTTATGTGCTAGAAATATGACCCAAGTAAATCGTGAGTAGTCATCCACAACTACAAACACGTACCTCTTTCCACCTAGGCTACTTGTCTTCATTGGTCCAAAAAGATCCATATGAAGTAGTTCCAAGGGGTAGGAGGTTGAAATCATATTTTTAGGGGCAAATGAGCTTTTTAATTGTTTTCCTAATTGACAAGTTCTACAAATGTGATCTTTGGTGTATTTGAACTTAGGCAATCCTCTAACAATTTCTTTTGAGGAGAGGGTCGAAATGAGATCCATTCCGGCATGACCCAACCTCCTATGCCACAACCAAGAGTCTTCACTAATGGCATTAAGACAAGTCACATTTTGGAATCTAAGATCATCTAGTCCAATAGTGTAAATGTTATTGTCTCTAGAACCTATGAATTTTACTTTTTCATCTATCTTATTTTTAACAATGCATTTGTCGGGGTTGAAGACTACTTCAAACCCATTATCACATAATTGACTAATGCTAATAAGATTATGGGATAAGCCATCAACATAAAGCACATCATGTATGGGAGAGGTAGAGTTACCTATGGTGCCTTCTCCTTTGACTTTTCCTTTCTTGTCATCTCCAAAGGTAACATCTCCACCATCCTTGAGTGATAGGGATGCAAATTGAGTGAGGTCTCTGGTCATATGTCTAAAGCATCCACTATCAAGGTACCATGTGTTCTTCTTGTTATGGCTTTTAAGGCATACCTACATATGAATAGGCAAGTGAGATCCTTTAGGTACCCAAATCTTCCTAATCTTGCTATGTTCATTTATTTTTACTTTAGAGTTCAATTTGATTTTATCTTGTTTAGCATGCATGCAAGCAACTTTATAATGACCTTCTAAACCACAATAAAAATAAGTTTTGATATTACTAGAAGAGGCCTTTACAAGTTTGTTTTTATAGTTGGATATTGTAGTATTCCATTTGTGTCCAAGTCCACTTTTATCATGTGACATTCTTTGAATGTTAACAAGTCTATCCAATTTCAATGAACTATGTTCAAATTTTTCAAATAGTTTCTTTAGTTCATCATATTCAAAAGATAGTTTACTATTTTCATGCTTTAGCTTGTTGTTTTCAATAGAAAGTTCTTTACGATTTTCATTTAAGATTTTGATAGAAGCATTTAAATCATGAATTTCAATTTTGTATTTTTCATTTTCATCCTCTAAAAATTCATGATATTTCTTTAACCAACCAAATTCTTTTGTCATGTTAGAGAGAGAATTTTCAAGTGATACATTTTTATCAAATTCAATCTCTAGTTCATCATGTGCATTTTGCAAGGAATCTAGAACTTCTTTTAAAACAATGACATTATTTAAAGTATTTACCTCTTGATTGTCGTTTGTTGAGGCCATGAAGCAAACGTTTCTTGCAATCAAGCAATCTTCTCCATCATTTTGTTCGCCTTCACTTTCAATTTCCTCATCCCATGTGGCGGTCATTCCTTTCTTGCCTTCTCTTATCTTGAAACGGTTGTTTGAAGAAGGCTCATTGTTGGGTGGATAATCCGGGCGAATGTGTCCAAGCTTCTTGCATCCATAGCATCGGGGTTGAGACGATCCATCACCGAGCTCTTCTTTCTTCTTGAATGGATGATTGGTCATTCTATTTTTCATGCCTCCCATGTTCCTTTGCAAGAATTTGATCATTCTTGTTAGGAGGGCAACTTCATCTTCGATGTCTTCCTTTGCATGTTCATTTCCACCTACATTGCAAGCAAAAGCAATTCCTTTTCTCTTTTCAATTTCAGTTTCAATTTTGGGTGCTTTTGTTTTGAAAATCATCTCATGGGTTATCAAGGACCCTATTAGGTCATCTAGGTTCAATGTATTCATGTCCTTGGCTTCGGTGATTGCGGAGGTTTTGGATTCCCATGACAAAGGTAGGGACCTAAGGATTTTGGTCACTAAATCTCTATTTGAAAATTGTTTTCCATGTCTTCTTAGTCCATTTACAAGGTTAGTGAATCTAGTGTACATGCCGGCAATTGTTTCATCGGGTGTCATTTGAAAGAGTTCATATTTCCGAAATAGATGGTTCATTTTAGATTCTTTGACTTGGTTGGTTCCCTCATGGGTGACTTCTAAGGTGTCCCAATTTTCCTTAGCCGAATTCAAATTAGACACTCTATTGAATTCTTCGGGAGACAAAGCACAAATTAGGAAATTCATGGCTTTGGCATTATAATTTGAAGCTTGTTGTTCGGCTTCGGTCCAATCATTTAGATTTCTTGTGGGTAATGTATATTCATTATTAATGGTTCTCCACATTTGGTAATCTTGGGTTAAGAAGATTTTCATTTTAGTTTTTCAAAAACCATAGTTTGTTCCATCAAAATAGGGTGGCCTAGTGTTTGAGTAACCTTCATGGTGTTGATGATGGTTTGCCATTTTAGAATCTTTACTCTAGACCGGTTAGGGTTTTAAAAATTAGAGCCGAGGCTCTGATATCAATTGAAATAAACAAGAGGGGGGTGAATTGATTTTAACACTAAATTAGCCATTTTGAAACTTAATTATGAACCCTATTTTGAATTTTCTTCTCTACATTAAATTTTTGGTTAGTGCAAATATGATTAAACACAAAATGAAATGCCAAACCAAAAACAAAAATAAAAGTGCAAGAACAAGAAAGAACACACCGATGTATAGTGGTTCGGGCAAAGCCCTACTCCACTCTTCTTAAGATCGTCCTTAAGGATTTCCACTATGCGAGACCTCCACGATGCCCGGCTCCTAGGCGGTTACACTTCCAAGGGGTATTAAATAAGGATGCCCTTACACCTTTACAATGACTCTCCTTCTTCGCCGAGTTCTAAGCGATTTCTCTCTAGGGAATTAAAATAGGATGCCCTTACAGCTTTACAAGAAATGGAAGATAAGTAGCTTGGCTTCTTCTTGAAAGCTTGATGCTCTTTGAAGTCCCTTGATTGCTCTTCAATGGTGATTGCAAGTGAAAGCTCTAAACCCAAACTCAATAGATTTGCAAGTGCAAGGCAAGTTTGGAAAAATCAAAATCTTAAGCTTGAAAGGGTTGCAAGTTTGCTTGAATGCTTAAGAAGGTTTTTCAAATGATCAAGAGAGAGGAAATAATCCTCTTGTATGAGTATATGTAGTCTCTTGCAAAAATATGACCGTTTGGGGGTAAGAAAATTAAAAACCAATTTTTAAATCAAATCCCAACGGCTCTTTTTTGAGCTGTCGCGAGGTTCTCGGAGCTCCGAGAACCATTCTCGGAGCTCCGAGAAATATTCTCGGAGTTCCGAGAGAACGGCCAGAAGATGGAATTATTCTACTGGACCATTTCTCGGAGTTCCGAGAAAATGGCCAGAAGCTACTGGACCATTTCTCGGAGTTCCGAGGGAACTCTCGGAGTTCCGAGCTTGGAGCTCCGAGAAAAATCTCGGAGTTCCGAGAAGCCTACAAATCAGCAGATTTTTATTTTTTTATTGCTTGTTTGATTTTTTGGCTTTAGGAACTCAACTCCTATGATAATTTTGAAATGTTTATGAGGGTCTCAACATGTTGGTCCACCACATAACCATTCACTAATCCATTTTAAGTTCTTAAGTGTTTTTGAAAAACTCTTTTAAAGACCTTGCCTTGACTTGGAAATCTAAAGAGAATGGATGTACAATGATACCTATGTAGCTTTCAACTTCTCTTTAGTCTTGGTCTTCAATTGATCTTCCATCTTGTGTATGCTTGATTGAGAGATGAGGTGAGCTTCACTTAGCTCCTTTGACTCTTGTATGGGACATCTCCAAGCATGACCATGTAGTGTGTTGGTTTCTTCAATGATCAATCCTATTTTAAACACAACACTTCAAGGTAAATTGATTAGTATTCAATAACACAATCAATTATGTTTAGAATCATCAAAACAAGATAAGAGAGTAGACCCTTGGGCTTACAGAGTTACAGAGAAAAAAGAAGAAGAAGGAGGAGATCGATTAAGAGCTTCTAATTTTTCTTGAAGGATGAAGAGCTGATCCAATCCGCAAGGGTAGCATCGAGATTAGATATCCAAAGCTAATCTATTTGACCCAAGACTCAAGCAATCTCTTCCTTTCTCTTTAATTCAAATCTAATAGGTGAATCATATTGTTTAGAATGATGTAGGTCTGCAATTTTGGTTTGGTTATTGTGGATGGCTGAGATCGCTAAATCTGTTAGATTTCTTCGTGAAGTTTAATTGTAGGAGTTAAAAGGGGTTGGATCTCAATTGGTTCAAATTATTAAAATCCAGTTGTGTATAAAAAAGAAGCCCCATTCCTTGACACTGTCTTTGGGCTATACATCAACATAGCCATGTCTAATGATTCCATAGAGTCTTTCCTATTTTGATTAATTTTATGGAGTTTCTTTTGTATCCTTACCTCTTTACCCTCCTTGTCCTGCTCCTTATACTAGGATTTCTCATAAGGGCTTAGGGATTTCTCTTTCTTCAGGACCTTTGTTTCTTATAGGATTCAGGGGTTCTACCTTGTCTTCTTTCGGGACTACTCTCCTCATGTTCCTAGGGATCCTACTCGAGCTTGAGAATTCTTTCGACTATAGGACATTTCCTTGGGTTTCTTTTTCATTCAGAGTCATTCTCCTTATGTTCCTCGGGATCCTTTTCGAGCTTCAGGATTCCCTCGATTACAGGAACACTCTCGTCGGGTTTAGGCGATGACGGACGGCAACCTCTTGAGCCAAAACCCTCTTTCGATCAAAAGGGATAAAAATACATAAAAATAAAATAACAAAAATCCAAAAAACATCAAAAAACACTCGAAGCGTATTTTGAAATGCTGTTTCGAACTACGTTGGCTTGATCCCTTTCCACAGGGTACGTAGGCAGCTTGGGATTTTCGTCCCAAGTTCAGTCAAACTTTTCAATTAAATCATTTAAACCCTTCAAAAAAACATTCAAACATTTTCTAAAAAATCTTTCAAACCTTTCACACCAAAAATCAAAATGGGCAAGGATGAATGATTACCAAGTCACTCGGAGCCTTCCTTTCATTTCTTTTCCGATTTTGATCGTGATTTTCCGGTTTTATCGGTTTTTCGACATTTTATCGGGTTTTAGGACGGGCGACGACGTAGCGTGGCCCCTTCACAGGGATTGTCCTCGCTGAGCCCAACGATAGGCTATGATGATCGTGAGACTTATCTGATCTTTAGCGGATCCGGATAGCTGAGCTTGATTCATTAGAATCGCTCCCTGAGCCTATCGTGCGCTCCCTTTTCTTTTCCCTGGCATTCTTGGTCCTCATGTACCGTTGATTTTCCGATTCATTTCTTTCCCTGTATCTTTTAGCTCATTGTGTATTTATCTTTGACTTCTTATGTGCTACTGTTAGCTTGCTTACTTTCCTAGCATGAGATTGATTATTATTTTCTTAGCATTATCTCTTACATAGGCTCGCATGCTAGTGTGTTTATTCTATTGCTTTGGTAGTTTACTGTTGTGCTTATCTGTCCTATCACCTTTTTATTTGTAGCATTTATTCATCTTATCTTGATTATCTGCTTAGCTGTAGCTGTGCGTGCGGATGTTACTGCTTTCTTAGATGTGATAGGTTAGGATTAGATGCGGTGAGTTAGGATTTGGATGTTTATTTTATTTTGCCCATCCCCGGGTCATGCATGCTTAGATAGACGTTTTCTCGGCGATACTCGTTCCCATTTCACATGATTTTAGCCCAAAACTCTTCAAAATTAATTTAAAATGGCATAAGAGACCAGGTGCTTGCACTTGGGCGAATTGGGGGCGCTTAACACCTTCCGCATTCGTCATTAGGCACGGACTTTTGTATCTCTGGTTATCCGTTGTAACAGAGTATTTCATAGGATCCAGGGCCTACTTTCTTGGATGGCGACTCTTCTTTGTTATAGGTACATCTTAGTTCCCGGCTAGTCCTTTAATCGAGAGGTATCTCATTCATATAGCCACCCATGCTGTGAGTGGCATCATTTCGAGAGTTCCTTGGTAGAGCTCTCCTTCACATTGTGGAGATCTTAGAGGACCGACGGGGGATCTCGTGTCCCTCGCTCACCGTCCTCGGGATCGGGGTCCACAGGCTGGCGACTCTGCTGAGGAATTTCTTGGAACATTGCCTAACTCTGTAAAAATGTCATTTTTACTAATTTTGAAGAAATTTGGACTAAAATCATTTTAAATGGGAACCTTTTCCGTTAGAATGGCAGGGACACCAGATAGGTACGTAAATAAAATAAGGCCTCACACACTCACTTCCATCCTTTGCATATATTATCTGTTTTGTGGTTACTTTCTGCTGTGGATGTGCTATCAGACTACTTACCTCGGAGAGATACTATGAGTAGGAGCCGTGAGGGCTATACCCGCCTTCTAGCGCCACCGCACTAGTAGTATACTCAACACCTGAACACTTTGTGTGTAAAACGAACATATTTCGTTTACTGGAGGGAATTCACGGTATACAAGTAACTATGAAACCGACTAGGTGAACCTCGCAGCTTTACACTTATATATATATATATATATTGCATTATACTTCTGTTTGCATATATGAGCGAATGTGTGTTGCTTTAACATGTTGAGCCTAGAGTTAGGAGCCTTGTCCTACTTATAGACTAGGGTAGCTCACCTTATGTGGCTACAACACGGTCTTAGTACACTCATCTGTCTGTCTTGAGTTAAGACTTCCTTGACTCTGCGAGATTAGACTAGGGTTGGTGCCCCTGGTTAGGATGTATATATATTTATTTGTATATATTTATTTACTAGATTAGGGTCTGCTTATTAGTTAGGTTTTCTTTCATAATCTAATCCATTCTCCCTATCTATCCATCTTTTGGATTATGATCAGTTCATTGGTTTCACATCATTATCTTTCTAGCCATGATCTATCTTCCATGAGCCTGATCCTTTGATCGATCATGATCAAATCGCATTCCACATGTCGATTGTGAGTCTATCTTGCCATTATCATTACCAGAGTGTGTACTCTTGCTGAGAGCACTGTTTCATCTTGACCTTGTCGGCGTATTCTTTATGCTTAGTTGCCGAGACCCTCCTAGTACAGCCGTTATGTTACCATATTTTCTCCAAAAACCTTGAGCGTAATCATTATCCTTTGGGTATGTTGACAAACCATGTGCTTACTTTACCACATCTCCTAGTATAGCCGTCATGCTGTCCAGTTTTCTCTAAATTCCTTGAGTGTGGTCATCATCCTTTTAGGCTTGTTAACAAACCATGTGCTTACCTTACCACATCTCCATGTACTGTTGTTATGCTGCCGGATTTTAGCCAAGAGAAAGATGTGCTTGTGTTACCTTTTGTTTCAATTTGCACATTACATTGCCATGTGATTACTTCTCACTAAGCCTAATGTTTGTGTTGTCCATGACAAGAGACTTGCTCAGTTGCCTATCATATCTCCTAAAAGAACCTCTCCATCTCTAAACTTTCCCGGTCTAGCTAGCCTGTTGTACCTATTTCCTCTCACCTTGCCCAGATGGTTGAGTCTACTGAGAGTCTCGTCCTGGACGAAATGAGGGAAATGATGATGAAATCCAGGACCTGATAGACGGGGATCCCTTCAGTCTTTTCAAACTCAAATGCTTCCGAGAACCCTACACCAAACCATATTGCACCATTTTCATCCACTGTGGGAACCATTCAGCCCTTCACAGGTCCCATCACCTTTACCTGTACCACCCCAGGGCTGGAAAATGAATATGAAGGAAAATGAAAGATGTTAGAGCTTGAGCTCCTTGAAAACATCATGCCAGAGAAAGCCTTGCCATTATCAGGTGTTGAAAATCAGTTTGAGCCAGGTCTACAGAAACCAAAAGAGGCCGCCCCTTCCGAGATTCCTATTCCAGGGTCGAACTCCATAGTCATCACCATCATGGAGGAAGGCATGATGTCCATGAACTTCCAGCACTAGTCTATTGCCTCAAAAAAAAAAAAACCAAGTCTCACATCTTTGAAATTCGTTCTTTGTCGACTGCATACCAACTCTCTTGTCAAAGTAGGTATGTCTAAATAACTGTGTCAATGTCAAGCCTGAGTATGTTGTGTCTGTTAATCTTTCTTATTGTGAGTCAGTGTTCAGTCCTCTGTTGAGTTTGATGTGGAGCCCATCGTGGCATGTCAAATATCACTGATGTACTTGAAATCTTCTATGAATTGAACATATGATTCCAGTGTTGTTAATATTCTTATGTATTCGCTCTTGGATCTAATGTTAATAAACAAACTAAGACACCCTCCTCGGACGAGGATGCCGACAAAATTCCCCTCGAGATCTGAAAGATGGTCAAACGAGAGGAAGAGCGTCGAGCAAAGCCACTTGAAGATGAAATCGAAACTGTGGATAGTGATATTGAAATCCAAGACTCGGGAAATACGGATTGGCAAAACTTTATCTCCTGAAGAGCACGAAGAATTGATAAACCTATTAAGGGGGTTCAAGGAAGTCTTGCTTGGTACTATGAAGATAAACCGAGAGCATGCCTTAGTGCTGTTCAATGTATGTCTCCCTCAGCTTTAGACATCAGGTTGAAAAAGCGACAATTTCAGAAGGACGAGTATCCATCATCAAGTGAAGACGATGAAAAGATTGAGAGGAAATTTTCGGTCAACAAAGTCACAATCATAGAACATGGGGTCCCAACAGAATACTTGGGCCGTGCATTCCGATGGAATTTCTAGTTAGAGCATTCAAGGAGTAGGGGCATCTCCCGATATCCAAGCAAAAAAAAAAAGAGAAAAAGAATGAACAAAAAAAAGAGATAGAATCCAGAGAAGAGAAGGAGAAGGGAGCATGCCCCTACGTCAACTCCTTAGAAATATCAGAATCGCAGGGAGAGGAGTCGATAAGATAGATTGAAAATTTTTGAATCATCTTCAGCATACAAAGAAGACCCAGAGTCGTACAATTCTGAGCGTCAGTTCGTGATCACAGAGACAAGTGAGAACTCAATCAGACGAACTTGCACAACACAATTGAAGTCTTGCCAGGAAACGCCTCCAGACTCATAAAAAACAGAAAGAAAGAAAAAACTCAAAGCCATTGAACCTTAGCCATTGAAAAAGCTTGTATGCCAAAACATCAGAAGGCCATCCTTGGACGCCTGAGCCTTAATAGCCAAAATCCTAACGTCTGAGAATCTTTTTGTGAACTCCTTCGAGCCAGAAAACAAAATTAAATATTTCTTTCAAACACCAACAAACCAGGGGCATTTTTTTATTTTTTTTTGCTCTGAACTACGCAGACCTGATCCCTTTCTACAGGGTACGTAGGCAGCCTGGTCTTCCAGGTTCGGTCAACCTTTGAGCTAAAAGCTAAATCATTCTTTTCCAAACCCCAAGCGAACTACGCGGTCCCGATTCTCCATTCTTGGGGTATGTAGGAAATTTGGCTAGACCAGATTCGGTTGAAACCATAAGAATCAAAGAAATATCCAACCCCCTTGACCTCGAGCCCACCTAGAAAGTTCTTCTGGTGAATAAGCAAATGTTCGAGGCAAAAACAGAAAGAAAAGATAAAAGCGATGGAGTCTGAAGACCCGCTAGGCTGAAAACTTGAAAAAGGCAGTCTAGGCAAAAGTTAGGGTCATCAACCCGCTAAGACGACTACCAAAAAGTCGGCTTGGGCAAAAGTTAGGGTATCAAGCCCGCTGGACCGAAAACCCGAAAGGGCAATCCAGGCAAAAGATAGGGCAAGCGGTCTGCCGGATTGAAAACCTGGAAAGACAATCTAGTCAATGGCAATGACTTCCCGCAAAGAGTGAATAAATGAGGCGGAGAAAGAATCTTCAACCATAGCAAAGTCTCGGAGTCCAAGTAGTGCGGGCAAGCTTACTTTGACACTTCTCTAAACTAGGGGCATTGAAACTGAACAATCCGAAAGAGATAATAACCATGACGGAAATACCGATGGAGGAAATTAGTGCCTTTTGACATGGTCTTCGAGATTACTTTGAAAGTGGCTAGGCCATACCCTAAAACATGTAACACATAAGATCCAAGAGTGAGTAAAAAAAAATGAGTCGAGTCTCTAGAGTAATAGTTTTCTTTGATTGAGTCCTTTGAAATTCGTTTCTCCTATTTATTTGTTGTAATTTTCCTTTGAAGTTGAAGTCACTGGCATTGGAAGAATGGCAGCATGCCTTAAAAAAAATTCAGAGTAAATCCTGGTTTAGGTATCAGAAGGGGCAGGAGTCATCTTATTCAAACCTACCAGAGACCTTAAGCCTCCAGAAGTGAGCAATGCAAGAAAGAGATTCTTAGACTCAGCCATCACGGTGATAATCCTACTCCCTTCATTCGAAAAAAAAACCTATGCAACCTTAAGCATTCATGAAACCAAGCATCTTTTCTTCAACTATCATTGTTTTTTCCTTGAGACTCTCGTCATGGAAGCACAAGTACACTAGGGGCATCTTTTATGACTTGCGTCATAAAAGATGTCAAGCACACAAAGGCAATCAGTGCCAATGTCTCCAGCAAGTTGAGATAAGAGAGGTTACGAGCACATCCCGAGTCAAACCTCCAATCTCCCCAGCTGAGCCTACTCTACGACAGAGTTAACTCATCAGCAAAATCAGTCCCCAGTGGAGTCTAGAATCTACTTTCCCTCAAAGTATGTTGTTAACTGCTCAAAGTATTCTACTCCCAGCAGAATCCAATTCTTTCAAAAGGGGTCAATATCCAAAATTCCAGCAAATCATGTGAGTCAAGTCCTCAGCAAGGAACTCACACTCCCATTTTCTCGGCAAGAGACAAAGCAATTCTCAAAGGGATCAACCTGAATCAATCGATCAATCCAAATCAATCAATCAATCAATCCAGCAAGCATATAAAAAAAGGGGGGTTCCCGCTTCTTTGGAGAGACAAAGCAATCTCCAAAGAAATCAATCCCAATCAATCAATTCAAATCAATCAATCAATCAAAAGCATGAGAGTATCAATCTTTTCATAAGAATTTTACTCTTCAAACAAATCTCCATTACTTGTTACTGCGTGAGGGTTCCGCATAACAAAGCTTTTCCTTTTAATTAGAGGTGAGGGTCGGCCTAATTACAAATTTTCTTTTGTTACTGTGTAAGGGTTCCACATAACGAAATTTTTTCTGCTTGTTACTGCATGAGGGTTCCGCATAACTAAGCTTTCCCTTTTGTTACTATGTGAGGGTTCCACATAACAAATTTTTCCTTGCTTGTTATTGCGTGAGGGTTCCGCATAACAAAGCTTTCCCTTTTGAATAGTGCGTGAGGGTCCGCCTAATTAAAATTTTCCTTTTGTTACTGTGTGAGGGTTTCACATAACAAATTTTCATTGCTTGTTATTGCGTGAGGGTTTCGCATAACAAAGCTTTCCTTTTGATTAGTGCGTGAGGGTTCCGCATAACAAAGCTTTTCCTTTTGATTAGTGCGTGAGGGTCCGCCTAATTAAAATTTTCCTTTTGTTACTGTGTGAGGGTTCCACATAACAAAATTTTTTCTGCTTGTTACTGCGTGAGGACTGCGTGAGGGTTCCGCATAACTAAGCTTTCCCTTTTGTTACTGTGTGAGGGTTCCACATAACAAATTTTCCCTTGCTTGTTATTGCGTGATGGTTCCGCATAACAAAACTTTCCCTTTTGATTAGTGCGTGAGGGTCCGCCTAATTAAAATTTTCCTTTTGTTACTGTGTGAGGGTTCCACATAATAAATTTACATTGCTTGTTATTGCGTGAGGGTTCCGCATAACAAAGCTTTCCCTTTTGATTAGTGCATGAGGGTTCCGCCTAATTAAAATTCTCCCTTTCGTTACTGTGTGAGGGTTCCACATAACAAAATTTTCCTTACTTGTTATTGCGTGAGGGTTCGGCATAACAAAGCTTTTCCTTTTGATTAGTGCGTAAGGGTCCGCCTAATTAAAATTCTCCCTTTTGTTACTGTGTGAGGGTTCCACATAACAAATTTCCATTACTTGTTACTGCGTGAGGGTTCCGCATAACAAAGCTTTCCCTTTTGATTAGTGCGTGAGGGTTCTGCCTAATTAAAATTCTCCCTTTTGTTACTGTGTGAGGGTCCACATAACAAATTTTCCTTGTTACTGCGTGAGGGTTCCGCATAACAAAGCTTTCCATTTTAATTAGTGCGCGAGGGTTCCGCCTAATTAAAATTTTCCCTTTTGTTACTGTGTGAAGGTTCCACATAACAAATATTCTTTGCTTGTTAATGCGTGAATGTTCCGCATAACAAAGCTTCCCGGTGGTTAGCGTGTGAAGGTTCCACCTAACCAAATCTCCCGTTAGTGCGCGAAGGTCCCGCCTAACTAAAAATTCTATTTTCATGGCGTGAAGGTTCCACCTGATTATCCCAGCCTCATTTTCAGCGCGTGTGGGTTCCACCTGCTTGTTCAAAGTCCAAATTGCCATTTAATAAAAAAATCAATCCCTTTTGTATCTTTTCATTTGAAATTTCGGGCCAATCAAAATGTGTTGTCTCTTCAGCTTTGGCATTCGTGCGACAAGCGCCCTCTGCCAAAGAGGGGCATCTGTAGACACCCCATTTTGACTGGACCCTTTTTCTCAAAATCGAATAAAATCCCAATCCTGAAATTCCCGAAACCAAATCCAAACGTGAGAAAAGTCCAAAATTTTATCCAATTCATCTTGTCCTTCAGTGGATATAAATCTCCCGAAAAATGGTTACTGCTCTAAGGAATACCCTTGCAAATTTTCAAAAAAATCGAATAAAATTTGGAGGAAAAGACAAGACAAGTTTGTCCCATTATCAATTGCGCCAAGCAGAAGAGGGGTCAATTATTGAAGCGGGGGTGTGCCACTACCAATACCCGTGTACGAGCAAATACAGTAGACAAAAAGCAAGTGGGGTGTGCAAATAACAAGGCAAGGGTGTGCTAATATCAGCACACCCTTTTCTTATAAGAGGCCCATCGACTAGGGTTTTAGGAGAGCCTTCATTTTCTAAAAAAAGAAGGGAGAGCCTCATTTTTGGGCAGCTGTAAGAAAAGAGAGGGAGTAGCAGAGAAGGGTCTTGAGCTCCATCGGCCACCATTTTCGCCGGCCAACTTTCTCCCCCTTGCCACCATCTTCCATAGCCACCACCACCAAGCTACCTCTTCCTCTTCCACCCTTCTTCTACCTCCACCATCTCCTTAAGAATTGGTTTGGGAATTGAAGAATTGGTTTAAATTTCAAGGGTAGATGAGTTACAGAGAAGAAAGAAGAAGAAGGAGGAGATCGATTAAGAGCTTTTAATTTTTCTTGGAGGAAGAAGAGCTGATCCAATCCGCAAGGGTAGCATCGAGATTAGATATCCAAAGCTAATCTATTTGACCCAAGACTCAAGTAATCTCTTCCGTTCTCTTTAATTCAAGTCTAATAGGTGAATCATATTGTTTAGAATGATGTAGGTCTGCAATTTTGGTTTGGTTATTGTGGATGGCTGAGATCGCTAAATCTGTTAGATTTCTTCGTGAAGTTTAATTGTAGGAGTTAAAAGGGGTTGGATCTCAATTGGTTCAAATTATTAAAATCCAGTTGTGTATAAAAAAGAAGCCCCATTCCTTGACACTGTCTCTGGGCTATACATCAACATAGCCATGTCTAATGATTCCATAGAGTCTTTCCTATTTTGATTAATTCTATGGAGTTTCCTTTGTATCCTTACCTCTTTACCCTCCTTGTCCTCCTCCTTATACTAGGATTTCTCATAAGGGTTTAGGGATTTCTCTTTCTTCAGGACCTTTGTTTCTTATAGGATTCAGGGGTTCTACCTTGTCTTCTTTCGGGACTACTCTCCTCATGTTCCTAGGGATCCTACTCGAGCTTCAGAATTCTTTCGACTATAGGGACATTTCCTTGGGTTTCTTTTTCATTCAGAGTCATTCTCCTTATGTTCCTCGGGATCCTTTTCGAGCTTCAGGATTCCCTCGATTACAGGAACACTCTCGTCGGGTTTAGGCGATGACGGACGGCAACCTCTTGAGCCAAAACCCTCTTTCGATCAAAAGGGATAAAAATACATAAAAATAAAATAACAAAAATCCAAAAAACATCAAAAAACACTCGAAGCGTATTTTGAAATGCTGTTTCGAACTAGTTGGCTTGATCCCTTTCCACAGGGTACGTAGGCAGCTTGGGATTTTCGTCCCAAGTTCAGTCAAACTTTTCAATTAAATCATTTAAACCCTTCAAAAAAACATTCAAACATTTTCTAAAAAATCTTTCAAACCTTTCACACCAAAAATTAAAATGGGCAAGGATGAATGATTACCAAGTCACTCGGAGCCTTCCTTTCATTTCTTTTCCGATTTTGATCGTGATTTTCTGATTTTATCGGTTTTCCGACGTTTTATCGGGTTTTAGGACGGGCGACGACGTAGCGTGGCCCCTTCACAGGGATTGTCCTCGCTGAGCCCAACGATAGGCTATGATGATCGTGAGACTTATCTGATCTTTACCGGATCCGGATCACTGAGCTTGATTCATTAGAATCGCTCCCTGAGCCTATCGTGCGCTCCCTTTTCTTTTCCCTGGCATTCTTGGTCCTCATGTACCGTTGATTTTCCGATTCATTTCTTTCCCTGTATCTTTTAGCTCATTGTGTATTTATCTTTGACTTCTTATGTGCTACTGTTAGCTTGCTTACTTTCCTAGCATGAGATTGATTATTATTTTCTTAGCATTATCTCTTACATAGGCTCGCATGCTAGTGTGTTTATTCTATTGCTTTGGTAGTTTACTGCTGTACTTATCTGTCCTCTCACCTTTTTAGTTGTGGCATTTATTCATCTTACCTTGATTATCTGCTTAGCTGTAGCTGTGCGTGCGGATGTTACTGCTTTCCTAGATGTGATGGGTTAGGATTAGATGCGGTGAGTTAGGATTTGGATGTTTATTTTCTTTTGCCCATCCCCGGGTCATGCATGCTTAGATAGATGTTTTCTCGGGGATACTCGTTCCCATTTCACATGATTTTAGCCCAAAACTCTTCAAAATTAATTTAAAATGGCATAAGAGACCAGGTGCTTGCACTTGGGCAAATTGGGGGCGCTTAACACCTTCCCCATTCGTCATCAGGCACGGACTTTTGTATCTATGGTTATCCGTTGTAACAGAGTATTTCATAGGATCCAGGGCCTACTTCCTTGGATGACGACTCTTCTTTGTTATAGGTACATCTTGGTTCCGGACTAGTCCTTGAATCGAGAGGTATCTCATTCATATAGCCACACATGCTGTGAGTGGCATCATTTCGAGAGTTCCTTGGTAGAGCTCTCCTTCACATTGTGGAGATCTTAGAGGACTGACGGGGGATCTCGTGTCCCTCGCTCACCGTCCTCGGGATCGGGTCCACACTTACCCAGAACTCAAAACGTAGACCAAATTAACAGAGTTAATCATGGGTCCTAGATCCCTAATCTAGGTGGCGACTCTGGTCAGTTGCTTCTTTTCTTGAAGTTAGGACTTTTATCCTAAATTTATGGAAAAAGCAACCATATTCAAATCCAATGGACAAAGGCGCTATCATCATAAAAACACACACCCTCGTAGGCTACCCCCTCCGGGACGGGATCCACATATTGGCGACTCTGCTGGGGACTAAATTACGTAACTTTATGACTTTTAAAAGCTTTAGTCATTTAGGTTATCACTAGAAGGGAAAAATGTGAAACAAAACACAAAAAAACTCAAAAAAAGAACTAAAAAAAAAAAGGAACAAAAAACATTGTGTGCTTGAATAATCCATCACCCAAACTTTCAAAAGATTAATTAAAGGACTTGAGGGCATTAGATGCGAATCCCCAAATTGCACACTTACATCACTTGCATCTACACCCTTGCATATCACATTCACACACGTTCTATTTAGGAACCCAGAGTGTTATCTAGCATGGTTGACTGGGAGGTCATGTTTCGATGCCTCTGTGTTAGTGAAGCATTCCACCCTTAGCCTAGTACCTTTATGGTGCGTAAACGGATCTGTTGGTTCATGTACTGCTACTCTGGACACCGGTAGAGTATATCGAACACGGATTCGCGCTAAGGGAACTCTTGGCCTTACCCCTAGTTTACCCCACACATGCATATAGCACCAACATGCGTACATCACGTGTGTGAGCTTATATTAGGATATCCTACCCGTCTGTGTCTAGATTAGGCCGTAGTCCATCTTCCAATGACTACGATCGATCTTAAGAACACGAACAAAGTCATGAATCAAACCACTTGGTTCCACTAGATTAAGGGTTAGGAATTGCGCCCTCCAAGTAAAGCTCAAAAAGAAAATGCCTTTGAGGTTGGGATAATAATCTCATTGCTCTTAGATCTAGAAAATCCCATCTCTCATTGATCAATGATTCATTGATCGTGGGTTGATATCCTTTAGACCTGGGTTCCATTTCAAGGACTCATCTCATAACTCCGGCTTAAGATTTCATCTCTCCTTAAACTAGGGGCATCTTCTTCGAGTGCATCCTTAAAATCCCTAAAATGCCATTCCCTTCAAGGGGCATCCCCTTTGAGGATCATGTCTCACCAATCTATTGGTTGCATTCTTTCAATGTTCAAATAAATAAGACCATCTTTTTTCAATGGAAAATTTATCAGCCTCAAATGTGTGTAAAATTAGTCCTTCTAGCCAATGCATGTTTTTAGTGAGGAATACTATTGTGTCTAAACTTCCAATGTTTTCTTTGTCAGGAGTTCTTATATTCACCATTGATCATCCAAAAGTAACTTGGACCCGAGTTTCCGCTCGTCTCATGAGAATTTCACCCCCATCTTCTCCCACTCTTGTCTCAATGTCTAAACCTACTGAAAACCTTCAGCCTCCTCGTGTTGAGGAATTGCTGATCGAACTCACCCGTTAGATAGCTTACTTCGTGAAGAGAATAAGATCATCAAAGACCAATGGAAGGAAAAATTTGGTACTCCTACAACAAAAGGAAAGTCTATAGCAACCACATCCAAGGTCCACCGTCAACCCAATCTGTCTCCTCTGACCATCGAAGATCAAGAACAATATGGTGAGGAAAATCGCACTCAAGTCCCTACCCGAGAAGACAAGTCCCTTGCTGAGAAATTTGAGTTGCTACGTCAAGAAGTTAAAGGGATCAAGAGCCGAGAATTAAGCACTTTCAACCCAGATGATCTTACATTGTTCCCTCATGTCCGTCTACCTCAGAATTTCCAAATTCCAGATTTTGACAAGTACAATGGTACTGGTTCTCCTACTGCTCATGTGCAAATGTTCATCATACGATCGCAGTCCCAGGGTTTGAATTCAGAGCAGATGGCCCAGCTCTTTCCTATCTCGCTAACCGATGTTGCACGTAAATGGTATATGGGTTTAGACAAGATGAAAGTTAAGAGCTGGAATGAGATGACTGATCAGTTCATTAAGCACTTTTCATATGATGAGGGGTCTGAGGTGACTATCCGGGATCTGGAAGCAACTAAGCAGGAGCCTAAGGAAACATTTATCGCCGGAGAAAACAACTTGACCGGAAGAAGCAACTAGAGAAAACAAGATCTCATCAAAAGATGAAGAAGAAAAGAAAAATTAGGGTTCGGTATGGCCTAAAATCTACAGAATCTATAGTTTTTTTTTTTAAAGTCAACTTGAAAGGGGAAAAGATTATTCAGAGGAAAATAAAAAATGGCAAGAGCATGCCGGAGCATGGCCGGAGTTTTGGCCGGAGAAGAAGAAAAGAACGAATAGGGTTTGAATTCTCAGATCTGCTTTCTCTCTCTATTCTCTCACTCCTCTCTCTATAAAAATGGTTTAGAAAACCTAATCCCTTTAAAATGAGGGATTTAATTGCTATTTATAGGCATTTTGGAAAATTGATATCGGCACTCTAAGTTGATGAGCGCGCGGTTGCGCGATTTTTGATGAGGCGCGCCACGGAATCGTGTCCCATTCGGATGAAAATCGCACCGTTCCAGGATAAATTCGCCCCCCTCTCAGGATAAACTCACCCCCCTTTCTGGTTTACACTACGGTCTTCTCTCGGCTCATTCGCTAGGCTCGTTCGCTAGGCAAACGTGCTCAGATCTTGACGAAATTTTACAGGGAGCTAGCTGGGACCTTAACCTAGCTTAGGGTGAAGTTTAGGGTCCTAATTTACTGATTTTGTGAAGTTTTACACAAAATTGGAAGGTTTAAGGCACGATCAAAATGGGGTGTCTACAGAAGCCATTATCAACATTCAAAAAACAACCAAGATAGACAACGGTTTTATCACATGCAAGAGAGTAAGCAGGTCAAGCAAGTCTCTATATATAAAGAAAGGAAAAAGATATTGAGGAAGGTGATGAATAGTGTTGCTAGGTCCGCTGAACTAGAATCCAAGTACTTTTTGCATGATGGCCAAAAGAGAGCGATAGAGACAAAAATAGAAAGGAAAGGACGATAACTTGTGCTGGACTTGGATGTGATAACTAGCCTGATGATGCCGAAATCCGCTCTACACAGTCTAGCGTTGATAGAGTTAATCCTGCATAGAACTTATACTCGCAGGAAAGATGTCAATAGACCCAAAGATAAGACTCAGGGTAATATTATAGTATTTATGCTAGAAATAGGAATCACAGGTGAATTGAAGGGAAGGAGATTAGATTCAGAACCATTACCAACGAATACGAGCGGAGGAAGATTGTGACTGAACTTGGTTGTTGCCTAGCTGCCTACATACCTCTTCTTTGAGGATCAAGTCTCACGTATTTCCATTATGAATATGAGGATCCCTTTTATAGAGAATAGAGTTCAATAGTTAGAATCTTACTGTTTTAGGAGTCTTTCCTAATTAGTCAACTTCCTCGGGAGATAAGTTTATATCTATTTTTAACAGATATCCTCTTTCCCTGAACGAGTAAGTTACTGTTAATAGGATTCCCCTGAATGAAAGGTCACCGCTTTAGAGTGTATTACCTCTTTGAGGGACGATTTCCTAACTTGGGACGTCGCTGTTTTCATAGAGAGGATAGTATTTCGTTATCTTTCCGTTTAAAACTCTAGGTCGATTTCTAAAGATTCGGAAATTCCACGTGTTGTCATTGACGGGTGGTGCCGATTTTACCCCCAACATGACCTGAGGAGGTAAATGGCATTTTCCCGTTTCCATTTCTCTCTCTCAGCAGTTATTCGTACTTTTTATTGTAAAGGTCGAGGAGGTTCTGAAAATGTTTCTATGTATGAATGAAACAAGAAATACGAAAAGATATGGTTGGCAGCTTGCGTTTGTTTCATTCCTTTTACAACCCACACTTAACTCATTAGATGTGCTGAGTCGCAATATCATATCAGTTCCCTTCTCCTTTTAACTTAATTTATGCCTTGGGGCTCTGCTCTGGACAAACAATTGTACATCACTAGTACCAAATCTTTTGCAAAGATGTATATGATACATGATATATACATCACATCACTGCATCAATGGTACAAAAAATTACCATCATAATCCTTTTGAAAGAATATAATTTCCAAACTACACAGTCCCTACTTCATACGATCACTTTTTTTTTAAAAGAAGTAAAAGTGGGGATCACGGACGAGCCAAAAGGGATTCCTCTGACTGTTTATGAGTTGACTGGAGGATCCCTCTTTTTATTAGGTTTAGGATAAAACTAGTACAAGGGCGAGAGAGCAGGGGTCTGTAGCAAGCTAGCTTCCAGATAGAGGAGGAGAGAGAAAGAGAGGTAATGACCTTTCCCGGAGGTGAGAGCTCTAGCCTAAGAGGAAGAGTGCCAAAGCTAACCAACAATCCTTATACTATATATAAAGCATGAATCAAGGGTTAAATTCATCCTCACTTTTTCGTTATTTCCATTCATGTCCCACAACCCAACCTTTTCTTTATTCCCAGCCGTCTACGACAAAGAAGGCCTTTTGAGTCATTTACAAAGGCCCTTTTTCAAGGGTTTTTTTACTTCAACTTGTTTCCCTTTAATCACTGTCCTGCCCCACAGCCCAGCCCTAGTTTTTTATTTCCAGTCGTGTTCGTACATGCATATTCAGCCCAAGAGAAGAGAAGAGACGTAGCAGAATTCTCTAGATCAAAGTCTTTTCTAGCACCAATGTAATTTCGCCACTTGTTGCAATGCCTTTTCTAGCACCGTTGAGCTTTCACCACTTGTCTCAAATCAACATTATACTTTGTGGCCCATCAAATGAACGACTTGGATCATCCAATGGTGAGCCGTACAATATTTTGGACACAGAGTCCTGTCGTTTCATTGGGACAGGAAGAGACAATCCGCTACTACAGGGTTCTTTTATTTTGAATTTAAACTGCTCGCTGATAATTCGCTACTATAGGATTTTTTATTTTGCACTTTCAATTGCTTGCTAATATTGCTCTCCTTCAATCTCATTTTGTCGGGATATGATACGTAATATCTAAAAAATTGATGTATTTATTTTCAATTATTTTAAATTTACCTTCAGATATGCTTCCTTTTATTTTTTACTTTTATAATTGAGTACAGAAAAGAATATGTCAAAAAATTTAAAGAAAGTAAAAGATATGCAAATTGGTCGGAGAAAAAAAGAAGAAGCGAGCACAAAATAGAGAAGCGTACGTAAGAAAAAAGAATCAAAATGAAGAAAATAACCCTATTTCAACAAAAGGAAAAATATATGAAAAAGACAAATCGAGATGAAGAAAATCAAAATATGTGTAGAGGTTAGCATCCAGATGCTGTTATTTAGTTTTTTTAATAAAGATTATCAACAATCTATAAAAATACAACAACTTCATATTATGATTTATTTACATCTGTGTCATTGTAGAACTAGTGAATGTACATAAGTTAAACCAAGATGCTAACTGTATTTACTGAATTGAATTTTAAATGTTATATCTAACTTCTTTTTTACAGGTCTACAAGTCATCAAATAATGATAGAAGACTCCAAAAAACTGTAGACACCCCCATTTTGCTACGCTTTAAAAAGTAAAAGATTCGGTAGTATCATCGAGTTTTGAATATGTATTCGGCATTAGATTAGACATTCGTGCATTTTAGGGTAGATTTCATTTCATTATGGGAGTTTTGAAATTGATTCGCGATCCTGAAGGTCTCTAGGGGGTTCCTTTAGCCTCTGGAAGATGAAAGTTCAATTTTTCAAGCAAATAAAAAACCTGCTATTTTTAGAATTTTCATGGTTTCCCTCATTTTTGCCTATTTTGCACTGCAGGGGTATTTTGGTCATTCCCGATGTGTCTCGTTTGACCCCCGAGTTATATTTGAGAAATCTTGAGTGATTTTACAAATTTTGAAAAAGCTACTATTTTTAGAAACTCATGGGGCTTCCACATTTTCATCATCTTATGAATATTTCAATCATTTCTCATATGTCCAAAACCATCTCGAGGGTACGGCTAATGGATTAGGAGTAATTTCGTAAGATTTGAGAACCCTGCTAAATTTAGATCTCTTAAGATTTTCTCTTAGTCTTGCACTTCGGGGGTATTTTAGACATTTCCAAATATATCATATTTGGTCCCTAAGTTGTGTCTAAGAAATCTTGAGTCCGTTCATAAATTTTTGAAAATCTGCTATTTTTAGAATTTCTCAGGATTTTCCTTAGTCTCGCCAAATTCTAGCACCTCGGGGTAATTTGGTCTTTTCCTGTGTAATTCTTTTGATCCCCGAAATATGTGTTAGAGATTATGAATGATTTCCTGAATTTTGGAAAACCTGCTAAATTTAGAATTTCTCAGGAGTTTCGCTTAATTTGGAAATTCTAAGTGTTGAGGGCATTTTGGGTATTTTCAGGGGATACCAAATGATCCTGTTTAACATTGCTCACCGAAATGACCCAATTTTAAAAGTTTCTATTTTTGAAGTTTGACCACAAAGACTTTCCATTTTTAATTGTTCCCCTTAGGGGTGAATCAATCTGAGGGTATTTTGGTCGCATTTGGATGTCTAACAGTCAAATAGGGGTATTTTGGTCCGAAAAGTTATTTTTAAAAAAAGATAGTCTGATCATGTGTGAGGGATGCACCATAAATGTCAAATGAGTTGGGTCCATATATAGAATGTTGAATTTAGAAAGATTTTATTGAGTTTTTACGGAAAAACCCGAAACCCGTGTGAAATGGCCCATTGGGCTAAAGCCCGCAAAGATGGAGCTCATGTGGGTTCACCCATATGGGTCAACCACCATGGTGGGCGGCCCACATGGTTGACCCACATGAGTTGAGCACCCAACATTGATGATGTCACAATGGTGACATCATATTTGTTAAAAGAAAAATAAAAAGAATAAAAAATAAAAAGAAGGAAAGAAGGAAAAGATGAATGATTGCTTAAAAAAGTTTTCTTCCAAAGAAGCAATGTGGAATGAGAATAGCATGTCTTGATTGGCAAGAAATTAAGATTGGAATTAAATCCAATTTGGAAACAAGAAAGAAAGAAAGCAAGAGGGGAAAATTGGAAACAAGCCAAAAAGGGAGCTCTCACATTGGAAATTACTATTTCTCTCTTAACCCTAGCTTTTTTTGTATAAAAATCAAAGCAAACAATCATAGAAAAGATGGAAAAAAATCCAAATTCGTCCTTTTGAAGTGTGTTAAAAAAAAAAAAACCTCTTCTCTCTTGAAGTGTGTTCATATCTCTCAAGGGTTCTTCACAAAAGGGATTCTTAAAATTCCTTTCCTTCTTCAACAAATCACACATCAAGGATCTTTGTGGTGTTCTTTGGGTCTTCTTCATCATATAAAAGGGTGCGACAAAGCGTATACCTCGGATCTACGCACGCTAGAGACAATGAGCGCGATCAACGGTAGGATCTTTATCTTTGTAATATCAAAAGTAGAAAATCATGTTAGGGTTTTACTTTTGATAGATCAAATCAATGAATTTTTTCTTAAAATTCCAGTATGTTATAATATAGATTATAATTTTTCAAAATTCAAAATTTCACCAAAAAATTAAATTTCCTCCATTTAATAATGATTTTCTTTCGTTTTTTATTCAATATGGATTTAAATCGGATTATCAAAGCAAGTGTTACAAAACGTGGGTTTCTTTAAAAACTAATATTTTTTGGGATTTCTATAAAATAAAATACTACTGGAAACTTAATTTCCAATTGCGGTTTGGTCGTTTTAATTTTCATTCTATTTTTCAAACAATAACCCCGAAAGGGGTTATTTCTTGATGAACGAATCCAAAAGTATATCAAACCATGTCCAAAATTTGTAAAATCTTGTTTCCAAACCAATGTTTTGATTTCCAGAACACCAAAAAATTTTCGGATTTTTTTGAATTTGTTTAATCTGGTTTTAAATTATTTTAACTTTCGGCCATTTTTAATAAATATCAGAATGTTTTACAAATTGATGAAACTCTCCAGAATTAATGTTCAATAATAAATTGAATTTCTCATGAATTTTTTTTTCAAATTTTTTTATTTGTTTTCTAATCGCTTCTTCGTTTTACGTGCCATAATTCGTTTTCGTATTAAATTAGTAATTTTTTGAAAATTTTCTTTACAAACCAGTAACTTTGGTTACTGAAATGTTAGATAAAAATTTTCAATTGGTTTTACAAAGTTTTAATATGGTTTTGTAATTTATTTTAATAAATGGGTTTCAATTCCTAGGAAACAAATTTCCCTTTTCTATTTAAAAATCGATTTTATGGAGGAGATTTAATTTTGAAGTTTTGAAATTTTGATAGAAAATTTTATAATCTATTATATATCTACTGGAATTTTTTATTTGATTTTAGGATACTATTAGGTTTGCTTTTTAAGTAATTATTTGGTTTCATCTGATTTTTGTGTGAATTTCAGTTGACATCAAATAGTAATAAAAGTCCATGAAAGTCATACCGTAGTCTAATCTCATGATTATCTTTATTCTGTGAAAGTTTGGATTAATTTGAAATTGATATGCTATAAGTTACTGTGTTAATCTATGAACTGATTTGAATTTTGAGAAATTGGAAATTGATATTAAATCTTAATGAAAATTCATATAAGTTTCCCAATAAGCTATAATAATCTAGATCTCTATTCTGTGAAAGTTTGGATTAATTTGAAATTGATATGCTATAAGTTGCTGTGTTAATACATAATCTGATTTAAATTTTGGAAAATCAAAAAATGATATCAAATCTTAATGATAATTCATGAAATTTTTTCAGTAAGCCACAATCATCCATATCTTGTTACTGAAATTTTTTTAGCTAATTTGGGGTTTGATTGCTTAGGGTTTCTGTGTAATCCTAGTAATCTGGTCTTAATGTTAATAAATCATAATTTACTTGCAAATCAACACAAAAGTCAGTAAAAATCTCAAACAAATCTTAACTTTATATCATGAATTTAATCCCTAACTTGTTTGAAACAGAAACCTTAAGGTTCGTAGATCTCCATTGTAAATTCTATATACCGCGATAGTCTAACTGCCGAGATCGCAACCGTAATCGTATAGCAATTGCGATTAATCCTGCATAATTGGAGTGCATAAATTATAGTATGATATTGGCTCCGAGGTCCACTGTCCACGAAAATCCTGAGAAATATGCCAGGCAATAAGATACTATAATTTACGTGCTAAATTATACAAGTGTTGAGAGCACGATTCCCTTCCATGGTTGCGATTCGAGGCTGAAACTTGCGAACCATAGAGCCTTTGGTATTCCTTAGATGTTTAGGAATCGAAAATCCTCAAAAATAAAAAATCATTAAGTTTAACAAATCGAATTAACTCGATCCGCGTCTTAGGAGCCGTTGGATTATGGTCTCCTATCGTAGGAACCTTTAGGGCCACTTAGGAACACTTACGTCTCGTTGTGTCCTAGGTTTTAGGGAGTCCTAGGGTTAGGAGTCCAGCCTCATCACGGTCGTTTGCTATGGATAGCAACCGTGCCAATAGATCTAGTTACACTAGTCACCCCTTTTTTCCATTGGACAAGCCTAGTTACCTAGGATGTAGGTTCACCTGCATTAGTCAAATGGATGTCTTGCACTTAAATAGGACCATATAGCATCTTAGATGGAGTCTTAGGATAATAAAATCTACTAAATTTGAACTTAATAATTTATCTTAAACTGTAAAACAGTCAAACCAGTCTAGATCGCTGTCTTAGATGAGTTAGGCAAAGTAGCTTAGTTTAGGTGCACCAAACTACGTCGACTCTGATTCCAGTGAGGCTGTGATACGTAGGCAACTTGGATACTTGAGTGGCATACCAAACCCGAGTCAGCTCCACACATAACTAGTGGGGTTTTGTACATTAATCATTAAATTAAAAGTAATTAAATCACTTAGGACTTTTCATTAAATTAGAATTTTATGAGAACTTTCACTTAGATTGAATTCAAACAAATTAAGAAAATTAAGATACACATTTAGGAATTACACTGAAATTAGATCTTAGGATGCATGTCATGTAGTTCGCACATTAATATAGAGTTAAATGAGCCATTTAAAAGAAATTCAAAAGAGTTAACTTTTGGAATTGAAGACTGATTATCGGGTAGGAATTGTGCATGTGATGGGAACTCCCCATACCTTCCATTCTCGTAACCAGGTAACGAGTCTAGATTTCTGGTCAATTATGGGTCCTAGATCCCTCATCTAAGTGGCGACTCTGTCACTCTCTTTTGCGTGGAATTTGGATTGCCTTAGTGATCCCAAGTTCACGGAAAAGACAAATTAAATCACACCTTGCTAGGCTCGGCGGCTTACCCCTGCCCTTATAGGTACTGGGTTGCACGTTTGTTTGCACCCTATGTCTTGGTTGCTGTCTGCTTGGTTGGGTAATTAAAATCAATAATAAAAAGCACACGCCATTCGCGTGGGTACGGGAGACCAAGAGAGAGCGTGGCGGCTCGCGCCTCACCCCTCTAGCGGGATCGAGTCCCACAAAAACAAACAACAGAAGTATCATCATCAAAAAGTTCATAAAAAATAAATTTTTGACGCATCCTCCCGACAATTTACATGCATCAAAATTGAAAACTTGAAGAAGATTGGAGGAGGAAAATAACACCAGCATAAATAGCATCTTTCCTAATGAGCACTTAAATATAATGGTTTGTAACTCATTTATTTTCTATAGATTTTTCTTAAATAGTATTCCATATTTGTATAGAGACTTACATTATATAATGAAAATTGATTTTACATCGAAATAATTAAATATTGTAGATTAAATTTACTTCTTCTACTTTGCTTTCTGCAGGAGAAGAAATAAATGAAACGAACAAGTCAAAACTCCAAGCTAATTCTATACTCACTCTTGATGTATATAAAGGACGACTCTCGGCTACTTTTGTGCTCAATCTTGATATAAAAAGTAATTTTGGTTCTGTTTTTTGTCAAATTTTTTATACACCTTACATGTAAAGAGTATTACAAGTGAAGATGTTCTGTAAATATTACAAGTGAAGATGATCTATAAATTTAACTAATACTTTACACCTTATGTGTATTGCCTTATGTATGTAAATCTAACTAATGCTTTACATCTCTTGTCTATTGCCTGGTGTATAGAAGCTTCTAAAGTTATTTACACATCAACCCCTTTTGACAAATAACATATGATCTCTTATTGTTTTTTAAGGTATATAAAACATGCATTTTTACTAGTATATATTATCCCAAAACAAGGATATATAGCTGGCGGATCAAATACATGCTTGTTCTCTTTTTTTTCGGGCTGTTGGCTCCTGGACCATACAAGGAGAATTCTTATGCTACCTTTTTAGAGATATGTGCCCTAGGAATTTATAGCCAGAGTTTAGCAAGCAGTTGCTTGTGGCAGGAGGTTCGAAAGAATGAGGGTCCATGTACACCCTATTGGAGCAGCTCACATCACAACAACGCTGACTTTTTAGACCAAGGAATTCGGCCTCTGGGATGTTTTGTGCCACCCGGGTCCCATCATTTGAATCCAGTCAGCTCATAGTTCTCATCTTTACTTCTCATTTACCAAGGGCAGAGGGATAAATCGACCTCTCTCTCTCTCTCTCTCTCTCTCTGCCCGCCCTAAGGGCTCACTTTAGTTGGAGAGAACAACCACACATGCATGCTCACTTTTTAGCAGATTTTGTTTTATTTGTTTAATTCATCTGGGGTGGCTATTTTCTCCAGCAAAAGTGAGCCACACGGCTTTCCACAAAATTGCGATGAATGAAGGGCACCCATACGGGTGTTGGCTCTTTGGCATAACTCACGGGTTTGCTCCCCAGAGACTTGTGATCGAATCCCACCCAGATTACTTGATGCGCGTGATTTATGGGCGATTGTGCGCATCCATAGGGAATAGTCCTACTTCCAAAGGGGGTGGGGACACCCTATGTTAAAAAAAGAAAAAAAAGGGTGCCCTACATTTATCAGCTGCCAGAGCGCCTTCAAGGATTAACTTGGCAGTTTTCATTAAATATTGCATTTAATAGGTTTTATTTTAGTTTTTGACTACTTCTCAATTTTAATACATAGTAGCTAAAATCAAGGCAAATTCTCTCTCTAAAGCCAATGATCATAAAAGATGGATTATTTCACCGTGGAGTGTTGTAAGAGAATCTAGGTCATTTTTTAAAGATTGTTGGATGATCCAACCATTCGATGGCCTAATCAGTAGTGCACTTCCTCCACTCATTGGCAGGTGGTGTTATTTAATCATTTATACTTCAAAAGTCCTCCTCACATGTGGCCCCTCTTTTTTGGTTGGCCGTACGCATAGCACATATAACTCTTCTTTTGGGTTGGCCATACATGAGGATTTTTTAATACCAACGACTTCTTGGGTTTTGAACTTAGGACTTGACTCGCCGTGAGGCAGCATCTCTGATACCATTAGGAACAACCGAACAACCAATTACTCTGAAATCTTAACCTGTTATAACTGGTGTCATTTAATGGTTATCCTTCCTTGGTGAAATGTAAATGATGCTTGGTCAGGGCTTGATGGATCAGGGGCCTAAGATCTTCGATCATGTATGTAAGCTAGGTAGAAGCGGGGCTAGTGTATGTTATGAAGGAACGTAAAAGCGGTTTTAACCATGGAACCACTAGCTAGAGACACCGTGACAGAACTGTGTTCTTACCCACCTTAGCGGGGTATTAGCTAGAAAAATGGAAATGTTGCGGCTGAGAAGATGAGCGTAGGGCCCTAGCTAGGGTTGTCGCTGGACCTAAGACTACAGTCTGATGGATCCAAAGGATTTGAACATTAATGAGGAGGATTCAGTCAGAGCGTTGGATGTGATTGTATCCATTGGATACATATCATAATTAAGCTGGATTTATTTCATATTTGGACCTAGCCAAAAAAATTTGATGCCGGAGGGAAAATAAATACTCTTCATATATTTTGTTTATTAACGAAATTAAGGTATTTTTCGTACCATAAAAAAGGAGTCTGAGGTAGGATATTCTGATGGATATATGCTTTGATTGGGGTGCGCCAACCACCATCCTGAGATTGACACCTGTGAAACGCCAAGTTGAGATAGGGGTGCGTTGGGCTTTGGGCCACTCGTTCTTTCATTTTCATTTGGACCCGAGTGGGTGAGGTGAGGGAGTGGATAACGAAAATAAGAGATGAATGGATAAAGCTCTGACCTTTCTTCTTCCTCCCTATATCTTCTTCGCAATGCCTTTTTCTCTCCTCCAATTCAATTGAACTTGGAAAGCATTACTCGTTGATTCCAATTTCAATATCTCCTCCATCATATACTGTAGACACTAAAATCCCCACCATCAAACATTGTCCCGATCGAGTCTGGAGCCATCTGATCTAGCAGCACGACGGAAGAGTGTATGCATTTTGGTGGGAGAGCACCCCTCTCGCTTTGACACCCTTTTTTCTTGGAGGTGACTACTTGCCCTTTTCTACTCTTCAATATTCACCGCACTCACTCACTCACTTCTTGCTCCGCTATCTATTATATATCTTTTCTTTTCTTCATTTTATTTTACTTTGTTAATGTTTTCACCACTGCACTGCACTGCACTGTGATGTTCATTCTGGGGAAAGAATTCGAACTGGTGTCCTTTGCTTTCATCTGTATAATCCCACTTTGGTGGAGTTGGTAGAGAGTCTAGAGACAAAACCTAACGAAAAATCTAGCCTCTTTTATTCTTGGAATTTGATTCTTCATTCTTAGGCCCTGTTATTTCAGATTATCACAACCGGTTGTGAGTGGCAAACCGATTGTTGGACTCAAATTTTAGGCCCTGTTCGTTTCAGATTGTGACAACCGATGGTGAGGGTCCAAACCGATTATTAGCCAAAAATTAAACACCATCGGTTCTCATAATCTGAAACGAACAGGGCCTTAATTTTGAGTCCAATAATCAGTTTGCCACTCACAATCGGTTGTCATAATCTTAAACGAACAGGGCCTTAGTGAGAGAAATAGCCTCTTGTGTTGGTAGAAGAGCAGAAGAGAGTGGGGTTTTAATGCAGGGGCGTACAGTGGAAGTGGAAGCAAAACAGAAGAAAGGAAGGAAACAAAAAAAGGGCTTAATGGGTTATAGAATTTGGGAAAAAGATGGGTTTCAAGAAAATCAAGAATGTGTTTATACAGCTAGGTGGTTAAGAAAGCAAGAAATATTCCTGGAGGTTATCAAGTAAAGAATGCTAAAGGGTAAAAATTGACAAAGAGGTAGATAGGTGTCTGTTGGGTTCCGTGTATGACTTTAGGAAAGGTTCTGTGAGGGTATTAAAGGTGGTTCAATAACAAAAGGTGGACGGTGGTTAAGGCTATGGGATTGGAGCTCTTCGGAGTATCTTTTTGATAGGTGCCTCTATCTGTATGTGGCATTCCCTGCCGAAAGATCCCGCCCAGTGTCCCACTACTTCCCCCGCCGCCTTGGCTCACTTACTTACACTCAGAGGCCTTGCTTCCCAATCCTTACTCAGTCCAAGAAGGGGATATGATCTTACTTGTTTAGCTGCGGATCCGTTCCCAGCCTTAGTTAGTCTAAGAATGGCAGTTCCCCTCCTTTTGGGCTCTTGTGTTACTCAAGGAAGGTGGCAGCAAAGAAGGTGCAAGGGGCTTAAAATAAAGATGGGTTCGGATGGGAATGAAGGGCTTACAATTGAACATAAGGACAGCAATGGGGACTTTGACAACTACAATCAAGCAACAGGTGGCTTGATTTTCTTTGCGGGCAAGCAGCAGATGGCTTGCGTTTCTCCGACGACGATTCCGGTGACGGCAACGGGACAATTCCAAGGGACTAAATAATTTTTTATTTATCAAAGCTTGCAAATCGTTTACATAGATGCTATATTTATAGACTTTTCCATAAAAGTCATACTAAAACTCAAATCCTAAAATCTCTACAATTCATCCAATCCTAGATCTCCTAAAACAACTAAAATAAAGAAGAAAAACGTCCACCTCTATCTATAAATTTTTTTCAAATCCTACCAATTAAGAAAACTCCTAAAACTCTCTAAAAGTTCCATAAAATATCTCTCTACTTTGGACGATTAAGGTAATCTATATAATTTGGCAAAGAAAAGAAAACTAATTAGGACTCTTGAAACACGAGGATCAACGTTGGCCGTTGATCTTCTTGATCTTGTGATTCATCGATATGCACCTGCATCATACCCCCTTCTTGAAAAGAACTCGTCCACGAGTTCAGATCAAGATCGATGATACTATAGGGAGTAAAAATCGGCACGCTAGATGTGTTTCTCGCTCCGACTTCGAACTGGAGGCCTTTCCAACGGACCCGAGATTTCCATCTAGAAAGTACTCTGGCATGCTTCGATAGATGGTGGAGTTTAATTTTGTCGAAAAGAGCGCCCTCAATAAAATCTTCGAATTTGGTGGAGAAGGCATAAAGTAGCTTTCACTTAGATTGGGATCAAGGGCTTTACAATTGGCGAGGCAGGGAGGATCTTTGTTCATCTCTGTGGTAAGATCTCTTGGTGCCAGCTCGCTTCTAATTGACATGTTATCAGCATCTTCATCAATTTTCTCTTCTTCTTTGAGCGAATTCTCAATTAGATAGCCTCTGCGGATCTACAATGATGACAACTGGAGCTTTTACTTTAACTATCTCTTGTTGGCTCTTGAGCTTCAACTGCGCCGTCGGATTTTGTGGTTTGGCGCTTTGATCCGTCTTTGGGGCTCGTCATGGAGGGATAAGAAACTGTGTCTGGTGACCTTTTCTCATTATGTACTCGTTTATCTTGGAGCCTTTGGAAAGCTTTCGGTGCAAAAGCTTTCAACAATTGATCACAAACTTTCTTCCAAGGCGCTTTTCTAAAGAGTTCTCGAGAGTGTTCCATACGTTCCCACCAAATTTCGGCACGTCCCCTGACAGTGTCTGTGACACACTCTAGTATCTCTTCTTGATTCAAATCTTCTTCTTCAATGTATTCATCGATGGCGTCAATACAATCAAGGTACTCATCTTCGTCTTCGCTTTAGAAGAAGGGTGTGTAGGATCCAACGATGTGATAATATTTAGCTTTGCGTGCCATCTTTTCTCTTCCAGGATTACAAGAGAGATAAGATCTCCTGTTTCAAAGCTCTGATACCAAATAATGCAAGGGCATATGGCGGAAGTGGAAGCAAAATAGAACAAAGGAAGGAAAATAAAAAAAGGGTTTAGTGGGTTATAGAATTTGGGAAAAAGATGGGTTTCAAGAAAATCAAGAATGTGTTTATACAACTAGGTGGTTAAGAAAGCAAGAAATATTCCTGGAGGTTATCAAATTAAGAATGCTAAAGGGTAAAAATTGACAAAGAGGTAGATAGGTGTCTGTTGGGTTCCGGGTATGACTTTAAGAAAGGTTCTGTGAGGGTATTAAAGGTGGTTCAATAACAAAAGGTGGTCGGTGGTTAAGGGTATGGGATTGGAGCTGGGTTTTGAGCTCTTGTGTTACTCAAGGAAGAGGGCAGTTAAGAAGGTGCAAGGGGCTTAAAATAAAGATGGGTTTGGATGGGAAGCAAGGGCTGAGAATGAAGGGCTTACAGTTGAACTCAAGGGCAGCAATGGGGACTCCGGCAGCCACAATCAAGCAGCAGGTGGTTTGACTTTCTTCGCGGGCAAACAACAGATGGCTTGTGTTTCTCCGGCGACAGCAACGAGACAATTCTAAGGGACTATTCTGAGGGAGTAAATAATATTTTTTATTCATCAAAGCTGTAAATCTTTTACGTAGATGCTATATTTATAGATTTTTCTATAAAACTCCTACTAAAACTCAACTCCTAACTACAATTCATCCAATCCTAAATCTCCTCAAACAACTAAAATAAAGAAGAAGAACGTCCACCTCTATCTCTAAAATTTCTAAAATCCTACCAATTAAGAAAACTCCTAAAAACTCTCTAAAAGTTCTTATAGATTTTTCTATAAAACTCCTACTAAAACTCAACTCCTAACTACAATTCATCCAATCCTAAATCTCCTAAAACAACTAAAATAAAGAAGAAGAATGTCCACCTCTATCTCTAAAATTTCTAAAATCCTACCAATTAAGAAAACTCCTAAAAACTCTCTAAAAGTTCCCTAAAATATCTCTCTACTTTGGACTATTAAGGTAATCTATACAATTTGGCAAAGAAAAGAAAACTAAATAGGACACTTGAACCACGAGGATCAACACGGGCCGTTGATCTTCTTGATCTTACGATCCGTCGAGATGTACCCGCATCAGGTTTCAAAGCTGAATTTGTGAGTATAATTCCACAACTTTTTTTTTGAGAACTATTAATCCACAACTTTGGTTCATTCTTTCTATTGGAGATTTATGCCCTGTTTGTTTGGGATTATGACAACCGATTGCCAACCCTAATCCGATTGTTGGATGCAAAATTAATGTAATTCTGGGTCCAACGGTCGAATTGGGGGGTGACAATCGGTTGCCACAATCTCAAGTGAACAGTTCCTTAGGGTTATCCCTTTGATATGAGTGTTTAATCAGTTATTGTTCTTGTATTCTCACTTTTAGGCCCTGTTCGTTTGAGATTGTGGCAGCCGATTGTGATTATTGGACTCATTGAGTCCAATAATCACAATCGGCTGCCACAATCTCAAACGAACCTGGCCTTAGTGAGATTCTTATGTGTATCATCCAAGATTAGTGCATCTCTTGATGGTCTGTGTGTCTTATGTGATTTGTTTGTTTAGTTTATGATGTAGGACAATACCTAAACGAGGGAAAATCCTACACTCCTAATGAGATAATGAGTTTTAGGAAATTTTAGGGCTAACTCTTAAGAGGCTAAAGACACCTACGGGTTAACTAGGGTTGATTTCAGGCAGAATTAATTGGCGGACAGCAGCAATACTGAGGCTTAAATTTTCTTTAATTAATAAGAAAGAACACAATTAGCATTAAATAAACCTTAAACAAATTAGTCGACAGTTAAAGGGTCCTTCGGGTAACTAGTTAAGGATAAAATTAGCCCAAAATGGGGTTTTAAACGTGCGACCAGGTAGAATAACTAAACAGTACCAAAACCTATGAATTAAACCTTATTTTGATGAGAAATAAGTAATAATCCAATGAAAAAACAGTAATAAATTTTTGCACCAACAAAATGGGGTCAAATCGGTCTAATTTAGGCCAAAAGGGTATTTTGGTAATTTGGGCAGATCTGTAATTTCAGGATTTAGGGCTGATGGTTCGTAGGGTATGATCTAAAAGATGAAAAGAAAACCAATTTCAGACCTAGGGTTTAGTTTTGATGGTCATTGCACCATCAATTTCTCAGAAATAAACGCCAATTCTATTCAATATTTAAAAAGTCCCTTACATTGCTTTCATAAGATGTATTTATAGGAAAAGAAACCCTAGAAGATAACATAAGACCTAAGCAACTAATCTCAACCATTCATCTAATCCAAAGTAAACTAAATAAAGTTAAAAACTTACCTAAAATAGTAATTCCATAATAGACCTATACCACTTCCTAAAAACACTCATAACTTGCTCAAATCACATCCAAATCATGTGATCTTGGGCCTCCATTAGATAGGTAATTGAAAAACCTTTCTAATAATACAAAAAACACACAAAATGGATGAGATTTGATGCCTAAAAAATAGGCTACGAATAAAATGACAAAAATAGAAAATAAATACAAAAAAGCAACTAAAAGAAAAACATCAACATAGAGTGGATGCCCAATACGCATGTCATGTGGCACAACACATGTGGTATATGTAGCATGTGTGAACGTCCATCTCTCATGCAAAAATCAGTCATTCTCCTTCCCACGATTCTTTCTTCGCTTGTAAACTTTGAATCCTCCTCCTTTGTTGATGTCCCCATCAGTTTAGTCTCCTTTTTACAGTTGGAATTGTAGTTTTTGGCTCTCTTGTTTTGTGAATTAACTTTCACCAAGAGGGGAAAGTGTAGGTGTTTCCCAACAAAGTGTTATTAGTCTCCCTTTTATAGTTGGAATTGTAGTTTTTGCCTCTCTTGTTTTGTGAATTAACTTTCACAAAGAGGGGAAAGGGCAGGTGTTTCCCAACAAAGTGTTATTAGGGCTTGAGTTGTGTACATAAGGTGTTTGATAATATGCAAGTGGATATAAGTAGAATGATTAGCCTAAATGGTAATAATTTGCAACTTTGGAAAGCCACAATCGAAGACTTACTTTATTAAGAAAATGTATGCACCAATTATGGGTGATGAGGCCACACCTAAGGACATGAGTGATGAGAATTGGGAACTATTGATCTTACAAGTTGTTGATGCCCAAGCCAAAGCATTTGTTGAGTCGCCTTTAATGATTAAAGGTTCCTTCCTATGATTTGCATACCATCTTAGACCCCAAAGTATGCTCTTGCTTTTGCCTCATTCGCATCACACATACCTGCGGGGCTCGAATAGGACATCAAGATATTTCCACTAGAGTCACAAATCAAACCTCCAATACCGACTTGTACCGGATTGCCTCTAGAACTCCCGTCAAAATTCAATTTGAACCATCCCACCGGAGGCGAATCCCACTTAGGAGTCAATTTTTCCTTCCTTTTTCTTTCTGAGATAATCAAATGCCAATTCCTTATAATGTCAATGAAATCCCAGGGGTGATGGCAACCCAAGGAGGGGGGGGGGGGGGGGGAGGGATTGGGTTTGAAAAACTTTGCCAAAAACAAGTGCGGAATTCAAAAACTAAATGGCAAGTTAAACCACAAACCAAAAGAGAGAGAGAGAGAGAGAGAGAGAGAGAGAGAGAGAGAGAGAGAACTGTTCCTGCACAAGTGTGCAGGTAAGTTACCTACACACGAGTGCGGAAACAGGGTGGGGGCCCACATTTTTTGGGGGATCAAAACCATTCATTTGGAAGGCCCTTCCATGGATAGGGTGTGCCCAAAAATGAGTCCTATTGGATCGTCCTAACCCAATCAAAGGTGGGGGGAAAATGGACAGACACTGTGTGTCCATGTTTCTGCCCATTTTCCCCCTCCACAAATGGCGGGGTTAGGAAGATCCAATGGGGCTGATTTTTGGGCCACACCCTATCCATGGAAGGGCCTTCCAAGTGAAAGCTTTTGATCCCCCAAAAAAATGTGGGCTCCCACGCTGTTTCTGCACTCGTGTGCAGTGCAGGTAAGCTTACCTGCATACTTGTCAGGAAAAACAACATATATATATATATATATATATATATATATATATATATATATATATATATATATATATATATAACGGATGTGAAATTTGTTGACATAAAGATGGGCGTTTTCCTTACTGGTGATGGCCTCAAGCATGTAGTGCTGAGGCCTGTGCTACCAATCCGTGAACCGACATGGATTTAACTTTCCAACCAGTCCTATAAAGGAAAGGGTTGGTGTGCATTGTAGGGAAGGTTTTATAAATAAAAGAATCTGCCATGTGGATACTTTAGGAGATCTGGAAATAGGTCTGCTCTTGAACCTTTGCTCTCACCTTGAGATAGTAAAAAATGGAACATCAAAGCGACACGCAACATGGCTCATCCTCCATTCCCTCATATTCCTTGGGCCGGAAAAGTAAGTGGTCCATGAAACTCTTGGTTTTGGAAAAGATCCTTTACAGGATGAAGACGATGATATATGATGAGGAGAGGGCTTCTATAAACGACCCGACCCACAAGGAAGTTATGAAAGACCTCATCAGGAAGCAGTGGAAACTGTTTAAGGAGGAGGCCCAAGATAGTGCTAAGGAATTCCATCGTCTATCTGGGTCAGTTAATGTAAAGGACACTCATTCGCCTCTGCACAAACACCCCTTCTTCAATATAATTCTGGCCG
The DNA here is from genome assembly GCF_043159265.1 of Tasmannia lanceolata. Lineage (NCBI taxonomy): Eukaryota > Viridiplantae > Streptophyta > Magnoliopsida > Canellales > Winteraceae > Tasmannia > Tasmannia lanceolata. Next base: position 52,542 of record NW_027518684.1, on the reverse strand, counting down.
ACGAGAGGAGTTTGAGGAAGTTTCGATGGGAAGCTCATAAGGCCATGGGAATTCGACTGGTGGAAGAAAAGATTGCCAGTAGAAAGAGACATGGTTTTATGGAAATGGAACCGAAGGACCCCTTACAGACATGCCGGACTATCAAATCCAGCATCTTTTGGGGGAGCTGGAGAAGTAGTCCTCTTAGGGGAGGAATTGTTCAGGAGCTTTTTGTGGAAAAAGGGTGGTCCTGGTTATCTTCTAGATCTCCGGTTAAGATCGCAGAAGTTTTTGGTGATTTCTTCCATCTCTTTACGAATGACTTTCGAGGTACATAGTGAAGAAGGTGTTTATGTTTGGATTGGTGAAAGTAATGGGATAAGAGGAATATTTTGAGGAGCCTGGAGTCACTTCCTAGGCCATCTTATGCTGTAGCTATATGAGACTCCTGTTCCCTTCTTTATGTATATACGGTTTGAATATAAATACAATTGGTCATCTTTCAAAAATAAAATAAAAGAACCTGCCCAGCACGACAATGAGTTTACACACAAAACAAGGACAATTTTGCATTGGTATGCCACACATAGCTTGGAAACCGCTAATAGTTCGTGCTCCCATGGAAGACTAGAATCAGGTGCGAGTGGTGTGCCTGCAAGTCTCATAATCCTGGGTTGCGTGTATCTTTTATATGAAGCCAATTTCTGAAAATGCATTTCATAAAGCAAAACCACTCGCCATCTCTTTTTAAGTAATTTGCAAACATAGAGGGTTTTTTTTGAGGCAGTCTCAATGTCTAGCTAGCCTTCCATGTGGACAGGCGATCTCACAACATTTTGAAAATAATAACTTTTATGGTAGAAGTGTGACATAAAAGCAGAATAAAGAAAAAATCTCGTATGATTCATTTGATCTTGTTGGACATTCATATCTTTATCACTTAGTGTTTACATAATTCTTCACTTAACTTTAAACATGTTAAGATGCCCATATTATACTAATTTAACCCGTATATAACATATATAAATATGTGTAATTCAATTCTCATTTGGTTACTCAAGCTCTATTTGATTATAGGTATAAAGAAGGTCTCTCACCTCTATGCTGCCCATGACAGCAACACCAATTCTTTTAGTAGTTTACCAATTACCTTTGATGGTTGAATTATGCAGCGATAATTTAGCTTGCTTCTGCACTTCAGAAATTTTACTTTTATTCTGATTATTGAGAACATGTAGTCAAATAAGTTGCATTGCATGCTGGCAACATCATTTTTCATTACATCCGATTCTTTTGACTAGGCTTATCAGATGATGAATTGACAAACAGAGTTCTTAACAGATGAGTATCTTAAATCGGTCGAGCACTTTCTACAGGTGGCCATCACTTCCTTCAAAATGAGCCAATTCTCAGGGCTGCTTCTAACATCTCCAGATGTCTCCTTGTTATGTAAATCCCAACCCTTGAAGTTATATCAATGCAATCTATCTAACAAAACTACATTAATCACTGCAAGTGGAGGCTCTGTCCCAAGTGAATCATTCGCTAAGAACACTAAGCTTGGTATAAAAATCCATGGACAAAATGACATACTTGGATCCATCCGTGACACTGTTCTCAAACTTCCTCAGTTATTTAAGAATGAAGACAACTTTGAGCTCTTGACACAGCCCATTGCCCAGATTGATCAGCGGGACATCCATAGTACTGTGGCTAGAACTACAGAATTTGAACCCTTCACTCTATGCTTCATGCGCTCCTTCATGGAAAACAAAAAGATCAATCTGATAAAAGATGTAATGGAAGAGCCTCACCTATTCTCTGTTGAGCCAAATGATGCTCTTGTCGTGGCTGTTTCTTCTGCTGTGAAGCTCAATAGTAAACAGATGGATCAGATTGGTAGAAAAATGAAGAGGGTAACTGGATCCAGCAATTTAAGGCTTGAAAACACTACTGATTCATCACTAATTGCTGGATTTATCATTAGCTACGAAAAAGAAGGGGCACATGTCATTGATCACAGCGTAAAAGGTCAACTGGCCGAACTGGCCGCCAGAACTGAATCTTCGGATCAAAGGATTGCAAGTCATGGAGAAATTGGAGTTCTCTGACACCTGAAACCCAAATCTGTGAGAGAAGCTTGTCCATTTCAAGAACCTTTCCAGTTTACAAGCATTTGGTGCTTTCCTGCCCAGCTCTCAAATTTTGACGTCATAGATAAATTTACTTACTAGCTGTGTTTAGAGTGATAGCAGTGACATTTTTGGTGCTGTTGGCCTTGTATGCTGTTGATGTAAATCACTAGACAAAATTTGGAAGTAATGATGTATAATATTTTCTATAAGAACATGCATTTTAAAGAAGAGTACTAATGTACTTACTCATTGATAAATTTTTTTGTTTAAAGCTTGACAGTGGAGGGGCTTTTGTTTCACTATTGATAATGGTAGTGTACATGAACTACCTTCCAATCTATAGAGTATCCTAATGATGTTCTTTTTCACATAATAGGACATACTAAGCTGCTCAATCTGCTTACAGTCATAGTTTCAAAACTCCCCCGCATCATCATTGACTCCCCTGAGTCGAATCCCTTTCGCCTTGGCTATGTTTCGTGTTTTGGCCTGGCCGTGTTCCCTGTTTTGCCTTACAAAGTCAATAAAACTCGATTGACTCTCCCGAGTTATGACCGCGTCAACCAAGTACTAAGTTGCGTCTACATAGTACTTGGGCACGTCATGCCACTTGATTAGGATTTTCTCCATCCACGTTCTGACCCGCATCCGTATTTTAAACCACTGCTTAAAGTTGGATGGCTGATAGGGTTAAAGTTCAGTATATATGAATTTGTATACATGATCAATGCAAGGATGAAAAAGCAAGATATGAAAATTGATTTACATTGCTGATAGCTCAAAATAGTTCTCTGTATTGAATAGTTATAGTATGCCTAAAGCAGATGTCGTAGGTGAAAAAACTTAGTTCGAAGTTAATCCACTAAATTTGGTTGACTTTATGATGTGGCGGAAGCTTGAAAGGGAAGGAGGCGAAGAATACGTCTTCAACCTTGGAACATGATTCCATGAATCTACAAGGAAAATAATAATAATAAAGACACTTCTTGACTCAGTTTTAATCAATGAAAAGAACTGCCTTAAACAAATATTTCATCTCCCCGTAGCAACATTCTACACTCATCAAGTGAAAGCCTTTCACAAATAAGTAGTTTGGATTTGAACTTATTTTGTTAATGACCGAGATTAAAAAAACTTATTCTTAGCCATTCACAAAAACAGAAGAAGTGAAAGGCCTGATGTGCCCAATGCTATTCTCTTATTTATTTTATTTTTTCATTGTTTGCAATGGGTGAAAAATATTGGCAGGATTTGGGTACAACAATTGGATCCGAACATTATCCATTGGATTCATATCTCAAAATCTGAAATTATTTTTGGTCAAGACTTAGACATAGCCACAAAAACTGGAGAGCATCCTAGATCCAAACGCAAGAGGCAAATGCATGAAAATATCCTTGATATTTTTGTTCATTTATTATGTCTTAATTTCTTCCCTCTCCTAACCCTAATCCCTAACTGTGTACAATGTAAGTAGGATCTAGGACACTCCCTCTAATTCGAAATGGATCCTTACCCAGACTTAAAAAATGTAGGACAAAAAAGTACTACCGGTTCAAACCGATGACTCCTATATAAAATGAGTCAGCTCACCGAATCATAAATTTATTATCTAAAAAGAGAAAATATCTAGTCTGATGAAGTCACACGATTTGGAAGGATTTTAACTATCAAAATGGTCGTATAGTTTGTAAGAAAATGAATGTCAACTTTGGTGGGTTAGGGAAAATGAGTATTCTTTATCCGAAAAACGATGCCAATTAAACGACAGGACAAGAAGAGCTGTGGAGAGGTAGTATATAATTTAGTGGGGGCTGGGGTGGGCCCTCCTTTACTTAATTTTTGCCCTTTTTTTGTACCAGAACTCATCTACTTCCTCTATTTATTTGCAAATTTAAAAAGAAAAGAAACAAGTCTTCTACTTTGGCAACTTACAAATAGTCAAGAGTAAATTTTACAAATAGTCATTACAGTTCCAAAAAAAGCTCCCATAAGCCAATTAAAAAAGAAAAGACAAGTAGGGTTTGTGCAATTATTAAAACATGGCAGTGCAAATATCAGTAGCCATTTGTAAATTGTCATACTAGAAGACTGTTTTTTTTTTGCAAAATATACGGCTTTGCAAAAAAACCCTTTATTTATTTTTATGTTTCTACGGACTGATGATTGATGATAGAAACCCACGCTGTTTAGTTCTGTAGGCCGGGAGCTCTTTAAAAGAGGCACAAAAGGGTGTGTCATTATCATTTCCATAATTTATTAATGAATTATGAATGAGACAGAGTCACAGAGGTCAGAGTTTATATATTTTTGTGTCTGAATCATCGCTTTCCCTTGCCATTGTTTTTTCTTAAACAAAGCTATAGAGGAGCAAAAAATCCAAGTCCACGCTGTGACTCCAGAAGAAATAGACGAGTAGAGATATAAAGAAAGAGAGCCCCTTTTATTTACCGTTTCTGTGCTTAGTAAATTTGGTACTGGTTACTTAGAAAAAATTTCTCAATTAAGCTCTGCTCTTGTTTCTCTTCTCCATTCCATCCAACCTCTCTCATGTCTAAGGCCGCTAGCTACCTGTGGAAATCAGTTGCTATTCTCTTCTTGTTGTGCATTTCAGGTGCCCACAGGTTCACATTTGGTAGGTCCAGATTAAGGTCTACCACACACTTGTCCAACCACACCCATAATCATCTGCTTCCCAGGTTTGTTTTACTTAAATCGCGACTGTTTCACTAACTATTTTTACAATATTGCATTAAAATCTGTATGGGTTAACCAGCAGCAGGAGGATTAGTGCATGTTGGAAAGAGTCCTTCCCCTTTCAATTCGCGGGTCTAAATATGAGTGGTTCAAATTCAGACAAGAGCATTCATAAGGTAATTGTTGAAGAGGAATTCACCTTTCCCCCCAATACTGCTCCTTTTAACAGCTGCCATGCTTCCACAATCGTCGAGGTGAAGCTCATTTCCTTTCTTTCTTCTTTTATCTATCGATTGTTTTAGTTTTTTTGTGTCTCTCGTAAATCTTACGTGGGCAATTGATCTAAGATTGACAGTGTAAGATCCCACATCGGACATTGAGAGAAAGTTCATGGGCTATATACGTGTGAACTCTCCTTCTCCCTGTGTAGACGCGTTTTCAGCATCTCCAAGGGGCGGGTCCCTATGGAGTGGGCGGGGCACGATTAGTGCTGCTCGAAAACAAAACTCCGGGGTGGGGCACGATTAGTGCTGCTCGAAAACAAAACTCCGGGGTGGGGGTGTAGTCTGATGCAGATTGTAGGTAGGCCCAAGAAGAAAAACAAGAATAGTAGCAGAAGAAGAAGAAGAGAAGAGGAGGAATACAACCGTTCAAACAAAAAAGAAAAGAAAAGGAGGAATACAGGAGAAAGAGGAAGAAGAAGAAACCTTTAGAGTGGAGAAGCCAATCAATTAATCATCCAAAAGCTTAAAATCCCTAATACATGAGGCCTTTATACGTGGAAATAAGAATCCTAGAAACTAAATAACATGGAAATAAATCTTAACGGGCAAATATGCCTCTTATCGGGCCTACAATCCGCATCACAATCTATATTGAAGAATAAGATTAAGAGTGAAATTGTTGGAGCTACCCCATTGACTATAGTTGTCGGTAAAGGGTTCAAGATTAATCAGTGCATCTCATCCTCTTGAGACATTGATGATTAGTGTAGCCCATTTCAACTATATCAGCTTAGTCTGGATAGTGTAGTTGGTTAAGCAGATTAAGCCAAATAGATTGGTTATTTGTTGATTCTCTCTCTCTCTCTCTCTCTCAAAATGATAATTTGTTTGGTTTCCGATCATCATTTTGTAGGTCGAAAAAGACCATTTCCTGGTTGCATACTTTGGGGGCAGTTCAGAGGGGGCGCCCGATGTCAAAATCTGGTTGCAGAGATACAAGGTGAGAGAGCAATCTCACTTGCACTAGTTTTTACAAGGATTGCAAGCAATTGAAGGTTAGACGCCCATCTCACTTTTCAAATTCAGGGCTTAATGCGTTTTACCTAGTATCTACTGTTTTTTTGTCACAGCTGTAATCATGGAATTGCTTATTGCCCGTCTTGTGTTTTTTCTCATTTATCTTTTGTTCCAACTCCCAAGTCCCATGTTAATTGCTAGTAAAATGCTTGGATATCCTTATCAACTGCTTGTTGTCGCTGAAGATCAGCACACATTAGCTTTGTATTGAAAAGACCAAATACAGACCTTCCAACACTGTATGGTTCTATTTCTTTTTCTCTTGTACCTAGAAGTGCCAACGATCTGGATGACCGCCTTGCCATACCACATTGTTTGGGTGGTCCAAAGCATTCTTTTGATGGGCCCTCACATAGATAGGGTGTGCCCAAAAAACCAGCTCCATAGTATCATCCCAACCCTTCGATTTGTGGAGGCACAAATGGACGGTTATAAACATTCACAAATCTGTCCATTTTTTGCCTCCACAAATCGTAGGGTTGGGATGATCCTATGGAGCTGGTTTTTTGGGCACACCCTATCTATGTGAGGGCCCATCAAATGAATGCTTTGGATCACCCAAACAATGTAGCCCCCACTGTATTTTAAGCCCACGGAGTAGATAAGTTATCTACTCCGGGGAGTAGGAACTCTTTTCTCTCTCTCTCTCTCTCTCTCTCTATATATATATATATATATATATATATATATATATATATATATGTTTTTTGGGCTCACCCTATCTATGTGAGGGCCCATCAAATGAATGCTTTGGATCACCCAAACAATGTAGCCCCCACTGTATTTTAAGCCCACGGAGTAGATAAGTTATCTACTCTGGGGAGTAGGAACTCTTTTCTCTCTCTCTCTCTCTCTCTATATATATATATATGTATGTATGTATGTATATATACATACACACACACACACACACACACACACACACACACACACACATATATATATATATATATATATATATATATATATATATATATATATGGGGAAAGTGATTGTGAGCGGCCCCTCATATAAGCTTATATGAGGTGACTGCTAAAATCATGGTGGGCCCACATTTTTGGGGTGATCCGAACCGGTCATTTGATCTGAAAATGGGGAAATTTATACCCGCCCATTTCCCCCTCTTTCTCCTCCACAGTTCGAAGGGTTGTGATGATCCTATGGAGCGGATTTTTTGGGCACCCCCTATCTATGTCAGGGCCTATCAAATGACCGGTTCGGATCACCCCAAAAATGTGGGCCCACCATGTTTTTAGCGGTCACCTCATATAAGCTTATATGAGGGGCCGCTCACAATTACTTTCCCCTACATATATATATATATATATATATATGCACACACAACACACACACACATATATATGTGTGTGTGTGTGTGTTTTGATCTGAAAATGAATGAAAGTTGTTTGATGTTAGGATTCAAGTTTTTCCACACATTTGTTGGCAGTTAAAATAACCACTGACAATGGAAGTCATGTAAACAAGGTAGCTTAACTCATATCATTGGAAATGATCTCTTGCAGGATGGTTGTTGGCATTCTCCTGCAGCTGTTGATGGAGAACCTAATGTTCCAATGTGGAATCCAGTTTTATATAAGCTTCCTTCTAATGAGTTGCTTCTTTTCTATAAAATTGGCCAAGAGGTCCAAAAGTGAGTTTTAAGTCCTTTATTGGCTGAATTCCTTCGCTATTTGTTTGATCATTGCTCTGTTACCAAAATTGAAGTATTGTTTTGGTCTCTAGTTATCACTCTAAATTTCTTAGAAGTCCTTGCCAATCTTTCAAGTTTTTTTTTTATCGACTTTTAATTGTTCATGCTATTGTTTGACATTAGATATTGTGGTAAATTTCTTATCAAATGATAATCCTATGGGTGCTCCTCAATTTAGGACGGGGACTTCACACTTATATTCCTTGCATGCATCCCTTTCTTTAACGACACATCTGGATTGAGCAAATCGAATATATTTTGCTTATTTTTTGGAGGATTTTTTTATGTTTCTTCTTTTCATAACATGTTTCATGTTAGTTTGTTTTGGTCATGAAATGCATTTGAGACATCCTTTTCTGGAATTTTTATTTAGATATCCTTGTATTGAAATTCCTGTTTGCCAAACCAACTCATGTAGCTGTGTTGACTTGTCTTCATACACATTCATACTTCCCGAATTAATTTGATGAGTAATAGAGGAGCCAACCTTGCTCTGTTATCATGATTCATGACAACTGCATAATCAATAAAGAAGTGGTTGATGATCTAGTGGACCCTGTAAAGGCAAACCAGGATGAGCCGGTATTGGTGGTTTATTCCGAGATAGCAACGGCCGTACAATGCTTTATTTCTCGGGTCTGGTGAATTTGTGATTCTAACGAGGAGCCAACCTTTTTTTTGGGGTTGGTAAGCTGGGATCGAACCTGCGACCTCAAGGTTGAGAAACTAAGCAACAACCATTCACCTACAGGCCCAACCCGTATTTTTTCTTTTTTATTGGTTAGGTAAGCTGGGATAGAACCTGAGACCTCAAGGTGAGAGACAGCCTCAACCATTAATCTACAGGCCCAACCCCACGAGGAGCCATCCTTGTTGGCACACAGCCCATTCGTTTATTGGGTCTGGCAAGCTATCATAAAAAGCATTGGAATGTCATGGGAGGTCACAGGAAACGAACCAGAGACGGTAGACGAGGTGGAAGGCACAGCCATATCGAAGAACTAAAATGAATCGCAATGGCAAGGATCTTTGAATCCGCGGCAATAGCACCAACAAACAACACTGACCGCCAACGACCACTCACAAGTTCTTTGGCGGTTGGTTCTCCACATTACGATTTGACACATTTGGAATGAGAGGAATAACATCATTTTCTAAGAGAAGAATAGGCTTCTTAGGAGGCTTATCATGGGAATAAAAATCGATATCCTATTATGGGAAGGAACAGAAAGAATCCTCTTAAGAAAGAGATGAATAACAACATTTTCAAAGAGAAGACTAAGCTTCTTGGAAGGTTTATCATGGGAATAAAAATCGATATCCTATTATGGGGAAGAAACAGAAAGAATCCTCTTAACTATAGTTCGGGCGACATCCTAAGAATTTGGGGGACAGTAGCAGCTCCTTTAATTATTGAAGGAAATCCTTCGAATGTCTTGGCTTGGGCAAGTAACAAAGCAGTAGATCCGTGGAAGCTTGTAGATATCATTTCCGAGATTAGAGATGTCCGCTCATCTATTGGACTGGAATTTCATCACAAGAAGAGGACAGCTAACGAGGATGCTGATAAATTGAAGGAAGGATTGTTGAAGGAAGAGGTGGTGACTGGTGGTTTTGGGTTCCTTCTTGGAAGGAGAGGAGAGTAGGGTAGAAGGCTAGGCGAGTAGATGGTGTTCTGATGGGTCCTTTCAGTTGTATATACCTTTAGGGACACCTTGTCCCTGTTGTATGTACCAAGTTGACTGTTTCTTGATAAAGTTCTCATTAATTCTAAAAAAAACTATTGGAAACTGTAGAGGGACTTATATATTTGGACCTAACAAGCTCAGTAAACCTTGTCCCAATGGAGGCCATATGCATCATATTGGTGATCTGGAGTAGTACTACCGAAAGTGATACTGTATTCCTAGTCTAGAGTGTAAGTACATCGATGTGACTACATATTCTGATATGACAATCATGCCCATATGCACAACGATAAATCATTCACCCAGTTTCTTAAGCCTTCCCTCTTATGAAGTCCATACTTCAGAAGATATCAGGGATAAGCTGCTTGAAATTCCAATATGAATTTGAGGACATTGTTAGATGCTATTTTATGGAATTCAAAACAGTTGATGAGGTGTCCATCAGCATATCATCAAACAGTTGATGAGGTGTCCATCAGGTATGGATATATTTGTTCCATACTTATTTGGACAGGTATATCCTATTTCAGCGTGGATATACAACTAGTCTACCAGAGGGCGAGCCTTGGTGCAACGGTAAGGTTGCATTGTGACTTGGTGGACACGGGGTCGAGTCATGGAAACGCTGCAAAGCAGGGGTAAGGCTGCGTACATCTAACCCTCTCCAAACCCCGCAATGGTCGGAGCCTTGTGCACTGGGCCGCCCTTTTTATATACAACTAGTCTACCATTCATTGCCCATAAACCCTCTAGGATCTACGTCTTCTTGTTCACTGCTCATTCTCATTGCGACTTTGGATGAGAACTATGTGCTCTTTTGGCCTCAAGTGGGTCCTCCAAGGATCTATTAAGACGATTATTCTTGAGTGGTGTGCATGGCCGTTTGGAGAGGTAGGTAGAACCATGTGGAAACTTGTACCTTTCGTGTTGATTTGGCATTTATGGAAGGAAAGGAATAACCGTATATTTAGAGGAATAATGCGTATATGGGTTGCTTTTGATGTCAAAGCAGATATTATAGGGTGGAGTGGTATTGGGAAGGATGGACCAAGTTACGGCTTTGGGGACGTCTTTAGACATTGGGAGTTCGTAATGTTTGAAAAGAAGAAGCACCATATTAGGCCTAGATGGAACCCTCCAACAAATGAATGGATCAAATTGAACTTTGATGGTAGCTCCAAAGGAAATCCGGGTCGAGCGGGGATTGGTGGTTTATTCAGGGACTCTGAGGGATCTATACTTCTTTCAAACTCCGGACCGACAGGCTTTTGTGATGCAAATGAAGCGGAAGCCCGTGCACTTTTATGGGGATTAAGGTGGTTTGCTAAACATGGATGTGGTCAGTTAATAATAGAAGGCGATTCGTTCCATGTTATATCTTAGGCCTCCAACAAGGGCATTGGTCCTTGGGCAATTGAGGACATTGTAGCGGAAATTAGGGATCTTGTTGAATTATTGTCTCCAAAATTTCAGCACATGAGCCGGTCTGCAAATAAGGCTGCAGACAAGCTAGCAAAAGATGGGGCTGATAGTGACAAGATGGTGATTATTTGGTGGGAGCATGTGTTGGAGTCGAGGAACACCTAGAGGTTTTTCCGCAGCTCTTCTTACTCCATTCGTGGTGGGTAATACTGTATTTTGGGCTTGATGTAACACCGTTACTTCAGGGGAACATCTTGTCCCTTCATTGTAATAAACCTTGCATTATTAATAAAATCGTTACCTTTCAACAAAAAAAAAATGGTCACCACGGAAATGACATGTCGGTTTCAGTCATATTTCGGTGAAAATCCTACAAAATCATGAAAGTTATAAATATATGAAAATGATGAAAATTTAAGACGACACTTAAAATTACTAGAATAAGCATAAATACTCACATAGAAACTATGACATAAGTTAGAGAACCATCCATAATAGTTTACCAATATTAAATACCTGGTTAAAGGTCACCATGGAAATGACATGTCTGTTTCAGTCATATTTAGGTGAAAATCCTACAAAATCATGAAAGTTATAAATATATGAAAATGATGAAAATTTAAGATGACACTTAAAAAATTACTAGAATAAGCATAAATACTCACAGAGAAATTATGACATAAGTTAGAGAACCATCCATAATGGTTTAACAATATTAAATACTTGGTTAAATGTAATATTGCGCATGTCTAAACTCTAAAACAATAAATTTCATTCTAAATTGCAAATGTAGACGAACATATACATATGCTTCAAAGAAACGCAAAAAAAAAAGGACAAAATTCACTCCATTCATTAACTTCATAAAGTACGATATAACGATGAAAATTTAAAGAATTTTTTTTAAAAATTTGATAAAATAGTTAATCTTCAAAAGTAATCCGACAAAAGATTGAATATTACTTGAAACCAAAAGCATGCATGCAAGGCCAAAGCAAGTGTGGAAACCAGTAAATTCAAGATTGGCCAAAAGTGATGAAAAAGCAGAGAGAGGGGACAAAAGACCAAAAAAAGGATAGAATGAAGAAATGAACTTCCCACCCAAATCGCCACAATCCAACAAGCCATCCAGACCAAAAATAGTTTTGCACTTCTTGTGGATGGGGACAATAAAGGAAACATAAAAAAGGATGGCCTAAATGTGCACGATATAGGTTTGAATAAAGATAACTTATTCCTTCAAGAAGAGGCAAATTGGGGGGCATATTCAAACACAGAAGCATCAAGTCAATCTTCACATGCTGATACCATGGGAAACAAGGAGTCGAATATAGATGAACAAAATTCTAAAGAAGAAGAGGAAGAAGATAATGATGATGATGAAGAAGAAGAAGAAGAAGAAGAAGAAGAAGAAGAAGAAGAAGAAAGGGTTCCAAATAAGGATTGCCTAAGGCACCCCCAAAGATCCCAACATGCTTCCAGCCCAGTTTTTAAATATCGGTTTCGGCTATAATTTCGGTCCTCACCGAAACCAAAATTTCAGCCGAAATCCCGAAATTTCTGTCGAAATTCGGTAGAAGATATCGAAATCCCATATTTTTCTAATTTCTGCTGAAATTCTGTAAAGGAATAAAAAATTAATATTTTATCAAATATTTCGCCGAAATTTTGGAAATTTCGGCAATTTCGGTTTCGGAACGTTTCGATTTTGGTCACCGAAATCCGAAATTTAAAAACTTGCTTCCAGCAAGCTAGCAGAGTATGTAACTCAAGAGTATTGAACAGATTGAATCCTTAGGTTTCGTGTTCTGGTTTTCTCTAATCCCGAGCTTTTGGACCCCCCTCTTTCATGTATTCCGAGTTAGGGATGGTGTCTTGTACCCATGAATGTAACATCTTTTTCTTTATCTAATAAACCGGTATGGGTCCCCACCAAACCCCAGCTTACCTACCAAAAAAAGAAAATAGTTAATTTTCAAAATAAAGCAAAAATTCTAACTTTCTTAATCAGTAGTCTGGTCGAGAATATATCACATAAAAAATTAGAAACTGACATGAATATTCGATAAGTTCTTTTTGGAGAATATAGTTTTTCATATTTTCAAGGATTTTTTAACAAAAATAAATTAATTAATTAAATTTTAGAATAAAAAATCTTACTTCCCCCATCAATGAATTGGGAAAAGCACTCAAATATAATAAAAATAGAAAGTAAAGTGCATATATGATTAGCTTTTATTCGAAAATATACTTTTTTCCAATTTATAAAGCCATAGATCCATGAAAAATAAAAGTCCATGCACTAATCTGTCCCCAAATGCATAAAATAAATAATTAGTTGATGTATTTATATTATAACTGAAGAAACAAGCAAAAAAAATATAAAATAAGCACTCACCAAGCAAAAATGTAAACACCCAAGCTTCTATAGCTAAAATTTTGACATGTCAACCGAAGTTCTATAATTTATGAGAAAACTGTTGGTGCGCTTAAGCTCACCATTTTTTTGGTGCGCTTAAGTTGTTATAACGCCTCCCATTCGTTTAAATGTTTGGGTCCCGCTGGGTCCCGCTTAAGCGCACCAATGGGAGGTGTTACAACAACTTAAGCGCACCAAAAAAATGGTGCGCTTAAGCTCACCAACAGTTTTCTTATAATTTATATACTATAGTAGTGGCATTTCAGTTGACATGACTAAAACATTATCAAAATCTATACATGGCAACCGAAGTTCTGTAGTTTATATACTAAAGTAGTGGCATTTCAGTTGACATAACTGAAACATCATCAAAATCTATACATGTCAACCTAAGAATTTGGTTTTGATATGGATGGAAATAAAAGCACGTCAGCCTTTTTGTCACTTTTGGCTGACATTTAGAACCATGTTGTACACACACCATCCCTCTTTCCCTCCCAACCACTCTCCTCTACAATGATACACACATGCACCATTGATTGTGATACCTTGAAGATTTCAACCGGGAACCCCAAATGTTTCTGCAAAAGCTTTCACCTGATTGACATGGGGAGGTGAATTTGGTTGGATCTTTTGGGCTTGGAGCAAGGTACTCCACCCTACATGTAGTAGAACCTTTGCCTGCATTTTTTTTTTCCATTGGAGATGATAAACACTTTTTATATATGCTAAAGATTTTAGCATAGTAGCTTAAAAAGAAAATAATTGTTGTCAGTTTTAAGAATGTAAATGGCACATATGGATCAAAACATGCTTGACATACAGCTTATTGTGAGTTGTATGATCCAACGAAAGGAAAACAAATAAACAAATCTAAGCAAAACGATGGTGGAAGAGACCAAAAAAGTTGTATGGCCGTGCCATTTTCCTTGAAAATATTATGTGATTATGTTTTATTCTTGTTTGTAATAAACTGGCCCAATTCAACTACAATTCGGCTTGGCCATGTCTGCTTTTTCAAAATGACCGAATTACACCGTGGTACAAAATTTTATCATTGATTATAGCTATGACAAAGCAAACTTCAGGTGGAGCGGATGTATGAAGCGATCATATGATGGTGGAATGACTTGGTCAGACAGAGAACAGCTTCCTCCTGGAATATTAGGACCAATCAAGAACAAGGTATAAAATAAAAACTCATTGGGTTATCTCATTGCTGCTCCAGGTGAATTATAGTTAATTTTGTGATGAGATATCTATTTTGTTGCTCTTTCTTCAGCCTATCTTGCTGGAGAATGGGAGCTTACTTTGTGGATCCTCTGTCGAAAGTTGGAACTCTTGGGGGGCATGGATGGAGGTAACCAGATATCCTATATTACTGATTCTTACAGAGGAAAAATGACACCATCATACTGTAAATTTGATTGTTCCTTGTCTTATGATTCATTCAGTCACTCATATAATGGTATAACAGGTTACAACAGATTCAGGGCATTCGTGGAAGAAATATGGGCCGATATATGTCAAAGATGAACCTTTGAGTGTGATTCAACCAGTTCCATACCAGACTGCACATGGGAGTCTACGTATCCTATTGCGATCATTTGATGGGATAGGTAGAATCTGCATGTCCGAATCACATGACGGGGGACTGAGCTGGAGCTATGCAAAGCCTACAGAGCTTCCTAACCCAAATTCAGGTTGTCAACGATCCATCAGTTTCTTTTTTTTTTAATAAACAAAGTAAACACTTGCCCATTTTTAATCTTTGTGGTCATTTTTAACTAGGCATCGACGGAGTGAAACTGGCAGATGGCCGTCTCTTACTGGTTTACAATACAATATCCAGAGGAGTGCTGAAAGTGGCTCTATCTGTAGATGATGGTGATTCTTGGTGTGAGGTAGTAACACTAGAGGAGAACTTGGCAATGGAGTTTTCATATCCTGCTGTGATCCAGGACAGTGATGGGCTTGCCCATGTCACCTATACTTATAACAGGACCCAAATAAAGGTAGCCGACCTCACCTGATGTTGAGTCAATAAAAGTCAATCTTATTGAGAGAGAGAGAGAGAGAGAGTCCTTTCTCACAGACAATTCTGTGTCTCTCAACATTTTCTCTTTTTGTTGATCTGCAGCATGTCATTCTCCAACCAGAACAGATGTTGTGACTGCTCTGAAACTCTGCAAACCGCTGAACAAGTTGAAATTTAATTTCCCAAGATGTCAAATCAAAGAGCCCAAAAAGGAAAAAGCTTGATATCATCATCCCCATTACCTGATGATCCACAGTCAGCTTGGTCGTCTGCCCCAGATTTTCTTTTTTCCAAAAACAAAATCAAAAATAAAAATGAATGCTTTGTGACGTCCACATCAATGAATAGCAAACAATGGCATTGCTTCATGTGAATTCTGGATACTATCACATTTATATAATGTAATGTTCAGTGATTTGTGGTTAATGGTGCAAGGTCACGTTCTTCTCTTCTTCAATTACATCAGTTTTCAGCGAAGGTTACATGTCCACAAGGCCTACAGGCAAGTGCGCGTGCACGCAGAGAGAGAGAGAGAGAGAGAGAGAGAGAGAGAGAGCAGTTTAAGCAACGGCTACATTTGACACGGCATGCTGTAGAGCCTCAGTGAGATTTTTGAGTGCTTTGTCGTAGGATACAAAGCCCATGAACCAGAATTCATGGCCATCCGTGGTGATAATCTGAATGTATTTCTCTCCGGGATTCATTCTGTTCGCTGAAGGATTCACAGCCCTCAACCGATCAAGCTGTACCACTACCTGTAGAAATGTGTACTTTGAAAGTGAGAATCAGATTGCAGCGGATTTCAATCAAACTGAATCAATGCGAGCAAGATATAATGGTTGATATTTTGATCATTTTTATTTTTCCAAAACTCATGTAAACAAGAAAACAAGCCTAAATTTCCATGCGTTAACAGCACAAGGAAATAGAACTGGTTGATATTTTGATCATTTTTATTTTTCCAAAACTCATGTAAACAAGAAAACAAGCCTAAATTTTCATGCGTTAACAGCACAAGGAAATAGAACTCCGATCAAAGACAGATTAGAAGCTTTGCTGTAGAATCTTAAATTGATGCAATATAACATGAAGAAAAGAAGAGGAATAAGAAGAATAAAATGGGGAAGATTAATGATCTTTAGTCATGCTGTTTTGATTATCTTGTATGTTCTTTTTCTTCCATCAATATCTATCTTCCATGATCTTCCAAAGCAGATCTCTTCTTGTTTTTTTTTTTTTTTTTGGAAAGTGATTTTTATTACCAAAAAGATGAATACAAGCAAGGGGCAAGATGTTCCCAGGAGATTCAACATCCCGGCCCGCAGGCTACAACAGAGTACTCATAGAAGTACAATAGTTATGAAAAAACCAACGCTATTCTAGATGAAGCCCCTCGTCCTCGAAAGACGTTGTGACTAGCATTGATTCCAATGAAACCCCCGCCTTAGCAAGCTGATTTGCCTTTTCATTCGCTGATCGTCGCCGATGTTCAATTCTTGAACAGATTATACGAACAAGATCTCTAACTTCTGCAATATAGCTCTGTAGTCTCCACGGCCTCTTAGCTTGATTAGCTGCCCACTCTATCGTATTGGAAGAATCACCTTCAATGATCAGGGGTTCATGATAGTCTGTAGCATACCATTTCAGACCATAAAGTAAAGCTCTTACTTCAGCTTCATTTGCATTGCAGATTCCAGCCGGTCCCGTGCATCAGTATCTTCCCATTTGAGTCTCAAATGATACCTCCAATCCCCGCCTTCCCCGGGCTGCCAATCGAACTGCCGTCAAAGTTTAATTTAAGCCAACCCTTCGGTGGAGGATTCCATTTTGGGGTTATTTTTTTTTGCTATCTTCCTCTCCCATAATACAACGTTCCAGTTCCGAAGTATCTCACTTATTCTATAATTACTTCCACACTTTTCCTTAACCCATGTTATTACCTCCAAAAGGTCCACCCGTCCAGTTTAGAAGCGTCTTTGTGATTCTTTTAGGGCCCGTCTGGATACCTCCCATTTTGTATTTGGATTTGGATTTGGATTTGGAATTGAGTTTTGCATACAAAATGAATAGATCCACCAGCTCATGTAGAGGGAGACAGAGAGGGAAGGGGGTACTTCCTAGTGGAGGGTAGAGGTTGAGGAACAAAAAGGGTGAAGGAAACTGCCAGATCTGTGGATTTCCAATTTCTTATTTGCACAGCATATTTAGAAATTTGATTTTTTTCACTGTCAGCTGCTGAATTAGAAATCCAAGAATTTGATCCGATCGAAATTACAATGCAAAAAGGGCTGCAAATGTGAGAAATTAAAAATCTTCTCGGCATCCAAACGGGCCCTTAGGGAATGCCCATGCCACTCCAAAAGATCTCAATATATTTGTCCAGATCTGATATAAAACCGGGCAGTGTAATAAGAGATGATCCAGCGATTCCTCGGCTTGATTACATAGCACACACCAACTCGCCATTTGGATTTTCCTTTGCTTGAGACGGTCACAAGTACTGATGCTTTTGTGTGTCATAGTCCACGCAAAAGCCACCACCCTTGGAGGTGCGATGCTCTTCCATATAGGTGCCCGGCGGGACACTTTCCTGCTTCCATGGTTCAAGGAGAAGAAGAAAGATTTAACTGAGAACTCTCCCTGAGTTTCAGGTATCCAAATCCTTTCATCAGACAGAAAGGCAGAGCGATAATGGGCGTTTAGGAGAGTGAATAGTGATTCGAAGCATGTAATTTCTACATCTTTGAGGTTTCTTCTAAGTCTTATATCCCAAAATCCACGCCCATATTGATTCCTCCTGACCAAATAATCAAAAACCTTGGCATCCACATTTGTCGTAAGTTTGAATAGAGTCGGGAAAGCATCCCGTAGTGATGTAGGAATAGGAAGATAAATAGAGGAAAAGAGAGAAGAAGAATAAGGGACGAAGAGAATAGAAGGAGAAGAATAGAAGAGAAAAGGAGGAGAAGAAGAAGAATAGAGGAGAAAGAGGAGAAGAGGACTTGGGGGAAAAGAAGAGAGGAAATTAGAGGGAGAATCTCAATCAATTCAATTAATCATCAAAAGTTAACAATAGAGCTGTAAATTGGCCTATAAATAGGCTTTTAAGAATCCCTAAAAGACTAAACTTCCTAATTCTAAATAATATGAAAAATAAAATCCTGGAAACTAAAATAACATGGAAATAAATATCTAAAAGTCCTATTGGGCAAATATGCCTCTTATTTGGCCTACTATCTGCATCACGTAGCAAGGAGTCTCCAATCCACATATTGCAACAAAACCGCACTTCATCCCCTATAACAACTTTGAATATGACGAGTGGTTCATACTGTTCCCGTGAGGAGTAAATAGATTTCCATGCACCCGACCCTTTACCCGTAGTCGGGTTTTTAGCATTCCATTCCCCCCCATTCTCTTCCATATTTGTCACCGATTACCCCGTGCCAAAGTGATTCCTTCTCTGCTCCATAACGCCATAACCACTTCCCTAATAGTGCCTCATTCCGTAGTCTTAGTTTCCCTATTCCCAATCCTCCATGCTTCTTTAGTTTCGAGACTTTCTTCCAATTCATCAAATGTTTTAAGTTCTTGATTTTTCCATACCCTTCCCAAAGGGAACCTCTCTGCAATTTTTCGATTCTTTGAGCAATTTTTACCGGAATCTTATATAGACACATGATGTAGACCAACATGTTAGCGAGTGCGGCTTTGATCAGAGTTATTCTACCACCAAAGGAGATGTACTTCTTCTTCCACGTGCAAGTTTCCTTTCAATTCTCTCCACCACTGGGTCCCATTCCTGATCAACCTTAATTCCATCCATCGCACTTTTTGAGAAATTTATTTTCAATCTAGTACAAATTTCAAACCAGCGAAAGGCCCTTTTTAGATTCACCACCGCTTCTTCATCTTCTTCTATCAACAATAGCGTGTCATCTGCGAATTGTAGGTGGCTCATAGCTAAAGAATTCCGACCCATTTTCAGCCCAAGAAAATAGCCGTTTTGCTTTGCTTTGTATAACATAAGGATGAGGGCCTCCACGATCATGATAAATAAGTACGGCGATAAAGGGTCCCCCTGTCATAATCCTCTCGAGCTACCAAAGTATCCTTCCGCACTCCCTTTTATTATAACTGAGAAGGATGCTGATCTAAAACACGCCATCATCCACATCCTCCATTTTTTACCAAATCCCGTCCGTTTGTAAAGGCCTTCTCGATATCAATCTTCACAGCAAGTCCTCTCTTTCCTTCCCTCTTAGCCGAATCAAGAATCTCATTGGCGATAAGGATACCATCTAAGATCTGTCTGTCCTTTACAAACGCACCTTGAAATTGTGAAATTATATTGCCCATGACTTCCTTAAAGGTGTGTAGCGGGTACCTTTGCCAATATCTTGTAGATGTTGTTGATGAGGCTTATCGGTCGGAAGTCTTTGATGCCGAGAACACCTTTCTCAGGGATGAGGGTGATAAAGGTTATGGAAAGACATTTTATTCCCCTCGAAAGAAGTCTCTTCTTCCCGGAGCACGCCTTTCTATCAGATATTTTTTTTTTGGATTTCACAAAAGAGAAAGCCTTGCAGATGTATATTCTTCTTTCCGAAGTAAGTCTTTTTCTTCAAGGATCTCTTGAAGGAGAGAAGCCTTCAAGAATGTCGTTTTCATCCTGGGATAAGTCTCTCCTTTGAATCTCCCCAGAGGAGGAGCATTGAGGACGTATATCCTTCTTCCAAGAGGAAGTCTTTCTTCTCCTTCTAGAGGAGTCTTTAGGTAAGGAAGCTGAAATAGTAAAATATAGAAGGTAGTCAAAACCTTTTATCACATTTTCATTTTTAATTTTTTTTTTTTTAAAGGTAACGAATTTTATAAGAAATCAGGGGACAAGATGTCCCACAAGTTGAAATAGTGCAGAGTGCATGGGCACCGAATGGCCCCAAAAATCAAACAAAATTACATCGCATTCTCATCCGCAGAAGGGTATACTACCCTTGGCTTCGTTATGAAAACTCCCGCCTTAGCCAAAGCATCTGCGTTTGAGTTTGCAGATCGGTGCTTGTGGTTAAGCAGCGGTTTTAAAACTCGAATCAAATCTCTAATTTCGTCTATAATCTGATATAGACGCCACAGACCGCCACATCTCCCTTGTGCCCATGCGATGACATTGCTTGAATCGCCCTCGATCATCAGCAGCCCAAGATTGTTCATTGCAAACCACTTTAATCCAAATAGGAGGCCCTTCGCTTCAGCTTCATCTGCGTCGCAAATCCCCGCCAAACTCGCATACGTCATTATGGTTCTACCATCCGGGTCTCTGATTATCCCGCCAAAGCCGCCAATCCCGGATTGCCTAACGAACTACCGTTGAAATTAAGCTTTAGCCATCCGAAGGGGGGAGGGGACCACATAGGTTTGATACAGAAATTGCTTTTTTTCCCCGACATCACCTGATTCCAGTACTTAAGGATGATGCTAACCGGATAGGGAAGTCCACCCTTAGCCTTTATCCAAGCAATTAGTGAAAGTTTTACTTCTAACGCGATATGATAGAATCTCCTACTTTTGTTTAGGAAGATTCGGTTGTTCCTCTCCCTCCATAAGTGCCACAATACAGCTATAGGAATTGGCTTCCATAAAGATTGACCCAGACAACCATTAAGACTACCACGCCAATTCAGCACTATATTGCTTATGCTTCCTTGGAACACCCAAAAGCATCCGAACGATCTCATGATGGCCATCCACAAGGTATAAGCATATGGGCACCAAATAAATAGATGATCGATGCATTCCTCCGCCTTATTGCATAAGACGCACCTACTCGCCATTTTGGATTCCCCTTCTTTTCAATCTTTCACAAGTGTTAATACAACCAGATACCACGGTCCACGCAAATGCAGCAATTCTAGGAGGGACCGTCGTGAGCCATACACATGCCTTCTTAGATTGATTTTCACTGCTTTTGTTCATCGTTTTAAAGGAGCGAACCGAGAATACCCCATCAGCATCAGGGATCCATATCCACTCGTCCTCGCGGAAAGGAGATAAGTGACAATTTGACAAGGTGCTCAATAAGTTTTCGAAATGGACGATTTCATCATCTTTTAAAGTCCGACGCATTCTGATATCCCAGAATATTTTAGAGGAGTCAGTATCACGCACCACATAGTCAGCAATTGCCGCATTTGGATTAACAGCCAATCGGAACAGATTCAGATATTCCTCCAATAGAAGACGCTCCCCACACCATAGATCACACCAGAAACTAACCTTGGTGCCGATACCCACTTTAAATCTGACATTTCTGTGGAATTGATCCCGCGCAGAGGTGACAGATTTCCATGCTCCTGAGCCCTTCCCCGCCACCGCAATGTTACAATTCCATTCTCCTCAACTACAACCGTATTTTTCTTTTATTAATTGGTGCCATAGCGCTTCCTTCTCCACCCCAAATCTCCAAAGCCATTTACCGAGTAGGGCTTTATTACGACACCTAATCTTTCCAATGCCCAGCCCCCCATTCCGACGAGCTCTACAGACCTTTTCCCACTTCAATAAGTGCTTCAATCTATTTCCCTACTCCTTTCCTTCCCAAAGAAAATCTCTCTGAAGCTTTTCAATTCTTCTAGCAATCTTAACCGGAATTCTAAAGATTGACATAAAGTATACCGGCATATTGCTCAGGGCCGCCTTGATGAAGGTGATTCTTCCTCCAAAGGATAAGCATTGTTTTCTCCAAGTGCTAAGCTTTTTCTCCACCCTTTCCACAACAGAATCCCACAACGATGCTTTTGGAATACCGAAACCCAGGGGTAACCCCAGGTATTTAATAGGTAAATCAACATGCAAACAACCCATCACTGAGGCATATTCATTAATACGACCCGGGTCCATATTGATACCTGCCACCGCGCTTTTTTTGAAGTTGATCTTCAGTCCCGATATAATCTCGAACCACCAAAAAATTCTTCTGAGATTAACTATCTGCTCAGGTCCATCCTCCAATAATAAGATGGTGTCATCAGCAAATTGAAGATGAGATATTGAGTAGACATTTGCGCATGGTTTGAGGCCCTTGATATAGCCCTTCAATTCAGCACGAGATATGAGGAGGGTTAACGCTTCAGTGATCATGATGAATAAGTATGGTGATAACGGGTCTCCTTGTCTTAAACCACGGGAGATTTGGAAAAACCCCGCTGGAGATCCATTAATTAGTATAGAGAAAGATGCAGCCGAGATACACCCCTTCATCCACATACGCCATCGCTCCCCAAATCCCATCCTTCCCAGCACGTAATCAAGAAATCCCCAGTCAACATGGTCATATGCTTAGAAGCACGAAGCGGGGGGGGGGGGGAGGTGGGAGCGGGGGCGGGGAAGCGTGGGGTCTAGAAGAGTCTAAGTTTGGGAGCGCCATGGGAGCGTGTATGTAATATTTTATTTATATATCTTTTAAAATTCAAGTACATCAAAAAGTAATTGTTTCTAACCATTTTCATATGTATCTTTCAAAATTTAAGTACATAAAGAAGTAGTAATTTCCAGCTATCTTCACCATCTTCATTTACGTGCACTTGTTCCTCGCACCTTCTGAAGATCCACAAGCCTTTGTGCTTGCTCCAATGAAGTACTTTGAAGAGTTGGAGAAGTTTGATGCAAGGAAGTTACTGGTGGGACTTATGGAGTAATAGAAACAGGTGGGAGCGTCATGAGAGCGGTTCCCGTCTCTTTGGGGTCGCTCTCCTTGGAAGCTCCTTCCTAAGGAGTGCGGAATCGAGGTTCTGAGGTGGGAGCGGCACCCTGAGGGAAGATTCCTGCTTCTAAGGTCATATGCCTTTTCCAAGTCCACCCGCACAATTAATCCGTTCAAACCCTTTCTTTTTGAAGAATCCAGCACTTCGTTAGCGATAAGAATTCCGTCGAGGATTTGGCGATTGTTGACGAAGGCACCTTGGAATTTAGATATAATGTCCCCCATGACAAGATAATCTACGAGCCAATATCTTGGACAACAACTTATACATACCGTGGATCAAACTGATAGGAAGGAAATCCTTGATTTCAACCGCTCCATCGATCTTAGAAATAAGTGTAATGAAGGTAGTATTGGCCTCGTTATTGATTACCTCTCTTGTAGAATTCAGCCATGAAGTCCGCCACATCCTTTTTGATAACATCCCAATGTTGCACATAGAATGCAGCCGGAAAACCATCCGGGCCAGTTGCTTTATCCTTTTTAAGGTCTTTCAGGGCCTCTTCAATTTCTTCCAATGTAAAGGCACGTTCCAACCATTCCTTCCTATCGGCAGATAGAGTCTTGAATTGGATTCCATTAATTTTCGCCCTCTCAGAATCAGACTTTGAGTAGAGCTTCTTGTAGTACTCCACAATGATCTCCTTGATGCGATCCGGTTCTTCCACCAGAGACTCCTCCGCCCGAAGACAATTGATCTGATTCGTCCGCCTCCTAGCACTCGCCACTCGATGGAAGAATTTCGTACTATTGTCCCCTTCTTTTAGCCACACCAGAAGGGATTTCTATCTCCAGGAGATTTCCTCGTGCCGAATGATATCCTCAAGTTCCGTTTTTAACTCTGCCCTTTGTTGTTGATTCTCTTCCCCCAATACACTTTCCTCTTCCACTGCCTCCAATTAACCTAGTTTCGACATAATTTCCTCCTTTCTTTTAGCTTTAGAGATCCTTGATGCCTTTACCCATTCACGTATTTTTTCCTTTAACAATTTCAGCTTGCGACAGAGGATAAATCCTTCCATCCAGATACAGCAAACACCTTCCACCATGGATCAATTTTATCATTAAGATCAGATTCGTCGCTCCAGGCCATATCAAATTTGAACGGTTTCGGTCCTCCCTTCAAATCAGAAAGCTGTAACAAGATCGGATTGTGATCCGATATCGGTCTAGGAAGAGCACAATGGAAAATGAGAGGGAATAAGTCTTCCCAATCCTTAGAGATAAGAGCCCGGTCCAATCTACTCAAAACCAATTGATCCTGTTGATTTGTCCATGTGTATTTACCACCCTCAAGTGGAAGGTCGATCAGCTCATTTTCCAAAAATGAAGTTCGATAAGTTCCGCATGGTCGTAGTAGTCCTTCCTGTAGGTTTCTTCTCCTCCGGGAATCGAATGGTGTTGAAGTCACCGCCAACGATCCATGGTCCACATTTTCATCTTTTTATTCTCCTTTATCTAATTCATCTCCTTATGCGTAATTTATTTTTCTCTAAAAGAACTTTGTCCTTATTTATAGGGATGTCTTGGGGATGATTAGTAACAAACACAAACTTCCGTCACCAACTTCCATACTTTTGGCTCCATGTCCCTCCATTTTCTCCTTTGTGAGAAGTTATGTAACTTCTTTTTTGAGATGTGAATGGCTCATTTCTTTCCTACGCTAAAGTTTCTTTAAAGCTTTTTTATTTATCCTTAAATTTAAGAATCTTTTAACTTGGTTGTAGGTGTGTGATTGATTTCCGCTCTGCCAATTTTTTTTTTTTTTTACTTTCTCCCTTTTTGTTAAAAATGTTTAGGTCAACAACTATAAAAACAGAAAAAAGATTGAATTCCCTGCAATCTGAGAAAATGTACTGTGTATGAATGCTCAGTAAGTGACAGAAAAAAGAGGAAAATAAAAGAAATGAAACTTGTGCAGAAAATTTCCTCAGCGACAAACATAATTATAAAACAAGGGCTCTTAGTGGGTCATATACTAGAACAATTGCGTAGCGGTAAATAATAGGACATTGTAAATTCTTGATCTTATTACTAACTACTGTTTCCTGTATCCTTTCTCTGATAATTGAAAAGATTGGTGTCCTGCTGTTTACAACTGAAGAGACTTAAATTGTATATCCCATCCATGACATTAAAAATTCAAAGCTGCCTAGATTATTATAAGAACATTCTAAGATGCATATAGCTTGTAACCAACCGGAGAAAAAGTTTTTAAAGAGTTGTACTACCTTGTAATAGATCCATTGCTGTTGACCTGGGGAAGGAGTACAACAGAGAGGATTGTCGCTAGAAAAAGCTAGCCTTGCTGTGGATATATAGAGTGTTCCTATCACGGGTCCTGATGAAGTTGATAGGTAACAAGCATATGCCTTGAGGAGCTGTTCTCCTGCTAACATCTCAAATGTGTGCTGAAAAACCTTATCGTGCCCCCCTTCTGCAAAAACCTTTGTTCCTTGAGCAAGTCTTGCCATGGCTGCGTCAGTAACACTAGGACTAGTTTTAACTGTTGCACAAAATTAAAAAAATGACAAGGATCAGAAACAATAAATGGGGGATGGAGTGTGAGAAACAAGAAAAGAAATGGGGGATGAAGGCGCAGATGGAGTGAGATAGCATGATCATATAAGAGCAAGAGAGAAAGTGTAGAACATACGGTGGTGCCAGACATTTCCAGCAAAGCCCTCGGCTTTTCGAGTACTCTGTTCCACCTTCTTCCCCAATCGACCCAGCACACTAAGGATCGTGTCCATCGGGCCTAATTCAATTTCAATCAGATATATAAACAATTAGAAAAATAAAGACGATAAGATCATACCATACTGATAAGAAGAAAAAAAGAAAAGAAAGAAGAAGAATAAGAATAGCAATGATATACTTCTTCAAAAAAAAGAATAGCAATGATATACTAACTCTTGCCAGAGGATCCAGGAACTGGAGTGGTTTGGACGTAGGGGTTATTATTGTACGTGGGATTGGGAACAGAGTATGTCATGAAGTTGGAATTTAGGGTTGTGGGATCCGGATAGGAGGAGGATTGTCCGGCGACCAAAGTGGGGTTGATGGGATGGGATTGGGGCGCGGCCGGAGTGCCCATCACCCAAGTGCCCCACCGACCCCCCTCCTCTTTTCCATTTCCATAACTATTCTGCTTCTCATCCATTGAGATCTTCTCTTCTGTGAGTGCCAATTAGAGATGAGGAGAATGGAATCGATTCGATCTTATCTACGTCCTTATCTATCGATCGCTTCCTCCTTCTTCCTCCCACTACGTTCTCCTCACGCATTCACAACCAAATTCATCAATGATCCACCTCCTATCAGATCTACCTTTGTCTTGTCTTACTACTTATTGTTCGGATCCATTGGACCGCCCATCGGAGTATCCTATTAAGTCCTACTTACATTTTACTTCAAGAATCTCATAAGCATGACCGAAATTTCGGATTTCGGTCAAGACCGACACCGAAATGGTATTTTATTTCGTCCGAAATTTCGGTTGAAATCACCCAAAAACCAGTTTTTTTAATTAATTAAATATTTTACCGAAATTTTGTATCGAATAAAATAGTGTTTATCTTGTTTCGTTGGATGTCGACCGAAATTTCGATTTCGGTGGGGTCCGAAACTGGTACCAAAACCAAAATTTAAAATCATGCTTAGAAGAGGATGAGGGAGGTTGTGGGAGAGGTTGAGCACGAGAGTGACTAACCGGCGAAGCCACAACGGGCATGTACACAGTGGGCTAGGGACTTAGGGTCAATGGCTCGATAAGGAAGAGAAGAGGGTGCCTCATTACTTTAGATGAATGAAAAAAAACTAAAAATAAGAATCTTCCTAATAAATTCATACGGTTTATTTTTACCAACAAACTCCTAAAATAATACATAAAGTTGTAAAAAATACAAGGTATTTTTATAAAATCATATAATATGTTTCCTGAGATTTATCTCTGATATTAATAACTACTTAACTTTACATTAAAATTATGAGTATCTTCCAAATAGAATAGAAAGATATTAAACATTCTAAAGTAAGTCTCATTTCAAATCTTATTTTGATTTGAATTTCAAACGCCAAATAGTTATAAAAGCGATCCCTGTTGAATAAGGTAAGATCTGCCACTCAATTAGTTAAGAGCATTTGGTCAACTTAATTAATGGGTAACTTTATGAATATGATCTAGAAATGACCTTCACAGACCAAATTAAAAGACACATCAAAAGAGAACATGATCGATGATCATGTCAACATTGACATGATTCTAGCAGAATCCATGTCTTTAATTTGGTAGACCACCATGGAGGACTACAAAAATCAACCATAAATCAAACGGCTTGATAGGTAAAGGTTCCTAGGATCATCCGATTAATGTGCTCCCAATAGAATTTAATGATCAAAAGGTTTAAATTTGTCGACCATTTATGTATGGCTCCATCCTTGTTTGGATCCTTTTTTATCTATACTGAATGGTCAAGGTGGTCTCTTGATCTGAGTGTTGGCTCATGTAGAAGAAGCACAATCGTTATCTATGATCTTATTATGGATTCGTTCTAATTCTTACATGTGCACTTGATTAGTGTATTTTCAGTAATATGTTCAACTAAATTGACGGTTTACAAATAGTATCAATTTTGTTTGACACAACGATCCATCAAAAGCCTAGGTAGTAGTGCACAGGTTCATAGTTAGTGGTTTGGTGGTTCAACACCGAATGAGGGGTATGGAATCGAAAATCACAAATATACCCACTCCTCATAAAATAAAC
Source organism: Tasmannia lanceolata (assembly GCF_043159265.1). Classification (NCBI taxonomy): domain Eukaryota; kingdom Viridiplantae; phylum Streptophyta; class Magnoliopsida; order Canellales; family Winteraceae; genus Tasmannia; species Tasmannia lanceolata. The sequence continues at coordinate 24,622 of NW_027518684.1, read as the reverse complement.
TATCCAAGAATATATCTGCTGCTTAGATTTGCCTATGTGAATACAGAAGTGCCGACAATATATTACCAATATGCTAAATGATGGCTGTTAGGCTCTTTCCAAGTAGACACTCTATTTGGCCCCACTTGTGCTCTGTGCATTCTTTCTCAATCACATGGTTGAATTACTAATCACTCCAGAACTACTAGGACATGAGATCTGGTGTCTATTAGTGAGAACTAAACTCCCTCTCAGTCCCTTTTTCCTTGTTTTAAATTTGATGATTTCTGAACGGTCACTTGTACCGTTGGGTAAAGCTCATTTGATTTCATTGCTCCTTGTAAACTACAAGTAGTTATGCAACTACAAATTTAAAATATTAAGGGATTTGCTAGCTTTCGCAGATGGTCTGTTGCATCCGGAATGCATTTTCAAAAGGAGGCTGTGGAAGAAGAATCTCTTTTGTGTAGCGGAAGTGGAAGGAAAGAAATCATGGAGGCCAGCAAGCAAAACAAAAGACTGAGAAAAGAGAAAAGCATTTCCGGGTGTGGGAAAATCTTTTGAATGTGGATTCCACTTCCATCCCTTCCAGCTAGCCACTCTAAAAAGGAAAGAGCATCTGAGAGAGGCACAAGCAAAGTTTATAGACATGAACCGTGAATTTGAAATATTTTATAGATTGCTGCATTTCTTAATCTAGGAATCAGATGCGTTTCATATCCTTCCTTCTTTTTCTAAATTAACTCATGCTCCAAGGTATCAAAGGCCCGTCCCGTCCGTCGTTTATATTCCTCTACTTTTCACCACCTACAAATACAAACAGAAATACATAAAGAAGGCAATTGGTTGTTGTTCCTGATCACCTATCTGGTTTGGAATTGGATTTCTGAAATTTAATATCCCCGCCGTCTAAAAGAGAATCAGCCATGAGTAATCAGCCAACCCTCATTCGTCCCAGGTTCAGGTTGCCTTCTATGTCTAGGATGCCAGAGGGTCCACCTATTCCCGGTCCTCAGCCACCACCCGTTCAGGCTCCACCACCACTCCTTCAGGTTCCACCACGGCCAATCGTTCAGGTTCCAATGCCACCACCACCACTCGTTGAGGCTCCTCTACCGCCAATCATCCAGGCTCCATCACCACCACCACCACCACCACTTCAGACTCAATCAGCATCAACACCAGCACCAGCACCAATGCCACAACCACAGCGTCCACCATCACCAATGCCGCAACCACAGCGTCCACTTGAACCTCAGCAACCACAGCCTCAAGCTCAAATTCAATCACAAGAATCAGCTCCCACGTTATCTCGCACAACCCCGGACATCCCTATCGTCTCGGTGCAAGTGGAGCCACCTCAGGCCGCCTTAGTGAAACCCTCTGGATCCTCTTCACTACCAGCGTCCCCCAGGCCCAAAGTTGCCTCTCGAAACCCCACTCCTCTGCCATCTCCCAAGATGAATGTTAAGCCCTCCTCTCCATCCCAGTCCCCAAAGACCAAGCCTTCTTCTCCACCTCCTCTACCACTGCCTCCGTCCTCCCAACTAAAGCCCTTTGACAACCCTGAACCGGAGCCGGTAAAGCCATTGCCACAACCGGTGGTCACCGAACCCAAGACGGTGCTAGTTCAAGAGGAGCCAAAGAAGGGCGCCGGCCAAGTGCATATGAAGGGCACGGAAGAAGCAAATAGAAAGGGTGTCGAGAGCATTATGACTCAAAACGGAAGACAGGCCTCCACGGGTCGGAACAAGCACGGAGATGAAGAGGTAAGGATGAGGGTGATCACCATTGCAGGAGAGAACAAAGGCGCCTACATGGAGTTGGCTTCTTCGCATTCTAACAATAAGAAGCATGAGAAGGATGAGAAGGAGAAGGTGGGGTACAAGGCCAACGGGGCTGAGGGTGATGAAAATGAGTCTGAGCGTGAAGGTAGCAGCAGTAAGTCCAATGGAAAAGATAAGATGGGACCCATGAAAGCTTTTGTCAATAGTAATGTTCAGAGCGTAAACAACTCCATAATGTTCAACAGCTCATGCGCTCACAACGACCCCGGAGTCCACCTCGCCATCTCTAGGAAGCCACTTCCTAATAAAGGATTCCACTCCAAGACCCACCCAAATGGCCACCATGATTAATCAAACAAGAGACTCACTCACCTCCTCTTCCCAAGCCGAACACACCTCATTTACTCCCTATTTATATGTATATATAGACATAATTAAAGACAATACACTAGTACTGGTTAAGTAATTGGTGAGATAAGCTTCCCAGCCATCTCTCCCTCTCTCTCTATATATTCATATGCTTGTGTTAGCAGTCAACGGTTTGAAATAAAAGGATTTGAAAGTAGATTTCTACTCACGCATGGATTTTTTTTGAATGGCTGCATGGAGATGTGTGGTATATATATATATATATATATATATATATATATATATATATATGAGGTTAGTGTTTCTGCACGGTAGAGTAGGAAAGCTTATCTACTCCACCCTGTGTTAACAGCCGTCGGATGGAAAGTGAGTGGATCAAAACCGTCGATGATATAATAGGAAATGCGATAATACCGTCGAAGGTAGGTTTTAAAAAACAGAAATGCGATAATACCATCGTCTTCTCCGACGGCTGGGTTTTTTTGGGTTTCCATTCGACGAATCCCTCTTCTCCTCGTCTTCTCCGACGGCTGGGTTTTGGGTTTTAAACAACAAAAACCCACCAGACGCACGCCTCCCTCTCTCCCTCTTCTCCCTCGCTAGAAGTTGGGTTTCCATTCGACGAATCCCTCCATTCGACGATCGACGCACCGACGCACGTCTCCCTCTCTCCCTCGAGGTAAGCTTCGGAACACCACTTTTTTTTTTCTTTTTAACCCATTTCTGTTGGGTTTTTGTTCTTTTCAAACCCATTTTTGTTTGGAAACCCTCGGTTTTTTGGTTGGAAACCCATTTCCTATTGCCTTTGAAATTGGGTTTTTTATTTTGAAACCCATTTCTGTTGGGTTTCTGTTGTTTTGAAACCCATCTAGATCACCACTTTTCCAATTTGGGTTTCTGTGGGTTTTTTTTTTTCAAACCCATTTCAAACAAAAACCGAGGGTTTCTATTGGGGTTTTTTTTTTAAATTTTGAAACCCATTTCCTATTGCCTTTGAAATTGGGAAAGATGTGTGAACAGATTTGATTGGTAGCAGATTTATTCATTCACGATTTAAATCCTTTGCCAGCTTGATCAATACTTTGCATTTTCTAAGTCATTTGCTTCACATGTCATTTTTTAACACTCTAGCAGGCATTTTCTTTTCCAGAATTATTTTCTTTTGGCTATTGAGTACAGCTTACCAACATCCATCTTATCAGGTAATTTTGCATATTCACAATTTTTGAATGTTGTTTCGATTATTGTCTTTTTTTTTATTATCTGGATGCTGATTATTAAGCTCTGCTATGTTCCTTGAAATGGCTAGACATAATATTTTGCATCTTATTTTCACCCATTATTCTATAGTTTTGGAGAAGAAGGAATGCTTCAACTACATCACATGCAGAAAGGCATGCATCAGTTGATATTACATTTTCTCTTCCTATTGCCCACAAATTTACCAAACCACTACAAAGATTCAGCTAATTCAGTTTTGGTGTTGGTTTGAAATAGGTGCCACATTAGTTGATATTACATTTTCATACCGCAGAAGCTACCATTTGCAGGTTTAATGATGATGACATGCACCCTATCAAGTTCTGTCAAGCATCCATGGCTGCCTAGTTTGCCACAGAAGCTACCCTTTGCGTAATTGTTGGTCATTTTGAGTTCTGTCAAACAATCATGTATTTAGACATGTATGACTTCTGTATGAGTGATTTCCCTTGAGTTCCAATGCTCATTGTGGATATATCTATGAGTGATTTAACAGGGACATGATATTTACCCACTGTTCCAATGCTATTGATATCTGTAATTCTGCTGAGATCTACAATAAAATCTCTGTTACTGTTTCAAAAATAATAATATGGCAAAATTCAAGCATGAAATGATACACATATAATGAACAAAAAAAAACAAAGAAGACATGGCTAAAATGGTTGATCCATAAAGCATTTGATTACTGAATGCTTCTTAATTTAGGCATGTTGTGCTTTCTAATTAATGATCATGAGTCAGAATCACACAGTGGAATAGTAAGGTTCAGTAGAAGTTCATTTGATCATTAATTAGAAAGCACAGTGTTAAATATCAGAAAGATTTATTCTTGAAGAGGATAAATAGATTAAATCAAAAGATCTTTGTTTTTAAGAAAGATATTAAGGTATTGTATAATAATACAGCAAACAGAAGTATTGGAGAAGGCCATCTATTCAATGATCAATGTAGTTTATATGCTGGATTCCAGTGTTGATGATTCAATCATTTCCCTTTTGATTTGATGGTCAAAAAGAGGAGGCTCCAATGGGAAATCTCTACAAATTGGAGGGCTATGGTCATGGGCCAGGCATCCACAGAAGGGATTTTTTTTTTATAAACCAATATTTTTTTAACCAAGAACTAGGGGCAGAGGGACAGGAATATTAGATTGAATGAAGTGATGAAAGAATTTATCGAGTTGGATGATAGGAAAATTGTTAAGTTAGTTGTACTTGACCAAGCTAGGTTTGTGTTGTTACCTTTGAAAAGGGAACTCTTAAAAAGTTGGTTTCTGTCCTAAAGTTGAAATAATCTTAAAGTTTTTGAAATCTCTAAGCCAAATTGCCATGTTAAGACACCATGGTCAAAAGAAGAGACTCAACCAAGTCGAGCCCAAGTCATTAATTCTCGGTCTTCTTTTCAGATCTTCGAATTTTTACCTCCTTAGTTTCTTTTTCCTTTTCATTGTATAATGTTTGCTTTTTCTTTTTCTTTGTTCTGGACCATCTTGGTTTTCTTTTAATGAAATTTATTGCCATGGTAAAAAAAAAGTTCTCGAACCAAGATTCAACGATCAGAAATGTTGATCAAGATCTCAACATATTGAAAGCCAGACCACCGAGTGAAGATTTTTACAGTCAGAAAATTTGACCAACTTTCAGAATAGTTGGGTCAAGTTTCATTTCCATTTAAAGACACAAATTTGAGTTCATAGTGTATCGAGTCTTTTTAGAATTGAAGCAAATTCAATTAGGGCGCGTTTGGATACCTCATGCATTTGTATTTTGATTTGGATTTGAGTTTTGGAAACAAAATACATCAATCATCTTCGTGATCATGTTTTGAGACAGGGGGAGAGGGATGTCTCGCTGCTGCCAGATCAACGTCGAGGAGCAGCAACGGTGAAGGAAGTTTCCACAAATATTGATGATGGTGAAACACGAGGAAACTCAAATATTTTAGAACTTTGAAATCCAGGGCAGATTTGTGAGATTGAGTTCTTGGATTTTTCATGAGATGGCTTGGGATTCAGCAAGGGGATGCTTATTAACGAGGTGGCTGCTCTCTCATGCAACAGCCGCCCCACGAAATTTGTGGAAACAAAACATCATTACATCACAAAACAGACAAAAATTCACACGATTAAAGCCTGAATCCTTATACAAGTGACAAAAATCCTAACTGACAAAAATTCTACTCTCACTTAGTACTTCGAAGGAAAAAGAAAAAAAAGAAGAAAACCCCTACTACTACACAAACTTTATACATGGAATTTTCATTCTTTAGCATCATAACATCATTCTTGAGTTCGTTGTTGCGGTCTTTAAGCATGGAATTTTCAGTCTTCAGCATCATAACATCATTCTTAATTTCGTTGATGCGGTCTTTAACCATGGAATCTTCATTCTTCAGCATCGTTACATCATTCTCAAGAACGCTGATGCGGTCTTCCATCGTTCTGCCGTCGCGTCTATGGTGAAAACTCGACTCCCAGCCTGCCTCGTTCCCATCAAACGGAAGGTCAGCCCAGACGAAATATTTACACGTGTGGCCCTGCATGTTATTGACGCTGTTTAGAATTTCAACTTACCAAAAAAGTTATCAAAAAAATGAATATCTCATCTGTAACTCAACTAGGTATCCAGCACATTTGAAGTATGGCCGGCCTTGGTTATTATTTATGTTGCTCCGTGTAATTTTTCGAACTGCTGGCTTATTACAAAAACAATTTATGGCTGTTGGTTGTACGCCATGTGAGATGCCACTAGTGTTGCTTGAAGATGCCATGGTTGATGCTTCTGTAATTAAACAAAAAAGCTATGATAAAATCAAAAAGCATTTCAGATTGTTCTCCAACGGATCAATACATAGCAAGGATAGTTTTCAGCAATAAACAAAAGAAGCAAAGGAAATTCTTATCTTCTTTTAGTTTTCTTCAAATGTAGAAACAAAGGAAAGGCTGAGAGGAGTTAAAAATGACAGTACACCATTTTTTTTCTTTAATTTTTTGATTACCGTTCGAAATAAATGAATATATATTAGAATGTGAATCAACTCCAATTACAAAGCAGAATTAATTTCTCTTTAAGCTGAAAATCTTATTATGCTTTCTGCATGTGATGTAGTTGAAGCATTCCTTCTTCTCCAAAACTATAGAATAATGGGTGAAAATAAGATGCAAAATATTATGTCTAGCCATTTCAAGGAACATAGCAGAGCTTAATAATCAGCATCCAGATAAAAAAAAAAAGAGACAATAATCGAAACAACATTCAAAAATTGTGAATATGCAAAATTACCTGATAAGATGGATGTTGGTAAGCTGTACTCAATAGCCAAAAGAAAATAATTCTGGAAAAGAAAATGCCTGCTAGAGTGTTAAAAAATGACATGTGAAGCAAATGACTTAGAAAATGCAAAGTATTGATCAAGCTGGCAAAGGATTTAAATCGTGAATGAATAAATCTGCTACCAATCAAATCTGTTCACACATCTTTCCCAATTTCAAAGGCAATAGGAAATGGGTTTCAAAATTTAAAAAAAAAACCCCAATAGAAACCCTCGGTTTTTGTTTGAAATGGGTTTGAAAAAAAAAAACCCACAGAAACCCAAATTGGAAAAGTGGTGATCTAGATGGGTTTCAAAACAACAGAAACCCAACAGAAATGGGTTTCAAAATAAAAAACCCAATTTCAAAGGCAATAGGAAATGGGTTTCCAACCAAAAAACCGAGGGTTTCCAAACAAAAATGGGTTTGAAAAGAACAAAAACCCAACAGAAATGGGTTAAAAAGAAAAAAAAAAGTGGTGTTCCGAAGCTTACCTCGAGGGAGAGAGGGAGACGTGCGTCGGTGCGTCGATCGTCGAATGGAGGGATTCGTCGAATGGAAACCCAACTTCCAGCGAGGGAGAAGAGGGAGAGAGGGAGGCGTGCGTCTGGTGGGTTTTTGTTGTTTAAAACCCAAAACCCAGCCGTCGGAGAAGACGAGGAGAAGAGGGATTCGTCGAATGGAAACCCAAAAAAACCCAGCCGTCGGAGAAGACGATGGTATTATCGCATTTCTGTTTTTTAAAACCTACCTTCGACGGTATTATCGCATTTCCTATTATATCATCGACGGTTTTGATCCACTCACTTTCCATCCGACGGCTGTTAACACAGGGTGGAGTAGATAAGCTTTCCTACTCTACCGTGCAGAAACACTAACCTCTATATATATATATATATATATATATATATATATATATATATATATGACGAAAGTGTTCCTGCGCAGCTGCGCATATAGGCTATCTGCGCTGTAGTGAAAAACACGCTACCTATTGGTCCTCAAATGGGTCCTGATGTAAAACACTTTTAGATTTATATTTTTCTAAAAAGACAGTCGAGCCCTCTACTCTTTCTCTTAAACAAAATAAAAGATAGTCGAGTCCCATAGTCTTTCGTAAAGTGAAAAAAAAAACAATCGAGGGTTTCTCTCAGAACTAGATAATAGCGTGAGAGAAAAAGAGGAGTTAGGGTCCGTCAATCGGATTTTCTTCTCCCCGCCGAAATTTATGATCAGGTACGGATCCATGAAGAGATAGAGCTCTATATTTTTTTATTTCTTTTCATTTCTCTGCATATGAAAAGGAATAGGGTTTTATTTCAGGAACAATGTCAATATCTAGGGTTTTTTTTAGAGATAAAATACAGATTGAATCAGAAGTATGTCTTTTTGTTTCATGGGGGTTTCTGAAATCTGTAACCCTGAGGAAAAGGGAAAATAGAAAACCCTAACTTTGGGTTTTGGTTTTCATCTTGAATCAGAGGTGATGGTTTAGACTTTTAGAACCACCTTTGAGGTGATGGGTTAATCGAAATCACCCATTTTTTGAAGTTAGGGCATTAGGGCTAGACTTTCAAAATCATGGGTTGGATCTCAGCTCACCCACATGAAATAAATTATGGGTTTTTTATGAAAAAAAATTAGGGTTTTCTTCCTATTTTGAAACCATAGATCTCTGTTCTATACAATATTAAGTTTATTTTTTCTCTTCTCTTTTTAAATTCGAAGTTTCATATACATGCATATTATGTAATAAAACTGAGAGAAAGAGAGAGGTTTGCCCTAGAATAGTGTCACTATTTCGTAAGAAACAACTATAGGTCGTAATACTTGTTTTTTTTTTCTACTTGGAGTTTCTACCCATTTTCTGTATTTCTTAATGTGTGGTTTAGGATTTAGGGTTTAGGGTTTAGCCTTTAGGATTTAGGGTTTAGGTTTTAGGGTTTTAAGAGTTTAGGGTTTAGGTTTTAGGGTTTTAAGGGTTTAGGGGTTTAGGGTTCAAGGGGTTTTAGGGTTTAGGGTTTAGGGTTTAGGGTTTAGGGTTTCGGGTTTAGGGTTTGGGGTTTAGGGTTTGGGGTTTGGGGTTTAGGGTTTAGGATTTAGGGTTTACAGTTTAGGGTTTTAGGTTTTAGGTTTTAGGGTTTAGCGTTTAGGGTTTATGATTTTCAGTTTAGGGTTTAGGGTTTAGGGTCTAGGGTTTTGGGTTTTGGGTCTAGGGTTTTGGGTTTAGGGTTTAGGGTTTAGATTTAGGGTTTAGGGTTTTAGGGTTTAGGCTTTTAGGGTTTAAGGTTTTAGGGGTTAGGGTTGAGGGTTCGGGGTTGAGGGTTGAGGGTTGAAGGTTGAGGGTTGAGGGTTGAGGGTTTCAGGGTTAGGGTTTAGGGTTTAGGAGTTTAGGGTTTGGGGTTTGGGGTTTGGGGTTTAGGGGTTTAGGGGTTTAGGGGTTTAGGGTTTAGGGTTTAGGGTTTAGGGGTTAGGGGTTAGGGGTTATGGGTTTAGGGGGTTAGGGGTTATGGTTTAGGGTTTAGGGTTTAGGGTTTTGGGGTTGGGGGTTGGGGGTTTGCGGGTTTGGGGTTTTGGGGTTTGGGGTTTTGGGGTTTGGGGGTTTGGGGTTTTGGGGTTTAGGGTTGGGGGTTTCGGGTTTCGGGTTTCGGGTTGAGGGTTGAGGGTTGAGGGTTGAGGGTTGAGGGTTGAGGGTTTAGGGTTGATGGTTGAGGGTTGAGGGTTGAGGGTTGAGGGTTGAGGGTTGAGGGTTGAGGGTTCGGGGTTCGGGGTTCGGGGTTCGGGGTTCAGGGTTCAGGGTTGAGGGTTGAGGGCTGAGGGTTGAGGGTTGAGGGTTGAGGGTTGAGGGTTGGGGGTTGGGGGTTGGGGGTTGGGGGTTGAGGGTTGAGGGTTGAGGGTTGAGGGTTGAGGGTTC